>NC_035444.2:107235651-107608328 GCF_002127325.2 Helianthus annuus | reverse complement strand
TTTGACGTTTCAACTTTGGTAGACTACTTTCAATTTCATTTTTTCAGAGTTTTGATCAACAACCTGAACTTTGTATAATATTTTGTTGATGAATATCTTATGAAATAAGTGTTTAATATAGTTGGTTTTACACAAGAACAATACGAAAGAATCAAAAAACATAGTTCAAAGGCCCTAACTTTAATCTGACATAGCAGTCAATAAACTAAATAAAACTTCCCACTAACTAGAACATGGCTGAAAATTAGAAGGGTTGTGGTTGGCATGGGTTAGATCCGAACAGCAGCTCCATTGCACCATTTTCATCAACAGGGTCAACCCGTTTAGGCCTTTTTCACCAACAATGGGTCGTAATAAATTACCTCTTGTTTAAAGTAATATTATTGAAATACTGATACCAATAGTTTTTGTCCAGATGATGTCTTTGTTTGTCTTATTGCATGGTATCCAGTTATTGTTTGGACATTTTTGCTTAAGTATTTTTATTCATAGATGTCAAATTCTAGTATGGTTGAGTTAAAAAGGTCCACGTATTTTTCTCTTCCTTCTGGTTTGTTTTGTTCATTGCTTCTTATTATCCTTCATTTATAGTTTAAAGCCTGGCCTTTTTGTCTTAATGGAACACATGTTCTGTTCTGCATCTTGTTATAACGATCAATTCATTATAATAAATTATCACAATTTGGATTATTGTTAAAGTGATGTCGGATTTCACCTGTTGGTTTGTGAACTAATTATAGTTTTTGTTGGTTTATTGGTATGATGCAGCATATCAAGGCTATTGTCACTGCTGAAGAGGTTAGAATTACTTTAGTATTTCTTCCTTTGATTTTCTCTGTAAAATCTTTAAATTCAGTATAAATGACGCTTAACATCTTGTGCCCTTACATATTCCAACAAGAATCTATATGGTGCTTCAGTTAAACCAATACAGCTTCATTATATAATCAGTTAATTAACGAGATCTTCGTTTTCATTTCCTTGGGTAGGTGTTGCTTCGAGATCCTTGGGATGACAATGTAATACCAGTTGTTGAGGAACTTAGGAGGAGATTGCCTGTTGTAAATGCCAACGATGTTGAAACTGGTGAAGAAGATGGTATGTTTGTACAGACTCCCCTTTTCTATTTATTTATTTATTAATTATTTAATTTATTGTTTTTTTCTACTTTCTTGTTCTTGGGTTTAAAAAGAAACCGTTTTAACTTCTTTTTTAACAAATAAAAATGCATGCAGAATCTCCGTTTGAATTCCGAGCACTTGAGGTTTTCCTAGAGGCCATCTGCAGCTTTCATGCTGCCCGTACCACTGAACTAGAAACCGATGCATACCCAGCCTTGGATGAGCTTACATCTAAGGTATGTGCTTCTCTAAATATTACATGATAATATTCTTGTTTGTCAATTTTATATAGATAACTGTCTAATTGTTCATGGTTGTATTGGTTGCTGGATTGTGTGTTTCTAAATCTGTGTTCTTAGTTATAATACCATGGCCGTTTTGATTGGCAGATCAGTAGCCGTAACTTGGATCGGGTTCGTAAACTGAAAAGTGCAATGACAAGGTTGACTGCTCGTGTTCAAAAGGTACACATGATTGTTTGCTTACCTTCGAAATCAGTTTTAACAACATTTGGGGAAGTCTTTGGACTGCGTCTTGAAGTTTTAATAGTTAATGTAGAGTGTTTGGGTAGAAGTGATTATCGATATGATTCTTGTTCGCTGACTTGCAGGTTAGGGATGAACTTGAACGACTTTTAGATGACGATGATGACATGGCAGACCTTTACTTATCAAGGAAGTTGTCTTCTGGTTCACCAGTAAGCGGGTCAGGTGCAGCTGGTTGGTTTCTTGGGTCACCCACTATAGGCTCAAAGATATCTCGAGCTAGCAGGGCAAGTGTAATTACGGTTCATGGAGACGAGAATGACGTTGAGGAGCTCGAGATGCTTCTAGAGGTTACAACTTACAACCTTAACTTCTTCTACAATCCTTCATTATTTTATATACTTCTCAACAAAAAAAAAAAAAAAAAGAAACCCTTGATAATTGCATTTTTTTGGATGTGTTTCAGGCCTACTTTATGCAAATTGATGGAACGTTAAACAAGTTAACAAGCGTGAGTGATTTTAAAATTTTTAATTTCAAAAAAGTTTTATATCTGCTTGCATTTGGTTGGAATGAAGCTTTTCGATTTAACTTTTAATTATAAAATTCTGCAGCTGCGCGAATATATTGATGATACAGAAGATTACATTAACATTCAGGTATGCAGAAGCATTCGATGACTTTTTATCTTTTAAACAACGTCGTCGTCGACTATGCAGTAATTATGAATCTGAAACTGCTATATTGTTTTTTACTACAGCTTGACAATCATAGAAATCAGCTAATTCAGGTTTGACATATCCTATGTTTTCCTGTTTATCAGCAGTAGCTTGAATTTGAGGATCATCTCATTTCCATTTATATGTATGATGGCAGCTGGAGCTCTTTCTAAGTTCAGGAACCGTATGTATGTCAATATATGCTTTAGTGACTGGCATATTTGGGATGAATATACCTTACACGTGGAATGACGATCACGGCTACATGTTTAAATGGGTCAGTGTTGAAAATTTAAATGGTTGATGCGGGTTGGGTAACATGTTAAAACGAGTGATTTTTGGTATGGGTGAGTTGACCCAACTCTGAAATTTACTTCTTTATGAATACTTGTGGTGCTAAATATATTTACAAAAGCTAAAATATGACAGTTTTTTTCCTAATTGCATAATAAAGCGATATAGGAGGTTGTATTCCTTTGAATTACGCTTTCAAGATGAAAGATTGACGTGTTTCGTGTATGGTGAAACTTGACAGGTGGTGATTGTGTCGGGTGCATTCTCTGCAGTTCTTTTTCTTCTGATTGTTTTCTATGCTCGATTTAAAGGGCTCGTTGGATCTTGAATCTGATTACAAAAGTTGTATTCTTTCAGGCACGAAAGTACTAATACTGACTCTCTAGTCTCTTGCTTGTTTTCGTTCTTTTATTTCAAGACGAAGAAGGAGAAGCAATACAAACTCAAGTTGGACCGACTGTCGTGGTGACATGGAAATCATTGGTTCACCTCAGTTGTCTATGAATCTTGAAGAGAGAATCCCTTTCAAGCTATATTGCACTTCTTTCTCTTTAAATTTGGCTTGTAGATTTCTGTAATTTGAATGGTGGTACAACAGACTAGGGTGTGCAGGGTGCCAATCGTATTGGGTTGGCGGATCCTGTTTGACCAATTGTTTCACCTGAACACGATTTGTATATGTATTAGTGTAAAGATATAAACTCGAACAGGACCCATGCACCCACTTATCCAAATGAGTTAAGACGGGTTGGCAAGTCAATAATGTTTAAACAAGTTAACGGTTTTACATGTACATGTCTTGTCATCTCCGCCTAAAATCTTGGTTGAATTTTGGTTTGTAAATAAGATTTAGAGTAAATTACAAGTTTTGTCCTTTATGTTTGTACTAAATTGCAGGCGGTGTCCTTTGTCTTTAAATTTCACGAGTTTTGTCCATAACGTTTCAAAATCCTGCACGTTATGTCCTTTAGTCCTAATTCAGTCAGACTTTTTTGTTAAATATGGTCATGTGACTTGCACATAAGGGCATCTTTGTCATTTCACCTCACAGGGACTATTGTGTAAAAAAACTTATTTGAAGGGGCTATTGTGTAAAAATAAAAAAACATGTTTAAATAAAGGAAATCTGCACACAAACTCTCTCTAAACTCTCTCTCTTCTCTCTCTCTAAACTCTCAAATTCACTCTGATCCAAATTCAAGCTGTTGGACCGTGTTCCGACCCTGAATAGTCAGTAGAGAACGTTCATCTTCACGTACGAAGGCGGAATCAACGTAAATGAAGTAACAACAGCTTTCCTATTCAATTCCTTCTCTTTTATTGCTTTTTGAAGTGAATTTGACAGAGTTTCAGTAACAAAGCAATTACACAGGTCCGCTTCAACGTACATGCATGACTCCTATGGTTTCGCTTATGAATGCTATATATAGTCCCAGTGGTTTCGCTTGTAATGCATGACACATAAGCGGAACCTTCAAGATGACTTATAATCGAAACCTCTTGACACATAAGCGGAACCTTCAACAACCTATGTACTCATAAACGAAACTACAACAACTAAACTAATTTAGACTTTCTAGATCCTATATTGACCAATCTTGACCTAAGACGTAATGCAGACGAAGTCAACAGACATTCCATGCATCAACAAACTCCCCCTTGGATGTTGACGTAGTCTTCAGCTCCCGAGTCTTCAGTCTTGGTCTTTTCTCCAACTCTCTGTCTTTTCATCATAATCACTCTATCTTCACAGGTTTTAGGATTACCACCTAGCTCTGACTTCCATCTTCCCTTTGACAGTTGATCCAGACTCCCCCTTTCACAGACTCCCCCTCTCGATATGCTAGAATCTGAGATATCTGGTTCAATCTTTGACATTTAGCTTCCATTGGGAATAATGAAGTCCAACCCTGTTACTCAACCAATAACATTACAATCTATCTTCTCAAACAATGAATCACTAACACAATCAGCTTTAGAAATCCACTCAAGTATTCAGGTTCAAGTTAATGACCCTGATCACTTGATTAATCTACCAAGTTCAACTTAATGACCCTGGTTGATCATTTGACAAATTAGACTGATTTAGTAAAAACATTCTCAAATTTTTTTCTGAAAATAACAAGTATCAAGTTAATGAACTTGTTTTGACTTTGAAAACATCTTCAAACTACAACAAAATAAGCTCTCCTCATTCTTCAGCTTAGAATCTCCTGCATCTGCTTCAATCTCTGAGAATCCAACAATCAACTCTCTACTTTGGTTTGTCAAAAAATAAAGCAGAAATAAAATCTTTTTGGATTTTATAATGTGTTCTAAACTAAGAAATGAAATACAGAAAACTTAAATTGCGGAAAATAAAGAAATTGAACTGTATACAAACTTATTTTTGGCGAGCGTGTCAGGGAATCATATCAGCTTCTCAGACAAATTACTAGTACCGTTAAGCTTAATTACATGCTCAAACTTAAACAATTCACCTCGATTGTCGATATACTGATCCATCTTAAATTCTCACACAGGTTTCAATCTATTCAGGATACGATTTAGATGTTTTATGAACTTAGCTCAATTCATGTGTCCCACCCCTTGAATATACTCCCGTATCCAGAATCCCAATATTCAGTCTTACAGGTGAGTATACTACAATGATATATGTACATAAATTAGGTATGCGAGGGCTGAGGGATCTCAGGTCGATACTTCCGTATACGCAGAGAGATATCAGCTTCGACTTTTCAGTATGTCCCCTTTAGAGGATCTTGTAGTTACAACAGCAGCGACTATCAATTTTATTGTTTCATCCGCATGCTGAGGGTTTATGCTATGTTTCAAGCATTGTGGTGAAAGTATTAGCCAAGGACTAGGTCAGAACTTCCGTTCAGCAGAAGTCCCGGAATAATACCCCAGACATCATTGAGTATAAAAACCTAGTATATCAGAATACGAGACCTTTCAAACGAGATTTCAGGGGTTACCTATATATCCAAGTAGTGTTCCCCACGCTCACAAGTTTGAAATTTTAGGTTTATATCCCGAATAAATCTACTAAATGTGTGAAAACCTATCGACACATCATCAGTAAGATTGTTTAACTCATTTAGACTTTACAAATCTTTAGCATACTGTAATTGTCTAGCCGATGTACTATCATTTTCCCTATATACACAAGCTCTTTTTCAATTTTATCATGTTTTTGTATTTTTGCATTTTTTATTGTTTTTGTATTTTCTGAAAATAGACTATATACAACTATCTCTCCCCCTAAATACCAAAACAAGTAAAAAATCGACAAACCATTACAGATTGTTTCTCGTCTTCATCCGCAACAGTACTCTCATCAACGCTCACAATTCCATCCGACACCGAAAGCAGTTTCATACCATTAAGTTTTTACAAATATTGAAACCGATTTTTATCAAAAGCTTTGGTATGCAAATCAACCTTTTGTTCGTCAATGTGGATTTTTTCAATTTGTATCAACTTTTTCTCGAAGCAATCGCGAATAAAGTGATGACGAATTTCTATATGTTTAGTTTTAGCGTGATGTACTGGATTTTTAGTAATGTTAATAGCGGCCTCATTATCAACAAACAGAGGTGTGTTAAGAAACTGCAAACCGTAGTTGCGCATCTGTTGCTGTATCCACAGGATCTGAGAGCAGCAACTGCTAGCAGAAACATACTCCGCTTCACATGTAGATAACGCCACAGACGTTTGTTTCTTACACTGCCAGGTAACCAATCTAGGTCCAAAGAACTGGCATCCTGCAGTCGTTGATTTCGTATTGACTTTGCAGCATCCGAAATCCGAATCGGAATACCCTTCGAGCGTAAAATCGCCTTTTCCAGGATACCACAACCCCAATGTGGGTGTTCCTTTCAAGTAACGTAATATCCTCTTAACAATGATCATGTGCGAAGCTCTCGGGTTAGATTGATATCTTGCTGCGAGGCACGTTGGGTACATGATATCAGGACGTGAAGCAGTTAAGTACATCAATGAACCTATCATGGAACGGTAGAACGTTTCATCAGCCCTGTCTCCGGTGAGATCTGAGTGAATCCCATGATTAGTCGTAAGTGGGGTAGCAGCTGGAGTAGAACTTGACATTCCAAATTTCTCTAGAATATCATGCACGTACTTCGTCTGGTGAATGAAAATTACCTCAGGAAGTTGTTCAACTTGTAGACCCAGAAAGAATTTCATCTCCCCCATTGATGACATTTCGAATTTCTGCTTCATCACCTGTTCGAAATCTTTGCACAATTTCTCATTTGTTGACCCAAAAATTATATCGTCTACGTAAATTTGTACTATCAGAAGATGACCATCAACGACTTTAGTGAAGAGAGTGGCATCCACTTTCCCTCTGATAAAGCTGTTAGCGAGTAGGTGTTGAGACAAAGTCTCATACCAGGCTCTCGGTGCTTGATGTAGACCATATAACGCTTTATCCAGCAAATAAACTTTGTTCTTGTGGATTGGGTCAGAAAAGCCCGGCGGCTGACCGACATAAACCTCCTCTTTGACCTTCCAATAAAGAAACGCCGATTTAACATCCAACTGATATACTTTGAAGTTCTTCCAAGATGCAAATGCTAGGAAAATTCTGATTGCCTCTATGTCACACCCCAACCAATGGCGGAAACATCGGGATGAGACGAAGTGTGAAGATTGCTAGAGACATCATAACGCTATTTGTGACAATATTTAGAAATTCCAAATTTCATTTCATTTCATAACTTCAAATAGTCAACATTACAAGAAATTCAAATACAACAAGTTTAACATAACAACATGATAACATAACAAAATTTGATACAACATATTAAACCCTAACGTCTATATGTGTATCTAGGCATCAACGCTACTTCTTTTCTTAGCATCGTCCTCATCAACCTGTAACATGTTTAAAATAATTCAATGCAAAAGCAAAGGCGAGTATACAAGTTTGGTACATACATAGCATAAGATAAAAGTGTGAACAATTCCTCATAGCAAGCATGCGATTCAAGATAAACATTAAATATCGCATGTGTATAACATATCAAACCAAGAAAACGCAACTTGCTCATGACATAACCAAAGTTTCAGTAGAGGCGGGTCGTTAATCCTATAGCGCTACATATGTCAAGGTTTGGCTCGTACGAAGTTAATGATAAGTTCAACACATAAGAATCACCCAAATTTAAAGTATCAAGTCATCACATATACAAGCATGTTATAGGAATGTTCATGTGTTTAGACAAAAGTTCATGTGTAAGTTTCAATAGGTAAACATGTTACACCCCAAAAGTAGTAAAAGTAAAAAGGGGAAAAGTACGAGTATACTCACAAAGTTTGCATATGTTTTCCGATTATCCAATTGTTGACGAGTAGAGATTTAGAGTCCGAATGTATAAGGGTTAAGGTTCAAGTATGTTTAGAGTCGAGATTCGGTGTTTAAAACAACATAAAAATAAGATATGAGAATAACATGGAAAATAATCATTTAGTACATATGATGCTTGTTCTTGACACTAGGAAACTCGAAGGAGTTTAGATGTTTTCATGGAACAAGGTTCCATTAGAATCGTGACAAGTTATCATAGTCTAGGATGATGTAATCTAGTACCCCGACATATGAACACTAGTTCATCATCAAAGATTCGATTATTCGAATAATATATTTAGGTTATATAATATATGTCCAATAGTTCAAGCATGAGGTAGAAGATTAAAATCTTCATTTTGGTACCTCTAAATGTCATAGAAGTCATGTAGGAGGTAGCAAGATCAAGTCTTCCATTTAGGCACCTTTATGTGTTCACCACTACACTTGATGTAAAAAAAACAACCAAGGAGGGTCATGAACATACAATAAAGAATAAGAAATATACACACTAACTAAGAGAAATCATCAAATCATGTGAGGATTGTATGTTTGGACAACCCAAGTTGTTCCATAATCACTCATGTATCAAAGACAAAGTTTGACATGACTTGTGGGTTAAAAACCCTAAACAAAACACCAAGTTTATGAGGTTTAATCCTCTGATTTTAAATGTCCCAACCTTGTTTTTAAGCTTAACCAACCATGGGATAAGTTGTAAGCATTAGGACATAGGTATGAGATGTGTTAGACACAAGTTGCATAGGTTTAAACAAGTTTTTGATGAACATAAAAACAAACAGAAAGTTTATGGACTATTTCGGGGCATTTCCAGGTCTGATTTCTCCAAGGAGAAGTCTAGGAATCGAACCCCATGATTATACAAGCAAGTAGGAAAAAGAATCGAGTGAATCGGATAAGAATTGAGTGAGTTATGCTCATTTTCGTGAAGGGGTGTCAATCTACTCGAACCCTTGCTTTCAGCTACGGTTTGGTGGATGTTTTGTGAGTTTTTAGGGTTGCAAAAGTGGTAGGGAGGCTGGTTATAAGTGGTATTTATAGGGGGAAGGATTAGGGTTTCAATGGGTTGGGCTTTGGAAGTGTTTAGAAGGGGTTACACCTTGAAACTAGCCCACAAAACCCAACTATATGGGGCTGAATTTTGCTGAATTGGGCTGCCATATTTCTTTATTTGTTTATTTTTTTAAAACATTATAATGAGTAATTTTGTTAATTAAGTTGTGTAATAATATGCAACAATGTTTCCCCTAACTTGTAACAAGGTGAAATATGAAATAAAACATGATTTAACTAGGTAAAAAAAATGTAATGTACAAGTTTTATTTACGAAGCAAGTTCCGTATTTTACAACGATTACGATGAAAGAATGGTTATAAGAACACAAGATTTCCAAAGATAGAATTTCACGTGAGGTTTCTAAATGTAGGATGTTTGAAAACGCAGGGCGTTACAGTCTCCCCTCCTTTAGGAAATTTCGTCCCGAAATTTATTCAAGAGGAAGGCTTGAAAGAGTTTTTGGCATAAAGGTGATCATTAAGAATTGAAACTTGGGAAGTTTGAAAGTTTTGAAAAGTACCAAATTTTGGAGAACGTCAAGGTAGATTTGCAAGGGGAAGTTTTTAAGGATAGTATAAAAAAATCATACTTTCGTAAAACCTGTTTATTGAGAGGAACGAAAAGGTTTGTTACTTTAAATAAAGCAACAGAGAGATACTAAGTATAGTTACACAAGAATCAAGAATAGGGAGGCTATTTTATAGGTAATGAGGTAAGTTAGGACTCAAATGTTTAAACAAGCTGGATTGCGAACGAGTTTTGTATAAAATAATACGAGTATAGAATGAACGAATGGTTCTTAAAGAGTACAAGTATGTGAATAGCACAAGTGTTGGATAGATGAACGTAGTGTGTTAAGGATGAAGTCTCGTCATGAATAATCGGATATAATGCGTTTGTGAGTTGCGTGAAGTTGTATTAGGTCCAAAAGGTCTGCAACACACTGAATTTCTCATGGCACGTTTTACGAAAGTTTGGTAACATGGTGAAAACACTTATATATAGGAAGTACCAGCGGCGTATCCACCATGTTTTAACCACATTACGTCCGTTTCGTTACTCGGGGTCATGTTACGTTCCGTGTCTTACCATACACAGTAGTACACTCTATGGTTCTCATACGTCTATCACTATAATCCCGTGTGCACCCGCGATTATACTGATCGTCGCATGATCCACATAGCTTGTACTAGTTATGTATGAATCAAGGTATACATGAATTTGAAAATAAGAATGTGTACGTAGAAGAATGTCGTATGTAAGCATGTTTATGTTTAAGCATGTATGGGACCCACGTAAGCGAATCCCTCGGATTACGCTCGCGTATAGGTACGAATGTACGAATCATGAGTAAGGATGAAAGTATGAGCATAAGTTTAAGTATGAATACGCATGAATGTATGAGCATAAACATAAAACGTGTAAGTAGTATGTGTACAAGTAGAAGCGTAAAACGTATAAGTAGTATGTGTATGAGTACAAGCATAAAACGTATGAACATAGGTGTAGGTATGAAAAATAAATATTGCGTATATGGTGTACGTTGAGACATTGCGGAGAAAAAAAAGGTTAAGTATGTAGATACGAACGATATAAATGATGTTATCGCGAGATATCGTCTAAAATGTGTATGATGATGTGCATGTATAGTTGTTTAAACAAAACGTTGAGTTTGTCGAATCGAAATTAGATTGAGCTTGGTTTGAAAGGTAGAATATAGTTTGTATATGTAAAGGAACATAAAGTACTCATTGGTCATGCTTAACGTATTTTGTAATGATTGAAATGCTACTTTTGTAAAAAAAAGGAGTTCACGTATGTTGAAAATTGTCGGTCCCCATGAAGTCTTCTAGCCCACGTGTTTTGAAATTTGGATGACGAGTTAAGCGTTGTAGAGAAGGTTTTTTTTTTTTTTTTTTTTTTAAATAACGGGTTTGTTTCATTTGCATCAAAACATGAAATTTTGAACTTTGAAAGTTCTTGTGAAAACGTCGACCCTTAGAAAAGAAATTTAGTAAAAGAACTTAGTGATTGTTTAAAAATAATTTTAACAAAGGATTTATTGATGTTGGAAAGAGTATTTGGTAAAACGATCATATAACATCTATGAGGCCTTATAAGTAATTGAGAAAGGTTAGTTTGATTTCAATTAAGAGTGGAAGTCTCTAGTATGATGATATAATGTGAACGTGTTTCAGTTAATAAATCAGATGTGAAGTTCATGGGCAAGAGATTCATTAGACCGATTAAATTGATAGGTAGCATTTCGTAAGGTTTGGAAATTCGTGTAGTAAAACGGTAAAGACATGATTAAGAATCTCATGTATATGATTTGAGTGAAAATGGATGGTAGAATAAGAAGTATGTTTGATAAACAATGTATTTTGAAATCGGTATAAGTAGGTATTTTGAATAATGATAAATGATTTAGGTATAAAACATGATCGGGTTTGCATAATAAAATATTTTGAAAGAGAAGTTTTGGGTAACGGTCACCTAAGTAAGGGAATCACCCATGGTGAGGTCGTTTTTAAGGGAAGAGGGGTGGAGTCACTCGTCAAGGTAAGGAAGTCACTCCAATCTCGATGATACCTCTCCACTAGTTGTTACAAGGAATATGAATTTAAATTATATGAAAATCATGCATATATAAATGTATCGAAAAGGTTCGATATGTTGTGCGTGTGAAAAGAGAAATCAAAGGTAAACTCGAGGTTGAAAGATTGCATCGTATAAAATGAACAATAGAAACACATGTTTGACCAAAGTTTGGAGTGTTCCAAATGGAACTTTGACTAACCAAAGTGGTCGAAAAGTCTTTTGAATTTGAGGAGCATGCTTTGGCCTAATAGGTAAAATACTCTCGCCGACAAGTCGGTTAACGGTATTTACCCTTCCAGTTACTACATGTCCCAAATCAATCGAAATTTCGAGACTTGGCGGGATTTTTGAAAAAATCAAGGAGTGGAACTAGTCGACAAGGTGCGGGTTTCACCCCTATCTTGACGATTTCGTATCCTAAGTGTGGTTGGTACTCGTCGGGTCAAAATTTAAATTTCGACATGTTGACGAGGGTCCACTAGAATTTGAAATTTGAGATTTGCCATTTAGATGTGGATTTCACTCCTAGCTCAATGGCGATATCTCGTGTAAAAAGAAGAATAGATAGATTGAGAGTCGTTCACTAAACTGTGGGTTTCACGCCTATTTTGGTGAATTCGTCTCATTTGTACAATATGAGTGTTGTCGGATTTAGAATAATCGAGTAAAATGCATGAGGGAAGTGTGTGTTGAAGGAAATACACAAGCAAGTATAAACACATAAGAAAGCATATCAAGAATGGTACTTAAATAATGAAATGATAAAACAAGTGTTAACACATAATAGAACAAGCTTTAATGCGTACGAATAACATGTCAAATATTACACATGAGTAACATATATGTTTAAAAGAGCATAAATAAGTAACAAATAAGGTATCATGTAGTAGTCCAAGCAAAGCATATGAATAAGGTTCTAAAACTATAGACTAGGCTAAAGCATTCCTACTTTTCCTAATTCCCTATAGTTATGGCTCTGATACCAATCTGCCACACCCCAACCAATGGCGGAAACATCGGGATGAGACGAAGTGTGAAGATTGCTAGAGACATCATAACGCTATTTGTGACAATATTTAGAAATTCCAAATTTCATTTCATTTCATAACTTCAAATAGTCAACATTACAAGAAATTCAAATACAACAAGTTTAACATAACAACATGATAACATAACAAAATTTGATACAACATATTAAACCCTAACGTCTATATGTGTATCTAGGCATCAACGCTACTTCTTTTCTTAGCATCGTCCTCATCAACCTGTAACATGTTTAAAATAATTCAATGCAAAAGCAAAGGCGAGTATACAAGTTTGGTACATACATAGCATAAGATAAAAGTGTGAACAATTCCTCATAGCAAGCATGCGATTCAAGATAAACATTAAATATGGCATGTGTATAACATATCAAACCAAGAAAACGCAACTTGCTCATGACATAACCAAAGTTTCAGTAGAGGCGGGTCGTTAATCCTATAGCGCTACATATGTCAAGGTTTGGCTCGTACGAAGTTAATGATAAGTTCAACACATAAGAATCACCCAAATTTAAAGTATCAAGTCATCACATATACAAGCATGTTATAGGAATGTTCATGTGTTTAGACAAAAGTTCATGTGTAAGTTTCAATAGGTAAACATGTTACACCCCAAAAGTAGTAAAAGTAAAAAGGGGAAAAGTACGAGTATACTCACAAAGTTTGCATATGTTTTCCGATTATCCAATTGTTGACGAGTAGAGATTTAGAGTCCGAATGTATAAGGGTTAAGGTTCAAGTATGTTTAGAGTCGAGATTCGGTGTTTAAAACAACATAAAAATAAGATATGAGAATAACATGGAAAATAATCATTTAGTACATATGATGCTTGTTCTTGACACTAGGAAACTCGAAGGAGTTTAGATGTTTTCATGGAACAAGGTTCCATTAGAATCGTGACAAGTTATCATAGTCTAGGATGATGTAATCTAGTACCCCGACATATGAACACTAGTTCATCATCAAAGATTCGATTATTCGAATAATATATTTAGGTTATATAATATATGTCCAATAGTTCAAGCATGAGGTAGAAGATTAAAATCTTCATTTTGGTACCTCTAAATGTCATAGAAGTCATGTAGGAGGTAGGAAGATCAAGTCTTCCATTTAGGCACCTCTATGTGTTCACCACTACACTTGATGTAAAAAAAACAACCAAGGAGGGTCATGAACATACAATAAAGAATAAGAAATATACACACTAACTAAGAGAAATCATCAAATCATGTGAGGATTGTATGTTTGGACAACCCAAGTTGTTCCATAATCACTCATGTATCAAAGACAAAGTTTGACATGACTTGTGGGTTAAAAACCCTAAACAAAACACCAAGTTTATGAGGTTTAATCCTCTGATTTTAAATGTCCCAACCTTGTTTTTAAGCTTAACCAACCATGGGATAAGTTGTAAGCATTAGGACATAGGTATGAGATGTGTTAGACACAAGTTGCATAGGTTTAAACAAGTTTTTGATGAACATAAAAACAAACAGAAAGTTTATGGACTATTTCGGGGCATTTCCAGGTCTGATTTCTCCAAGGAGAAGTCTAGGAATCGAACCCCATGATTATACAAGCAAGTAGGAAAAAGAATCGAGTGAATCGGATAAGAATTGAGTGAGTTATGCTCATTTTCGTGAAGGGGTGTCAATCTACTCGAACCCTTGCTTTCAGCTACGGTTTGGTGGATGTTTTGTGAGTTTTTAGGGTTGCAAAAGTGGTAGGGAGGCTGGTTATAAGTGGTATTTATAGGGGGAAGGATTAGGGTTTCAATGGGTTGGGCTTTGGAAGTGTTTAGAAGGGGTTACACCTTGAAACTAGCCCACAAAACCCAACTATATGGGGCTGAATTTTGCTGAATTGGGCTGCCATATTTCTTTATTTGTTTATTTTTTTAAAACATTATAATGAGTAATTTTGTTAATTAAGTTGTGTAATAATATGCAACAATGTTTCCCCTAACTTGTAACAAGGTGAAATATGAAATAAAACATGATTTAACTAGGTAAAAAAATGTAATGTACAAGTTTTATTTACGAAGCAAGTTCCGTATTTTACAACGATTACGATGAAAGAATGGTTATAAGAACACAAGATTTCCAAAGATAGAATTTCACGTGAGGTTTCTAAATGTAGGATGTTTGAAAACGCAGGGCGTTACACTCTACTCATGCCACAGGAGCATAGACTTCTGTAAAATCAATCCCCTCCTGTTGACTAAAGCCCTGAACAACGAGTCGAGCCTTGTTTCGTACAACAACTCCTCTGTCGTCTCTCTTACACTTGAATACCCATTTTGTATTGATTTTCCTTTGACCATCCGGTAAATCCACTAACTTCCACACTCCCAACTTTTCAAACTGACTTAACTCTTCTTGCATTGCTATGACCCAAGAGTCTTCAGTAAGCGCCTCTTTGTAAGTTCTCAGTTCGACCTGCGAGATAAAACAACTTAATGAAAATTCAGTTTGTAAAGGTGCTACTGTAGAATAAAAACATGTAAGGCCCTGGTCAATTTGACGTCTTGTGCGAACGCCCGATTGCAATTCTCCTATGATCAACTCCTCTGGATGATAAGAAAGAGTTCGCGGCATCACTTCACTTGGAACATCTACATTTCCCTCCAGATTAGTAACATTCTGATCTGCATCTTGTTCACCAACTTGGTTTGTTTAACTTGATATCTGGATCTGCTCCCCCTCAGAATCTGAATCACCATGGTTAAAAACTGGCATGTTTTCAGCTTCTTGATTATCATTCACCTCCGACTGATTACTAGGAGCAACTTCATCATCATGTTCACCAGCATTGCTAGGACCTGCTTCATCATCATTTGAAGTTTCCCGAGGTCTTCTAGAATACTCCGCTGGGAACCTTAGCTACGACTCATACTCTCGCAAAATATCCAGCTCATCAAAGAAATCTTCATCTTCCTCTGATTCTTCCCTCATGTCAAACGAATCCCAAAGTTTATCATAATGAAATTTCCATGAATCTCCAGGACTTTGTGGCGGCATGGTATAACCTTGACATTCAACATTTACAGCTTCAATAATCCGCTTCTCACTCGGAACGAAGACATGTCGCATTGGATTTGCATAACCAACAAATATTCCTTCAATGTACTTTGGACCAAACTTTCCATTAGGCTCTATAACTGTACAGGGTGACCCGAACAGTTCTAGATACTTAAATTCGGTTTGCGGTTATTGATTAGCTCAAAGCATGTCTTGTTGAACTTCTTGACAGTAAGAACCCTATTGAGCGTATAGCATGCGGCGGACACAACTTCAGCCCAAAAATTAATCGGTAATTTTGAATCTGCTAGCATAGTTCTAGCCGTCTCGATTAGCGTTCGGTTTTTGCGTTTTGCTACTCCATTCTGCTGCGGAGTGTACGGAGCACTAAACTCATGCAGTATACCTCTTTCATCACAAAATTCTTCCATCTTACTGTTTTTGAATTCAGTACCATTATCACTTCGAATTCTACTGATAGGCCTCTGGTACAGATTCTCAATTCTTTTAAACAACGCCATTAAACTGTCAAACGTTTCGTCTTTCGTTTTCAAGAACGAAACCCACGAAAATCTGGAATAATCATCAGTCACGACCAAACAGTAGTAATCTCCTGTAATACTCTTAACGTTCACTGGACCAAACAAATCCATGTGAAGTCTTTCCAATGGTCTTGAAACTGAATTAACTTGCTTTGTAGGGTGTGACTTTTTCTTCTGTTTGCCTTTGACACAGCTTATGCACTCCCCTTCCAGATGAAAACCTTTGACATGAACTCTTGTGACCAAATCGTTATGCACCAAATGATTCATCTTCCTTAGGTGAATATGCCCTATTTTCCGGTGCCACAATCTTGATTCTTTCTCAGTTGCTCTGGACACAAAACAATGAGCCTGACCCGTGGTTGTAGTAGCTACGCTCATATCCAACACGTACAGATCATTGACTCTTGGTGCCCTCATGATGATCCATTCCTCAGGTATCACAAATCCCGGTTTCAAGATCAAACATTCTTTGTCAGTGAAGTGAGTAGTATACATCCTGTCACAGATCTGGGAGATACTCAGCAGGTTGTTCTCCAGCTCAGTGATGTAGTTAACTCTCTCAAACGTTATGATTCCGTTGGATAACGTTCCTTCACCTATAATCTTTCCTCCTTGATTTCCGGCAAAACCTATGTAACCACCATTAATGTTTCTCACATCATACAGCAACGCGGTCTTCCCTGTCATATGTCTCGAAGCTCCACTATCCATGATCCATCTGGATACAAGTTTTGGAAGATCCTGCACATAACAAATTATCACTTAAACAACTTCAAGAAAGATGCCGATTCATGCTTCGCAATCCAGGAAGCTCCGACAATTCAAACTGTTTAGTCAAACATGGAGTCCACCCAGGCCTCATCAGCCTTAGGTGTAACCTTGACTCTCGTAATTTGAATTTTGAAATTTTCAGCCTTAAGAGGTGGAAAATTTGCATCATAATCAACCGTAATTGATTCTTCAGCCTTTTTCACCTCAGAAGTTGAAATTTTCTTCTCAACTTTTGGTTTCCAAACTTGTTGAGATAATGCAACCCTTTTGTAAAATTTGTCGTTTTGAGTTACCAACTTCTTTACGGGTTCATTTTTTACACTCTTTTTCTCAACAACGATTGGTGTTTTACTCTTCACATCAACTTTCTTCTGTTGAGTCTTCACAGTTTCAGTCTTAGGCTTCACATTGGTACACTTTCATGCAATGTGACCAACTTGATTACATCTAAAGCAAGTTCGAGTATCAGCCACTCGACTTGTGCCTTCAGACTAAGACTGAGAAGCTCTTTTCTCAAAGAACTCTTTGTTTGATTTTGAAAAGATTTGTTTCTCCTCATCAGCAAGTGAACTCGAACTGTTCACAAACGCCTTCTTTTCAGCAAACCTCTTGTTTTGATCATTCCATTTCTGATAACTCCTACCACCCTGATAACCTCCCGACCAGTTGTTTCGATTGTTATTATAAACACGTGGTGGATTAACAGATTTCTTGTTGTGAACTTTTTGTTTCTCAAACCTCATTTTACTTCTCTTTTGACTCAGATTGTTCACAGCTGACAACTCAACTTCAACCAGTTTGAAAACATTTGTCAGTTTGTTCATGTTTACATTCTCAATCGGAAACTCTGAATCCGAAAACAACTTATCTGATCCCGACATCTTGTACATGACAAGAGTAGGTTCATCATTTAAGTTGTACTTGGACTTTTGTTTCGGAATGTATTTGTCCAAGAAACACCCATCTTCCTCAGTAGTGTCACTCTCTGATTTTAACACGTTTTCAACAACACCTTTTACAATATCATTTTGGACACTATCGTCATTGGAAGATGTGAACGTGACATCAATGTTCTCCGGAAGTTTAACTTCACTTTCTTCCTCAAGTTCAACCAACCCAGATTGTTTTTTCGTGTAGTTATCAAGAACAGGTGGTGGAACTCTATGAAAACCCACCCTAGTTCCATCAGAATACACGTCTTTGCCAGCTTTGTTTTTGCCAATGGGTTTTGGAACAATATGCTGCAACACAAAGCTTGTGGAGCTATAGCTGTTAAGCTTCAACTGGATTCGCTCGTTTTCAATCTCAGCTTCTTGAACTTTAAGTTTCAAATTAGCGATTTCATCCAGTTGCTTATTGATTGATTCTTCTTTTATTCTCAGCACTGCTTTTAGATGTTCATTTTCTTTAAAAGTTTTACCATTTCGATCATCACTATCTTTCACTGTGCTTTTGAGTTTTTCAAATTTTTCAGAAATCTGACGGTTTTCAAGAATTAACTTTTCATTTTCATTTTTAACTTTTTCATGTTCAATTTTATTAGTTTCAATTTGAGTAATTAATTCTTTAATCCGTTCAGTTGAAGCTTTAACTGTTTTGTCACGCGCAAGAATCTGATTCTCAACACTTCTGACCTTTGCTGTCAGATCTTTAATTTTCTCACCGTTGAGATACGTGACAGTGTTACAAAATTTGCATTCTTTGTTGCAATTTTTGCAATCAGCATTTCCTTCGATCTTTTTACCTGACGCATTTGTTGACGAGTTTGGACTGACCTGGCCTTTTGACTCAGACACGGAGTTAGAGTCTACCTCAAGTGCTTTAGCAGCTAGCACTTTGTTAGCCATTTTTCCCAGGTTCTCTGCAGTCAATTCCTGCGTTGTATCGATAATGCCGGTATCAATCTGCTTTGCTTTCTCGATCTCTTCTTTCTCATTTTTCTCTTTCTCTTCTTCTTTCATTTTCTCGGTTGGAGTTCCCCACCATTTGTGTTGCCATTACTCATCATCTTCTTTTATCTCCTTGATGATGGCTTCCAGATCAAGCGTTTTGTCATCAATCGCAATATTTCCATACTCATCAAGATAACACTCCCTGTCCGGATCCCATCTTCTCGCTCTTCTAGCTTCCAGATAGATACGAGAAATTCTGATGATTCTGTTTTTAGCAATCATTTTCCGATAGCTATACTTCTTCTCTTTAGTACGATCATCTTTCCACGAAATAGGTTCATCGTTTTTCGCCATGAATGCGTAACCAACCGCATCTTTTTCCGGTAAAACATCTTTACTCCAATCATACCCCTCATCATCGTAGATCACCGCAAGAGCTCTAGATTTCTCTCTGTTATCTTCAGACTGCTTCAATCTAGGCGACTCAGATTTATTCTGGTGATAAATCGCCTTCTTGTAGTAATCATATCTGAAAGGGTTTTCCGACTCATCAGCATAAGCATTTCTGCATTCTCGTTTAAAGTGACCCTTCTGCTTACACTTGAAACACGTCACTTTGGATTTATCGAAACCTAGCTTGGTAGATGGACCACCAATCGTCTTCCTGCCAGTTATTTCCATAAAACGCTGTGCTCTACGAACAACACTTGCCATAGCCCAACGAATATCGATTAGCTCCATTTCTTCAGGATCTATTTGGTCATAGTCCTCTTTCGTTAGGTTAGTGTTACCGATCTTCCCAGCTACTAACCCTTCATATGATTCTAACACCGACGCCAAGAAGACCATTTGTTGCTTAGCCGACTCTTCGTCAAAATTCTGAGCATTCTTCAAATCTATTGCGATGTTGCATGAAAATTTTGCATCAGAATGACTTGCAGAAGATGAAGAACCACTGTGATAACCACTGTGGTTTCCACTGCCTTGACTGCTTTGACTTTCTTTGCTTGTTGTCGACACATTCTCAGCAGAAAATGCAGTCTTGGGAGAAGTTGCTTTCGGCATCATGCTTTTCGGATAATAAAGATCCAAATTTTGTTGATAAGATGAGTGATTGACTTTGTATGTCTTCTTCAGCTCCAACTCGTGACTCTCGAGTTTTTCAATCAACAAATCTAACGTCAACTTTTCTGGTGCCTTGATGGTATTCTTCAACATCAGCGCATAGTATCTCCAATCCATCTCGTCCGGTAACGAATCAAACAATTTGTCGATAAGCTCATCCTCAGGATATGTGATATCATGTCGTGCTAATTCCAGCTTCAGATGACCAAATCTTTCTATCATTTTACAAACCGACTCGTTCTTTAGACATCCAAAAAGATCAAATTCTTTTCTAAGAAGTTTTCGTTTGTTTTTCACAATTTCCTCGCTTCCTAAACATTTTGCTTTAAGTTTGTTCCACAGATCTTTTGTGTTTGAATAATCAATCAACGCAATGATGTCTTCTCGGACAGATTGGAACAACAAAGCCACACATTTTTGCTCGGCTACAAATGCATCAATCTCTTCAGCCGATCTTAATGCTTCACCATTTTTGTTTCCATTTGCATAACCGTTCTTCAAACTTTTCCAGCTGGGAAATGCAAATGCCATCAGCCAATCTTCAAACTTCCTAGACCACCTACTGTACTCCTCGATAGCCATAAGCTTTGGGGGTCTATTGAATGTTCCGAAGGCACTTTCCGATTCCCAAGCTTCCTTTTTCTTTTCTTTTGGCGGATTCTCATTTCTTTGCTTGATGAAGTATCATCGTTTTCGGAATTTCCCGTGAAAGCGTACATGTCGCTGAACGGGTTCAAGAAAATATCATCCATCGTGAACGTACCTGCAAAATCAATCAACACTTAGAAAAATTTTCAAGTTTTTGAAAACTGTGACAAATAAGCGAAACAGTATGACTGATAAGTGAAATCAGATATAGGGTGACAGACAAGCGAAACAACTTGTGTTCGAATAAGCGGAACTAGCAAAATGTCATTACAAGCGAAACTACTTGTTCCTTCAAGTGATACCAATCAAGCGAAACTACTCTTGTCTGTTCAAGCGGAATTATATGGTACAAATAAGCGAAAGTTCGTTCAAGCGAATCCTAAACTGTTCGTTCAAGTGGAAACTACAAGCGGAAGTAGGTCTTTCAAGCGGAACCTATGTCGTTTCAAGCGAAACTTATAAGCGAAATGTCCTTATAAGCGGAACTACTAGGTTATTTCAAGCGGAACCTTCGATGTCCGGATAAGCGGAACCTAGTTCTAATCAATTTTCACCATGTTTTAGTCCGAATTTTAACTTGAAACTCTCTAGGGTTTGTTAATACTGTATATCACACAATATAGTCAAAATTCAGGCCATTTCAACCGTAAGAACCACTTTGAATTGAAAAAGTATGAAAGAAAGTGAGTAGAAGTGAGAGATTTCTGCAGATTCAAGCTGTAGTAGTATGAACTCCTCGTCCTGAGCTCTGATACCACTTGTTGGACCGTGTTCCGACCCTGAATAGTCAGTAGAGAACGTTCATCTTCACGTACGAAGGCGGAATCAACATAAATGAAGTAACAACAGCTTTCCTATTCAATTCCTTCTCTTTTATTGCTTTTTGAAGTGAATTTGACAGAGTTTCAGTAACAAAGCAATTACACAGGTCCGCTTCAACGTACATGCATGACTCCTATGGTTTCGCTTATGAATGCTATATATAGTCCCAGTGGTTTCGCTTGTAATGCATGACACATAAGCGGAACCTTCAAGATGACTTATAAGCGAAACCTCTTGACACATAAGCGAAACCTTCAACAACCTATGTACTCATAAGCGAAACTACAACAACTAAACTAATTTAGACTTTCTAGATCCTATATTGACCAATCTTGACCTAAGACGTAATACAGACGAAGTCAACAGACATTCCATGCACCAACACAAGCCCTAGATTTCTTTGATCCAAACTAACCATGTATATGTTATTATAGTTCAAAATTAAGTTAGGGCTTTCGATCATAAAGTATAAATGAACATAAAGCATGTTAAATCGTACCTAGCGATGCTCGGGTAGACGCGATTTAAGAGTAACTGGAGATGATAACGTCCAGCAAGATCAGAGGTGAATAACAGAAGTAATTGGATGTGATTGCGAGTTGAAAACAAGATGGAAGAGGGCATTCACGTTGTACACGAGATCGAAGAGGGCATTCACGAGTTCAAAAATTCCACTGTACACACCTTGTGCATTCATGTAACACCTCATAAAATCGCGACCAATGATGTGTTGACACGTGTACTAAACCCTAATGAAGTTAAACGTTGACTATAAAGGACTGATTTTGCGAAAAATCAAAAACCTGAATGCGAAAGGACTAAAAGTGTTAACATGCTTAAACTAAGCCTCTGAATAACAATACATGGTATTCATATTCACAAATGAGCCACTTGTTGGTCGAGAGGAGCCGTTTGCATAATTAATTGAAAGTTTGCGCGTCGAAGGGTTAAAAGCGTCAACATGTTAATTCTTACCTCTGAGTGACCTTTTAACAAACCAAGAGCTTCGCGATAATTGATTACACTCTCGGGAATGCCTAATATTGGCCATTTAAGGCTTTTACGCCAATAAGTGAAATTACGCGCAAGTTTGCAAGTTAAAGGGGTTAAAAGCGTCAACATGTTTAATTATACCTCTGAGTGACCTTTTAACGAACCCGAAGCAGCGTGATGTTTGATAATACTCTCTAGAATGCCAAATATGGATAACATAGGGCTTTGACGCAATAAAATGATAATGCGTGCAAATTTGCGCGTTAGAGGGACCAAAAACATCAACTTTTAAAACTACACCTTTGGGTGACCATTTAAGCGAACGGGAGCGTCGTAATATTTAAGCACATGTTCGGGAATACTCAATATGGGCCACGAAAGGCTTAGATATCGTTAACCGATATTACCAGCGGCGAAGGATTTAAAGGGCGGGGAGGGGCGCCCGCTCCCCCCTCCCCCCGAACTTTTCGGTCAGTAGTGTTATATATGTACGTTTCGTATAGGATTTTGTAGGTATATACATTTTCGACCCCCCGATTATGTATATTATATAACCCAAATCAAATCATTATATAGCCCAAGTTAAAAGGCCACCCTATCCAAAAAAAACCCCAAATTCGTTTACTTTAGGACATCAACCAGAAGAACATAAGCTACAAGCCAGAACTGCAGAAGGGGGGTGTAACACCTCGTGTTTCGAAAGTCAAAGTCAAAGTCAAGATTGAAGTCAAAGGAAGAAAAGATTGCTAATTGCGATCTGTCACTCCTTACTCAACTCTTGTTTTGACTTCTTTGACTCGTAGATAATCTATTTATTTTATCGCTTTAGTTGTATTATGTGTACATGTTAATAATCGCTATTTATCGCTTATCGCATCGCAATCGCATTCGCGCCTGGATTTATAAGATCTGAATATTGTTTTACGTGTGTGTGTTACTTTTGTGTTACTTGTGCATGTTTACTTTATGTTTTGTGGTGATTAATCAAACCCAAACGAAACTCTATCGCAACCGAATCGCAAACGCTAAACGTAAGTTAATTATAGTGATTGTATGTTAGATATAGTAGTTGGGATTAAGTGTGTAACCAATGGACAATTCTATCGCACCGCTCAATCGAAACGCATCGCAAAACTCAATGCACGAAATGAAACGCCGAAACTCAAATCGTCGGAGCCACTCGATCGAGTGACTGCTCGATCGGATGGTCAACCGATCGGATTACCATCCGATTGGATTGGCACCCGATCGGACCGCCATCCGATCGGTGACCCACTCGATCCCTTGCACTTTCCTTTTTGGGAAACCCTATAAATACCCTCAGTTGTCACATCACTTGATGTGACAGCTCTGACTCGACCCAGCCGCACTCAAGCTCTTCTTTCTCTCGATTTCTCACGATTCTTGTAAGTTTTCAACCTAAATCTTGTACTTCTATGATCTACACGCACTTCTTCATCTTTCTATCTTTTGAATCTTAACTTTTAACCATGAAATCAGCGGATTTGAGGTGTTCTAGGGTGATGTCATCATGGAGTTCTTATGAACTTCATGTTTTGGCTTCAATCCACCAAGAACAACTTAGATCTGGATGATTTCCACATGAATAAACAAAGATCTTGCATAGATCTGAACATGTTCATGGTGAAAAGGATTGAAAGATGGTTTTCCAACTTTCTTTCAACTCTTTTACACTCAATGTCCTCAAAACTGATAGAATCGGAGCTCGTTCTAACCTTCTACTCCTTCTTAGTGATGTGACGGTTCAAGATCTGAATTCTATCGGAGAGACTACCGATTTCGGGTTAAACATGAAATAACCGTCTCAAAATAGTTGACTTATCGGACTAGGGTGATTCCTGTTCGATCGGGTCAGTTGGGTCTTGATGGGGTTTTGATGGGATCGGAAAAGTGGCCTACAGGCCGAACTACCGGAGGAACTTCACAACGTCCACCCGACTTTCCATGTATCAAACCTCAGAAAGTGCCTGGCTGAGCATGATTTACAAGTTCCTTTAGAGGATCTCCAAGTAAACGAGACACTACACTTCGTGGAGAAGCCGGTCGAGATCATGGACCGAGAAACCAAGCAGCTCAGGCGCTCACGTATTCCTATTGTGAAGGTCCGAGGGGAAGGCAAGCGAGGCGCAAAGTTCACTTGGGAACTCGAAAGCGACATGAAGGCGAAGTACCCGTAGCTGTTTGTTACAGCTAAGGCCTAATTTCGGGCCGAAATTCCCTTAAGTAGGGGAGGCTGTAACACCCCGTGTTTTGAAAGTCAAAGTCAAAGTCAAGATTGAAGTCAAAGGAAGAAAAGATTGCTAATTGCAATCTGTCACTCCTTGCTTAACTCCTGTTTTGACTTCTTTGACTTGTAGATAATCTATTTATTTTATCGCTTTAGTTGTATTATGTGGAGTACTTTTTAATAATCGAGATTTATCGTTGTTTATCGCATGATTATCGCTTTATCGCTTATCGCATCGCAATCGCATTCGCAACCCGAATTATGCGTTCTGGATATTGTTTTACGTGTGTGTGTTACTTACTTGTTACTTGTGCATGTTTACTTTATGTTTTGTGGTGATTAGTCGAAACGCAATCGCAACTCTATCGCATCGCAACTTAGTCGCAAACGCTAAACGCAAGCTACTTAGGATGATTGTATGTTAGATATAGTAGTTAGGATTAATGTGTAAACACTATCTCATCATAAAACTCAATGCTCGAAACGAAACGTCGAAACTCAGTCGTCAGAGCCACTCGATCGAGTGACTGCTCGATCGGATTGCCATCCGATCGGATTGCCACCCGATCGGTGACCCACCCGATCCTATGCACTTTCCTTTTTGGGAAACTCTATAAATACCTCAACTGTCACATCACTTGATTTGACCGCTCCTCTCACTCGACCCAGCCGCTCTCAAGCTTCTTTCTCTCGATTCCTCGCGATTTTTGTAAGTTTTCAACCTAAATCTTGTACTTCCATGATCTACACGCACTCTTTTACCTTTCTATCTTTTAAATCTTAACTTTTAACCGTGAAATTAGCGGATTTGAGGTGTTCTAGGATGATGTCATCATGGGGTTCTTATGAACTTCATGTTTTGGCTTAAAACCACCAAGAACAACTTAGATCTGGACGATTTCCACATGAATAAACAAAGATCTTGCATAGATCTGAACATATTCATGGTGATAAAGGATTGAAAGATGGTTTCTAACTTTCTTTCAACTCTTTTACACTCAATGCACTCAAAACCGATAGAATCGGAGCTTGTTCTGATCTTCTACTCCTTCTTAGTGATGCGTCGGTCCAAGATCTAGATTTTGTCCAAGAGACTACCGATTTCGTGTTAAACATGAAACACCATCTCGAACAGTTAACTGGTCGAACTAGGGTGGTTCCTGTCCGATCGGGTCACCTGAGCCTTGACGAGGTTTCTGTTGTTTAGCACGTCATCACGCCGTCTCGATAAAACTACAAACTTTCAAAAGAATCAAGTGTCAAGACGGTTAGGCTGACGGGACGGATTGTCGGCCGATCGGCTTGTACTTGGTCCCACCCTTAAAATATTAATTCAACTTTCAAGGTTTTGAACATCGAACGGGTTACCATCCGATCGGATTGCCATCCGATCGAACAACCACCCGATCATGTGATGTTTGGACTTCAACACTTAAAGAATTTTCAACATGTTCAATGTATGAACAAAGACCAATGGATTGCCACCCGATCGGACTACCATCCGATCGAGTGACAAACTGCTGTGAACTTGTTCTCACTAAGTGTCCCACTAATCAGATCGTTACCCGATCGAACCGCCGTTCGATCGATCGACCTGAAAGGTAGAGATACTTCTCTGTTTTCAAAATGCTACAACGAAAACTTCAAAAGGCAAACCATCATACACAATCACATCTTTCCCACACGAGGTAACAATCCAATCGAATGGTCACCCGATTGGATGACCATCCGAACGGATTGTCACCCGATCGACCGGCCGTCTGATCGGATTGCCATCTGATCGGATTACCATTCGACACTTCGACATCTGGCACCGTTTTACGCGCCGCTTATCGTTATGCTATCGTTAACTGTTCAGGCTAATCTCTCTCAGCGCTCCCTTCAATCCAAGGTTGTGTTTATTTGTTAAACACATCTGTGAGTATACTCGAACCCTTTTTGCTTTTAGCACTTTTGGGTGTTACATACGTTACTTATTCTAAATCACAATCTAGACACAACGCAACACTACTTATACGCTAATCGCTCCCGCATGTTATGTGTTATTCGATGAATGCTTGTATGTTATGTTAACACAGTGATTGTTGCCTGACACCTTAGCAACGATAGTACTATAGTTTGGACTCAGCACCTGTCGTGTACAGGGGTTGTTAAGGGCTTTACTTCATGATGCGTGTTAGTGTGTATATGTTTTAGGTGTATATTTTAAGCCCTTTCACACTTTTTAGCCAAGTTCTAAATTTATAAAACACGATATTTACTAACACTCAACACACATATGGGCAAGTGCACCCATCGTGGGCGTAGTATAGTGTTGGTAAGATACCGAGGTCGTCCAAGGACACAAGAGCTTTAAGTACCGGTTTATCCTCAACGTCCTAATCAAATCAAAATGTTAGAAAAAGATTTTTAAACTAAGAAAATAAAACTAACTAAAATGCTGAAAATAAAAATAAAAGTAAAAACAGAGAGACAAGATGAATCACTTGGATTCGACTCGTGTGTTAGTGTAACCTTTGATTATTTTCGCACTTTTGCACTTGTTTAAGAGATTATCTTAGTTATTGTAGGAGGCCCCTCTTTTGAAGGTGACGTTACCCTCAACCCAGTAGTTTGAGTCAGCAAGGATACAATCCTAAAGGGTCGGATTATTGAAAGATAATTAATTAAGTTATTAATGCATAATGTGGTAGGCCCCTCTTTTGAAGGCGACGTTACCCTCGGCTAAGTAGTCTGAGTCAGCAGCGATACAGTCCTAAGTAGCCGGGTTAAAGTTTTAATAGTAGTTTAACTTATGAGGGGATCAAAGAGTTTGGACCCCCGCCATCCAATACCTTTGGGTATTGAAGGAGGTCCTACTAAATTTGACCCAGGTCCTTTGCAGGATCTATACACTGAACAATGGCAAGACTCTTACCAAACCCCTTAACCCCCGACCAGGTAGCCAACATACCTCCATATAGACCGTGGAGATATGAATGGTGAAAATCTTTTATTTTAAATAGACAGTAAAATAATGCCAAGACACCACGAACAAACGATAAGGAAGAATCACCTTCAACATAAGAAACTAGTAATTAAAGTCATTAATACACAACCAATTAAAAAGTGCAAAAGATTAAAAATAAAAAGTATTACACTAAACACTTGTCTTCACCAAGTGATGTAAGAGACTTAGGCAAACATGGCCTTTGATTGTCAAGAACTCTTACGATCAATCTTGGATCCCGAGACGACTCACACACTCTATGATGGACAATGGATGATGGTGGTGGATGATGGTGTTATGGTGGTGGTGGGTGGTGGGTGAAGTGTGAGAGAGGTGGTGTGCCAAGGGATGAGTTGAAATGGCTCCAAGCACTCCTATTTATAGGCTGAACAGAAGCCTGGGCACGGCCCCGTGTCCATCTGACACTGTTGGGATTGAACCCTATCAGAGGAACAGATAATTAAAGCCAAAACTGGATCAGAACAGTGGATTATGAATAAGCAGATGCTGATACACAAATCTCTCCCTTTGAAAGTGATTACAACTACTGATGACCTCCTATCTGCTGATCTTACCAAACTACTGACTCATAACTGCTGCTCAACTAAAGATCTGATGGAAGACTAAAAGTCCTGCTGATTCAATCTACTGCCTTGAGTTAAGCACTGCTGATCCGGACAAGTGCTGCTGGGTTCACAGCAGTAGAAGGTTGCAGCAGCTGTTCTAAAGTCTGTTTTATAATAGAATGTATTAGCAGTAGTTAACACAAGCAGTGTCTGTATAGATCAGAGGTTAGAGTTTGTTAGGAGGTTAGATGTCACTTTCATGGTGACGTCAGCAAAGATGCTCAGTATTTTGCAAGTGCCTATAAATAGTTCAGTACTTTGTACTGTTCTATTAGCTCTTTACATCATTCGTCTTCTTTGCACGAACAAACTACTGAGCTCGGGCTGAGGGGGAGTTTGCATTCATACATCTATCTTTGTAATCGTTGTTGAAATTAAATTCAATCATTCGGTTCATTGTGTAAAAGATGTTTGATCAAAGTATTACTCTCATTTGATTGTATGCAAAGTTTGTTTTCATTTTAATTCCGCTGCACAACTCATCCATTTTCATCTTAACTTCAAACACAAAATACAATAAAAAAGAAACTCAGATCCAACTATTGGTATCAGAGCCTGGACAGTCAAATTTGATTTAACAATCATTTTGACGTAAAAAGTTTAGCTCAAAACAGTTGATACTGATCGTTTGTTCGTCGTTGAAAAACAGAGTAAGGATAAATCACCACTAAAGTTGATTTCTCAGTACCTGTAAAACAACAAGAATGACGTCACAATCTCAGGACGATAAAAACATTGGTTCTCTCTTTAAACCACCTATGCTAAAGAGAAATGAGTACAACATCTGGCAGAGGAGGATGGGTCACATCCTCGCTCAACAAAGCACAGGTTGTTGGAAGTCTGTTATCTTTGGTCCTCATGTTCCTACAGTGCCAAGCGCTGAAGATGCTAAAAAACAAGTTCCAAAACCTGTTGAAAATTATACTGAAATGGATTATCAAAAGTTTGAACTAGATGCTAAAGCATTTAGTATCATAGCATCAGCGCTGCCCAACGAAATATATGCTGGATTGTTACATTGTGACAATGCCAAAGAGTTGTGGGACGCACTTAAGGAACAGTTTGGAGGTACCGAAGAGGTTAAAGAAAACAATAGGGAAATCCTAAACCAACAGTATGAAACATTTTGTCATGTTAAAGGTGAATCACTGACGCAACAATTTGAGCGGTTCAGTTGTCTCATCAGTGAACTGAGGCTTGTTAAAACCACTTTTACAAACTCAACTCAAAACAACAGGTTCCTCAGGTCACTGCCAGATAAATGGGACACAATAGCGTTTGTCACCCGAAATTCACCTGAGTTCAAGGATCTGACCATGACCCAACTCCATGGTCGACTCATGACCTACGAAAGGGAGTTGAACCAGAAAAGGAAGTTACAAGAGTCAGGGAAAACCGTTGATGATTACTCATTCGGTAACACTGCTCTTCTGGGTCAAGAAGAAACTGGTGGTAGTGGTAAGGATCAGGGTTATGATCTGTTAGTGCACTACATCTGTTGATTGCGTCTAGGCGTCTAGGATCAGGTCTTACATCGTATTGTATAGCATACGACACGTAATACGAGATAAAAGGAGTCTGTATAGGTTTCATGTACTAGGTTCGCTCATAGGGACATTAGATTCTAGGTTCGCTCTTTTGTCAGGTAGGTCCGCTTAAGTGGACTAAGCTGGTCCGCTCTTATGGTCATGTGACACATAAGCGGACCCAACTGCCTATATATTGTAGTCGTTTGAGCGGTCCATTGTAGAGTGATTGTCGGATTCCACGCCGAAGCTCTGCCGGTGTGAAGATTGAGCTGTAAAACGTTTCAAATCAATAAAACAAGAAGTTAGGAGGAAGAACAAGCTATATCTACTTGCATTTCTTATTATTCCGCATCTGAAACGCAAGAGACAACCTCTGAACGACTCGTTCGGGTCAGCAAACGATCCTACAAGTGGTATCAGAGCTTGGGAGGAGGTTTTCTGCAGATTGTAGCTGTTTCTCATCGTTTCTTCTTACTTCTACACCTTCTTTTCTCATTTCCGGGAGATTTCACGGTTGAATTTCGTTCAAAAGCTCACAGATTGTGTATAATCATACTTAGACAAACCCTTGGAAGTTTCAGGTAAAAATACAGCTTAAAAACAGGTCAAATCAGGTTCGTTATGTGGTTCGCTCGTACTGACGTCATCAAGATCCGCTCTTAGTTCTGAGTCGCTTTTCTGGTCTTAGCTGGTTCGCTCATCTGTACCGTTTTTTCTTGGTTCGCTCCAAATTAGTAGTATTGGTTCGCTCAAGTGTACATTTTTGCTTCTGGTTCGCTCCAAAATCAAGACAGGTCCGCTCATTTGTCAAAAATGGTCCGCTCGAACGGACATTAATTGGGTTCGCTTATTTGGTCCGGATTGCCTGGTTCGCTTATTCAGTCACCCGGTCCGCTCATTTGGTTCGCTCATTTGTTTTTGTCCAATTCTCTTTTAAGGAACCGCTCCAAAGGACTTTGTCTGGTTCGCTTGTGTGTATCTTTCTGGTTCGCTTATCTGATCAGAGTTGGATCGTTTTTCTGTCATTTGTTTAGTTCGCTTATAAGTCAGTATGGATTCCGAGTTTTACAACGCTTTTGCTACATCGACTACTCCAGCCGCAATTGCTCAAGCAATGAATTTAGAAAACGAGACGGGAACGACTCAAAAGTCCCCTAGATTGATGAGCATTGAGGAGTATTATGGGTGGAAGGATCGGTTTGAAAACTGGGTTCAAGCAAACCATCTCAGATCGTGGGAGTGTATATTGAAGAAGTACACATTGCCTCGAACAGATTTGCAAGTTATTAAAGAGATATCCGAGTTTACCGATCAAGAACGAGCAATGTATAGAGCCGAGAAAATGATGATTAGTTTGTTGCAGCAGGCTATAAAGGAAGATATATTCATCTTGTTACAGCACGACAAAACTGCTAAGTCGATATGGGATGCTCTTAAGGTTAAATTCGAGGGAAGTGAAAACATGATCAAGAGCAAGAAAGCATTGTTAAAGAAAGAATTCGATTTGTTTAGCAGTTTGCCGGGAGAGGATACTAAAAAGCTAATCGAGAGATACTGTCACTTGGTGCGATCGTTATCGATGTTGGGAGTTGAGAAAGGTCGTGAGGAATGGGTGGACAAATTGGCTGACGCGTTACCTCAGAAAGAGTGGGGAACGTATTTGATGATTTTAAAGAACACTGGTGTGTATGATGGGCTGACTATTTCACAGTTCATTGAGAAAATCGAGAGTCAGGATCTTGAGCAGCAAAAGATCGCGAGAATGAACAGTCCGAGTGGTCAATAGGACGTGAAGATGTACTACCGGGGTAGTGTTCCAGTCACTGAGTCTGAAAGAAGTCCGAAGATTCAAACGGCGTTCAGTGCTGGTGATTCATCTGAGAAAGCTGATCACGGGTCGAACAAGAGTAGCAGCGGGTTTTCATCGTTTCCGAGTGTGAATCCAAAAGAGACTAACACAAGTTTTCAGTCTCAGAGTACAAAAACTGGAAACAGATACGTGATTCAATGCAATATAGCTCTTAATCTTCCAGAAGGTTAAAGCTTCTCTGAAGACACTGCTAAAGACCACATGGCACTTCTGGGTTCAGTTCTGTTATCCTATGAAGGTCTTGTTGCTGGTCGGATCGGAAATCCTATGCTCACCAAAGAGGATTACGATCAAATAGACGCTGAGGAAATGGAACTCATGGACATTAAATGGTGTCTCGCAAGTGTTCTTCGACGAGCTGAGAAATTCAAAACTATTACCGGGAGAAATGACTTTCTTGATGCTCATGTATCTACTTTAGGTTTTGATAAATCTAAAGTTACTTGTTTTCGATGCAGGGAGAAAGGCCATTTCAAGCGGGAGTGTAAAGGAAGAGAAGTTAGCGGAGCACAGAATCCATTCGGGAAAGATGATTACTATCGCAAAGCTATCTGTCAGCAAGTTGGTCAATCCCAAGAACCACAGACAGCTCACGGTAGAAAGATTGAAGATCCCAACAGAACATGTTTGGTAGATTTCAGCTGGAGTAATTACATAGCATCTGAAGCCACAGCAGCACACATTATCGATCAAGATGATGAGAAACTACCAGAAGGTTTTAGTTGGGATATGTTTGTGGATGAGAAGGGAGAGTTCAAAGCCTTCATTGCCAAAATCGTCCGAGAGCCAGATCTGTTTGCTACTTGGATGAGATCAATTGGAGAGACTGTGAAAAGTGAAGATGAAAAGTCTGTGTCATCTAATGAAAGTTCAGACAGTACTGATAAACTTTCAGAACATTCTGGGGAAGTTTCAGAAAGTTCAGATGAAGGTTTACAGGGTTCAGATGAAGATTTACAGAGTTCTGATAAAAGTGTACAAAATGAAAATGTTCTAGAAAAAGAAGTTGTTTTTGATAAAACACCGTCTGATTCTGATGTATCAGATGGTGATTCTGATAAGTCTGTACAGTTTGATCAATCACCTGATCACAACAGCAGTGATGATGAGGAAGAAAAACATATAAATATTGCAAAAACTCATCTATCTCCTGAAAGTTTTCATTTCTATTTTGCAGAAAGAATGGAGAAACTGAAGGAGAAACGAGCTGCTAAAGAACAACAATCTGAATCTGAAGGTGATATTCAAAACGCTAAAAATATTGCTGAGAAGATTACTGAGGTTGTGAAAGAAGAAGAAAAGGTGATCGAAGTAGAAAAGGTAGTTGAAGTTGTTAAAGCAATCGAAGTTGAGAAGATTGTTGAAGTTGTTAAGCCATGTGAGAAGTGATTGGAAGCTTGCAAGAATTGTGCAGCTAAAGACGACATCATAGCTGAGTACGAGAAGAAAAAGGAGCAGTTACTGTTCAATCTCAACTATGTGAAAGAATCATATGATGTTCTGAATAAAACAGTAACTGGTCTCCAAAAGACTAACTCAGAGAGAGAACAAGCACTGACGATGTTGAATGCAGTTTTAATGACAAAACAAAAAGCAATAAACTTCTACATCGAAGAGAGTGCTAAGTGGAAGCAAGAGTTGGAGACGGAAAAAATAGAGAATGAGAGAATTAGACGCTTATTGCAAAGTTATTCTAGTTCTGAGTATCTCATTGATCGTATTTACCCAACTGTTGCAGGTATGGAAGTTTTCAAAGATGAGAAGCTAAAAGACAAGAAAGACTGTGGTAAGAAATCGACTGTTAGTTACAACAAATGTCCGCCTCCGATTTGGGATGGTTATTCACCTAGGAGACCAAATGAGGAGCAATTGGAAAAAGCAGTCAATATAAAGCTTAAAACCAACACAACTGACGTTTTACCAGATAACATAGATGTCACGTATACCTCGTCCGATACTGATCATGAGTCTGTACTAATCAAAAAAGTGGTCGATCAGGTGTTGAATACTGATGAGGAGTCTGAGTCGAAATCTGGGTCTGGAAAGTCAAAGTCGTCAGTCAACAGTCCAAATTCGTCGGATAAACGGTCTTATAGTAAAGAATTTTTATTGTCAAAGGCAGATTTGAATGATGAAACATTCGAAGTTGTGTATACTTTGAATGGTTCGGACAAATTGTATTACAATAAAGAGTTTCCGATAATGAGTATTAAAACGGAACTAATAAACAAAACTTTCAAACTTATAGAAGTTAATATTCCAGAATTAAAAGTTTTAAAAAGTTTTGAAAAATCTAAAAAATACACTTCTAGAGTTCAGCAACGTTTAAATAAGAAAAAGGGCAACAATCCTGGTTCTGGTTTTCAAAAGAAACCTAACCAGAATCGTAGCTATAAAAAGAAAGGTCTTGGTTTTGTTCCACCAGAAAATGATAAAAATATGAAAAATTCTAAAACAAAATCTGAATTTGTGTCAGGTGGAAGTGCTGAGGAAGAACAACAGAAACCGTTCTGGAGACAGTCTAATAAAGAGTTTCTTGCTGAGAGAAAGAAGAATGGAGCTGATATTTGTTATCAAAGAGAGACTAGAACCTGTTATAGATGCAATGAAGCTAGTCACATTGCATGGAATTGCTCAAAAAGTGTCCAATCAAAACAAGGAGTTTCACAGAAGTTGAAAGAGAAAGTTGTTGATGTTGACACACCAACCAATAGACCTAAAATTTTTGAAAATTCAAAATTTGAGGTTGGTGAGTGTTCAAAGAAGAACAAATATGAGAAGAAAGGAAAAGACAATCAGGTGTGGGTTGCGAAGAAAGGTGAAGTGAATGTCGGCGATGAATCTGGTTCCATAAAGCCAGAAGAGCCACAGGCTGAGAAGAAGATTTCAGTGAATGATGAGGAGTTTCCATCATTGAAGTTTGAGGAAGTGAAGAAGAAAGTGGGAAAAACTGAGATTTCTAATCAGTTTTATAAAGAAAAAGATGAATTTGATGTCGAGAAAACATTCAACGGAAATGTTAAAAAGATTTTTGGGAAAATGTTGAGTGGGAGAGCTAAAGGGGTAAAAGATTTTTACGCGACTAAAAAGGCAACATACAACCCTACGGCTCAAGAGTTGAAAACCATCAAATCTGAAAAGACTTGGATGGAAGTCTGCTTCCCATGATAGTCGAAGGACTATGCCGGAGATCCCAAGTTTATATCGTGGATCAGGAATCGGCATCTTTCTAATGTTTAAATAGTTTGTTTGAAAGAATTTGAATAATATTTAATGTTTGCAGGATGAAGGACTACGCCGGAGCTTCCAGGTTGGTAATTGCGAAGCAGGAATCGGCATCCTGATTGGTAAAATGGTGATGTAGAGGTAACATTCCTACAAGTGGTAATCTTGATCTTACAAGTGGTATTTGTGGTTATATTTTGAGATGTTTGTATTTTTACAAGTGGTACAGAAGGTTCTAAAATGCAAATGGTAAATCAGGGACATTAAATTGTACTCGATTTACTATTCATGGCAAAAGATAGACAAGATGATGAACCACATCCCCGTTCTTAAAATTGATAAATCTACAAGTGGTTTTTATCAACACAAACTCATTTTCCGGAAAAGTCATTTCGATTAAAACAAACTTAAGTGTTTTGAAATCTAAATGAGAAAATGGTTTGTGATAGGGGGAGTTCTGATTGTTTGTGCCGAGTGAATGGCGATTTGTGGTGATTCAGTGTCAGTTGTCAAGTTTTTGTACAGTTTGTATTGTTTTCTATGTTTTTCAAGTGGGTCAAGAGTCTTAGTTTTCAAATTTTCTTTGAAATGTGTTTGCATTTTAGGGGGAGTAGAAATTTTTCAGAAAATCCAAAAACATTTGAAAATTTGAAAAAGCCAAAAAACATGATAAAATTCAAAAATGAGTTTTGTTGCGAAACAGAGGAAATGATAGTACATCAGTGGACTATCATGGCACGCTAAAGAAATGTAAAGTTAAAATGTGATAGACGATTTTACTGCGGATGTGTCAGTAGATTTTCGCACATTTAGTAAATTGAAACGAGATATAAACCTAAATCAAACTTGCTTGATTCGTGGGTAACTATTCTTGAATATATGGGTAACCCCCGAAATCTTGTTCGAAAGGTCCCGTATTCTAAGATACTAGGTCTTTATACTCAGTGATATCTGGGGTATTATCCCGGGACTTCTGCTGTATGGAAGTACTGACCTAGTCCCCGGATAATACTTTTCGCAAAATGCTTGAAATATAGCATCGCCCTCAGCAAGCTGATGAAACAATAAAATTGATAGTCGCTGCTGTTGTAATCAAAAGATCCTCTAAAGGGGACCCACCAAAAGTCGAAGCCGTCATCTCTCTGCGTATACGGAAGTATCGACCTGAGCTCTCACGGCCCTCGCACATAACCCCTTTACAGATATCATCTGTGGTATACTCACCTGTAAGACTGAATATTTGGGATCTGGATACAGGAGTATATTCAAGTGGAGTGATACACAATTAAGTTTAAGTCTCTAAAACATTAATATCGTATCTCGAATCGATTGAAATCTGTGTGAGAATTTAAGTGGAGAAACATACTGACAATCTAGGTAAATTGTTTAAAGCTTAAGATGAAATCAAGCTTAACGGTGTTGGTGATTTGTCTCATAAACTGATATGATCCTCTCGCACGAACTCACAAAAATATTGTTTGTAAATATTACATTTCTGTATGTTTTTGTTTACTAGTAGTGTCAGGTAATATCTCTCAGAAAATTCAAAAAGATTTTAGTGTGTTTTAGCTAAATTTTGAAAAAAATCAAAAAGATTTTCGACAACTGATGTTGGAAAACTGATTTTCAAAATTCCGAGTGCTAAACATGATGAGCAGCATTTGAGGGGGAGTGTTTGTGTAAATCTAATTGTTTTCGTTAAATCTAACCTTCTTCAAGTGGTTCATCATAGATATTTGAGAGAGAGTCTGAGTTGTTGCAATTATATGTTTGTTTAGTGGATATGAGAATCAAATGTTGGTGCAGAGTTATTTGAAATATTTATGAAAGAAGTCTTATTTTGGGGTTGAGATTGTGCAGGTAGCCAGGTTTCGATTCCTGAAGATCTCTGATGGAAGAAAGTCAAGTTTCTATTCTAGAAATCAATCCTGAAAGAATGAGTAGAGTCAGATTCTGATCCTAAAGATCACGTCTATCGTTGATGCTGATGAACTTAAGGAATCAAGAGATCTGATCAAGAGAATTAGAGTGTTTTAAAGCCAGACAACGATCCTGAAGATGTTACTGAAGAACAAAGGAATGCCAGTAAATCGAGAGGGGGAGTCTGAAGATAGAGAGAAAGAAAAGCCCAGAGACTGATCTAGACTGAAGATGTGAACACAGTTTCGCTGTCAGGGTGTATTGGCGACTCCATCAACATCTGAGGGGGAGTTTGTTAGTGCACTACATCTGTTGATTGCGTCTAGGTGTCTAGGATCAGGTCTTACATCGTATTGTATAGCATAGGGCACGTAATACGAGATAACAGGAGTCTGTATAGGTTTCATGTACTAGGTTCGCTCATAGGGACATTAGATTCTAGGTTCGCTCTTTTGTCAGGTAGGTCCGCTTATGTGGACTAAGCTGGTCCGCTCTTATGGTCATGTGACACATAAGCGGACCCAACTGCCTATATATTGTAGTCGTTTGAGCGGTCCATAGTAGAGTGATTGTCGGATTCCACGCCGATGCTCTGCCGGTGTGAAGATTGAGCTGTAAAACGTTTCAAATCAATAAAACAAGCAGTTAGGAGGAAGAACAAGCTATATCTACTTGCATTTCTTATTATTCCGCATCTGAAACGCAAGAGACAACCTCTGAACGACTCGTTCGGGTCAGCAAACGATCCTACATGATCACTTCATTGACATAACTGCTGGTGCAAATTTTAACAACCCTGATCCTCACTCTACAGGTTATGCATTCACTGCAAATGAAAACCAGATGTCAGACAATTTAAGCTTTGAACTAAATGATTTACAGCATTTTTACCCCACTGATCTTGAAGAAATGGACATCTTGCATCAACTGGCCTTGCTAAGTGTTAGAACTAGCAAGTTTTATAAAAGAACAGGGCGAAAATTCCCAGGGTTGCATGGGAATCTAAGGGTTGGGTTGGATAAATCGAAAATCAAGTGCTATAAGTGTAACAGGTTAGGACATTTTGCTAGAGAGTGTAGGAGTCAAACAACTGGTCCCATAATTACTCACCCTAGTTCAAATCCTAGACCTCAAAATCAAAACACTGTGCACTATGCCCAATATGCCCCAGCAGCACATGTGAACACTGCTCACTATGCTGTTGCTCCTGTGCCAGTGCATTATGTCCAAACAGCTGCTCCACAGATTCAATATGTTCAAACCCCTGCTCCCCAGGCACAAGTGAAACCTGCACCACAAACCACTGCTCCAGTAGCAACACAACCAGATCAACAAAGTTTCTTTACTCAAGACTTTGTTGACTGGAGCAGTATGCCTGAAGACCTCAGTGATGAAAACTTTGCACTCTATGCTTCTAATGTTTCTTCTCATGATGAATTTTGTTTGATGGCATTAGAGTCAATACAGGAGGGTGTTGAATCTGAAGAGAAATAGCTGGTCTCTGAAACAGTGGATGAGGTGATTGAAGCAGTGGTTACTGCTGTGGCTGATGAAGTACTGTTGGAAGAAAGTTCAGGTACCCTGATTGAACCACTGGTAGATCTATGGTCTGAAGAAGATAAGAAAGAAGAAAAGGCAGGTGAAGAAGAAGAGAGAGCTGGTGATGAAGAGAATACTCAGTGTGATTGTGCAATGATGGCTGCTGCCAAGGTATCACCTCAAGTTCTAGAAAAACTATGTTCTGACAATTGCATTATTGCTTTTGCTAACATCAAAGAGGTGAATGAAAACCTTAGGAACAAAATCTTAACTGATGAAGTCAAATTTGAAAGATCTTTAAAAGAACTTAAAAACAAATTGGCTGAAAAGGTGAAAGAGATTAGCAACATGAAAGAAGAGCAAAGCATAACCAAAACCCAACTCCAAACTATGGTAGAAAAATACCAAGTTTGCAAAAAGGAGTTAGAGTCCACCCAGATCACATGTGAGAAATGGGTGGAATCATGCAAAGGGTATGAGGTTATGCTTAAGAAACAGATAAAAAGCAATGTGAAATTTGGGGTTGGTTATAGAAAACATGATGATGAAAACACTACTTTTGGAAAATCTGTTTCAACCACTGATGTAACCACTGAGTACATCCCCACAAACAAGAATGGCCAAGAAGTGAAAATCACTGACAAACTTGGTAACAAAATCACACTTAACAGACCAATGGGCCCCTCTGCTTTTGAGGAGATTGAAAATCATCAATTTAAACCAAGATGGTCTGATGAGTGTGATATTCTTGAAAATTTCAAGCCAATGGACTTTACATCAACTAATGGTGTTAAAGCTCCAAAAGCTAAAGTCATTCCTCTCAAGGACATCCCAGCAGTGGTTAAAACCTCTGCTGCAAAGGAGTCTGAAAAGAGGAAGAAGAAAGAAAAGGTTGATAACTTGTTTTGTGAATTCTGTGAGAAGAGGAACCATCTAACAAAAGATTGTTTCCACTTAAATGCTTATGATTTAACCAAAACAAGTGTCACTACTTCAGCTGAAAGTTGCAGTGTTTGTGGTAAAACAAACCATAAAATTCAGGCATGTGTGTATCTCAAAAACTTCAATGAAAAGAAGAATGAATACATGGCTAAAACATCCTTGAGTTCATCAGCATCATCACCATCTGTCAAGTTCACAAAGAAATAACCACTGTTTGTGCCAGTTCAAACAGCTGTCACAAAACAGCTGAACCAAACATCTGTTAAAAGAGATGTTCAGGTTACTGATGCACCTCCTGCCAATCAGTACAAAAAAGGCAAGGAAAAACAGTCTTACCAAAGGATTCCACACGTTTATGAGGTCTACAAAAAGCCCTCTAAACCCAGAGTGAATAGGCATCCTTTCGGTTACCAGCAGGTGATTGGGCTAGACCCTCAACAGTGGTTAGCAAGGAACAGTACTAAAACTGTCCAAACCCCTGACTTAACCACTGTCCATCACACTGCATCCATACCAGACACTGTTGAGACTCCATCCAAAGCCTTGTTGGCTTTGGAGTCCTTAATGAACTAATCCTTTTACTTCATGTGCAGGGAGCTTCTGCATGCTTTGATAGTCTTTGGTATGTAGATAGTGGAGGCTCCAGGCACATGACAGGATGTAAAGCTCTCCTCAAAGACTTTAAAATCCATGGTGGGGGTGATATATCCTTTGGAAATAATAGTAAAGGAAAGGTTTTGGGGTCTGGAATAGTGCAATCTGGCAATGTAAAATTTGAAAATGTCAATCTAATAGACAATCTAAAATTCAACCTTCTGAGTGTATCCCAAATGAGTGACAAAGGGTTTGGGTCATTCTTCACAAAAGATTGTTGTAGGATTGTTGGACCAGAAATGGTCAAAACGATTGAAGCAATAATCAAAAATGGTCAAACTAAACTTGTTGCTCAAAGAAGTGCCAATGTTTATGTTGTTGACATGTCAAAAGAGTGTCCCAGAGCTGATGCCTGTCTGTTCTCAGCTGCCTCTAACAAAGAGACAGAACTTTGGCACAAATGACTGGGGCACACAAATCTTAAGACAATAACAGAAATTTCAAAAAATGGTTTGGTGAGAGGCCTGCCACAAAAAGTGTTTTCATGTCTTGAACATTGCATTTCCTGTTTAAAAGGAAAACATCATAAAAGTTCCCACAAGTCCATTGAAGAGTCCAAAACAACCCAGTGTTTGCAAATGCTACACATGGATTTGTTTGGCCCAGTTCAAGTCATGAGCCTTAAAAAGAAAAGATATTGTTTGGTAATAGTTGATGACTTTTCTAGGTTTACATGAACTTTCTTTTTGCACTCTAAAGATGAAACTGCAGGCATTTTGCAAGACTTTGTGACACAGGTAGAAAAGCAATTTGATCTTCAAGTGAAAAGCTTTAGGAGTGACAATGGCAAAGAATTTAAAAATAGGGAGTTGGATGCCTTCTGTGTGAAGAAAGGGATTGTAAGGCAGTACAGCATCCCTAGAACACCAGAGCAAAATGGGGTTGTTGAAAGAAAGAACAGAACTTTGATTGAGGCTGCCAGAACCATGCTTGCAGATTCAGGTTTGCCATTAACTTTCTGGGCAGAGGCAGTAAATACTGCTTGCTATGTCCAGAACAGAGTTTTAATAAACCCCCGGCACAAAAAGACTGCCTATGAAATTCTGTATAAAATCAAACCACTGATCTCATACTTCAAGGTGTTTGGCTGCCCATGCTTTATTTTGAACTTATAAGATTCCATTTCAAAATTTGCAGCCAAAATAGATTGTGGTTATTTTCTGGGATACTCAACCACTGCCAAGGCCTACAAAGTGTTCAATGCACGGACCAAGGTAGTGGAGGTGACTTTGCATGTAAAGTTTAATGAACTTTCATCAATGAAAATCCCAGCAAATCCTGCTGAACTGTTTGATCTTGAAAAATTCACTTTTGAAAATACTGCTGTCAAGACTAACAGTGCAGGTCCATCAGAGGATACAACACCAGACTATGGGTATGAAGTCATCATCCCTCAAAGGTCTGCCACAAAAGGGAAAGCATCAGTTGTTCAAAACATCTGTGAAAGCTCAACCACTGCTACATCAATAGTTGTTGACCAAAGTAGCCCATTTCCCACTGCTTCCACATCCTCAAACACTGCTGACAAAAGTCCTCAAACAGTGGATAACAGTCAGCAGTGGTCCACTCCATTACCACCCATTCTACCACCTTTTGAAGCCACTGCTGGGTCATCAAAGTCACCAGCAGTGGTTAGCTCAGATGATACACATTTGCAGCCTTCACCAAAAAATGCCATCATACCATACCAAGGAGATTTAATTATCTTGAGATCTCATCCACCTGATCAAATCATTGGCAACATCAATGAAGGGGTGCTCACAAGAAGCCAAACCCAAAACATTTGTCTTTTTGCTGGTTTTCTATCACTCCATCAGCCAGTCAAGTACCAAGAGGCACTAAAAGACAACAGCTGGGTAGAAGCCATGCAAGAGGAGCTCCAACAATTTAAGAGACAACAAGTATGGGAGCTTGTACCACTGCCAAAAGAGGTTAGTCCCATTGGCACAAAGTGGGTCTTCAAGAACAAAACAGATGAAAGGGGCATTGTTGTCAAGAACAAAGCCAGGCTTGTGGTTCAAGGTTACAGACAGGAAGAGGGGATTGATTATGATGAAACATTCACCCCTGTTGCAAGATTGGAAGCTATCAGACTGTTCCTGGCCTTTGCTGTCAACCACAACAAGAAGGTGTTTCAGATGGATATCAAAAGTGCTTTCCTCTATGGTACATTGCAAGAAGAGGTATATGTATGTCAACCTCCAGGCTTTGAGGATCCATTTTATCCTGATCATGTCTACAGGCTAAACAAAGCCTTGTATGGCCTAAAACAAGCACCTAGAGCCTGGTATGAAACTCTTTCCAACTTTCTACTCTCAAATGGTTTCAAAAGAGGTACCATTGATAAAACATTGTTTCTTAAATGGAGAGGGAAAGATTTAATGATTGTCCAAATTTATGTGGATGATATTATTTTTGGAACCACATGTACCAAAATGTGTGAAGAGTTTAGAGAACTCATGACAGCTGAGTTTGAAATGAGTGCAATGGGTGAGCTGCAATGCTTTCTTGGTCTCCAAGTACAGCAATTGCAAAATGGAACTTTCATTCATCAAAGCAAATATGCTAAAGAACTTTTAACCAAATTTGACATGAATGATTGTAAACCATGCAGCACACCCATGGCCACAAATAAGCTTGTCATGCCTGATGAAAAGGATGAGCTGATTGACCAAACACTCTATAGAAGCATGATTGGGTCTTTATTGTACCTAACTGCATCTAGACCAGACATCATGTTTGCAACATGTGTCTGTGCAAGAAGTCAATCAGCTCCCAGAAAATCAAATCTCATTGCTGTAAAAAGGATTCTCAGATACATAAAAGGTGCTCCCACACTTGGTATCTGGTATCCAGCTAATGGGAATATCAAGCTTTCAGGTTTTTCAGACAGTGACTTTGCTGGATGTCACACCACAAGGAAGTCCACTTCAGGAGGGTGCCAGTTTCTAGGTGATTGCTTAGTCTCTTGGCAAAGCAAAAAGCAAGCAGCAGTTTCAACATCCACTGCTGAGGCTGAATACATTGCTGCTACAAGCTGTACAGCCCAACTCCTGTGGCTTCAAAATCAGTTATTGGATTTTGGTATCACTGCCTTAAAGACACCACTCATGTTGGACAGTCAGGCAGCAGAAAATATCATCAAAAATCCAGTTTCTCATTCTACCACAAAGCACATCGACATCAGACATCACTTTGTGAGGGATTGCTATGAAAAATGTTTGATTTCTCTGCATCATGTCCCAACTAAAGACCAGCTGGCAGATGTGCTCACAAAAGCACTTGATACAGTCACTTTTGAAAGCTTGGTCTCTAAGATTGGGATGCTAAACATGGAATAACAAGCAACATCTTGTTTTTCTATGAATAAAAGCAACAAAATGTTTTCAGAAAATCAAAAATCCATCCTTAAAAATAGCTTAAAAATGAAAATTTCATTAAAATCCTTAAAAGTCTGCCCACTGCTGAAAGGCAACCTCTGTTCTCTCATTCATTGATAACCACTGTTGTTCAAAAGCAGTGTCTTATCCACTGATATACTATCCACTGATAGTAAAAATCATCCACTGCCCCCTTTCCACTGCTTTCATCAGTTGCTTTCACCAAAAGTATTGTCCTTCATTTTCACCAGTGGTTATCACGTGGGCAGTACATAGCAGTCAGACCTTTTGTAACGGCTGCCACGTCAGCATTCATTCTCTTTCCTATAACATCCCCACTCACCATCAAAACAGGGTTTTACTTTCGAATTGAATTCTTAAAAATTCTCTTCTCAAAGCAGTTTTTCTTCTCATTTCTCACAAATTTCTTCGATCGTTTCGTTTCAAAAATGACAAAATCGAAGCTCTCTGCAAAACCCACATCAAAATCATCGAAAACAGCCTCTCAAAAGGCAACTTCCACTGAAATTCCATTCAAAAAATCTCACAATCTCCTGGGTCTTCTCACAAAACCAGGAACCACAGATGTTTTCGATTCCATTATCACCATCATGGCAAAATCAAAGTACAAAAATTTGCTCACCGCCGACACACCCATCTACTTGGCGACCCAAAGGGAATTTTGGAGGAATGCAACCCTTGAAAAACAAGGAGACATTGCAACTGCAATCCAATCTTCCATAAAGGGTAAAGCTGTCCGCATTACACCACAATCCATCTCCGAAGTCTTTCAACTCGATGACCAGGCAGGTAAAACTTCCTTCACTAAAAACGAGTTGCATATTGACTTCATTGAACGAGGGTATGAAGCAACAATGATGAAGAAACTAACCTTAGAAAAAGGTTATTTTCCTCCTGCACCAAGATTTCTATTTCATACCCTCCTCCTATGTGTGTCAAACAAAACCACTTCTTTTAATGAGATCCCTATAAAGATTCAAAATCTGGGATATGCAATTCTTCAAGAAGAAAATTATAATTATTCTCGGGAAATCTTTAAAGATTTGGTAAATAATGTTGAAAGCAAATCATTCTTACTATTTCCAAGGTTTTTAAGTTATTATTTTCAAAAGAAATTCAGTAAGGATGATTTAGCTTTAATAAACCAAGGTGAAATAACTGCAATAAACTGCCTAACGTCTGAAACTTTTTCACGAATGTTAGCACCTTGCAAAACACAAGCAGGGGTACCTGAGCAGAATTTAGCAGCAACCACTGCTCCTCAGGTATCTGCTGCTGAGCCTACTGCTCTAGGTGATCAAAGCAGCAGACCAACTGTTTTGAAACCCACACCTACAAAACCCAAAAAGCCCTACAAAAAGCAAAATCAAAAACCCCCAAACCAATCAAATTGGCAACTCTGGAGGATGAGATACCAGAGTTAATGCCTGTGACAACACAAGAGTCACAAGAAACCACTGCTGCTACTTCCTCACAGCAGATGGTACAAATATCTCAACCCATAACCATAACTCCTCCTGCTTCTTCACAAAAAGAACAGGTTGTACACAAAGGGCCACCACATCATGATGCTCTGGATACACTTGTGTCCATCATCCACAGCTCAATGCCCGGAGCAAATCCGCTTCCTACACCTACCATCACATCCTCAATTCCACCAAAAACACAATTACTGTTGGATGCAATTGATTTGAACCAGGCATTACTCAGTCCTTCTCAATCACCTGTCAATGAGAATTTACCTCCACAAATGACCGAGCCTGCTGTATCATTCTTTGCTAACCCACCAACACAACCTGAGGAGGTTACACCCATTGAGTTACAAGTAACTCTTTGTGGTAATCCAAGTGAAGCAGCCACTACAACTGTTGAACCTATAGGTTTACAGTTGGACAGTGGTTACATCAATAAGACTTCCTTGAAGACCCGAGTACCAAGAAAAAGGGGCATCAGTGGTTAATGTTTGGAGTAAACTCCCTACTTCTACCACTGATAAAACCACTGATAGTGGGAAATCAGATAATCCCATTAGATTGGGTGATGGTTTAAAGTACCAGAAATTGACGGCTCGTGTTGAAAAACTTGATAACTCTGTTGCGGAACTCAAAGAAATGCTACAACAGTTGTTACAAGTACAAAAGGTACAATCCACTGCTGTTCCACCTCAAGCACCTGCTCTACAACAGGCACCTGCTACAAATGAGCTCTGGAATTTATTTCAACCTTTTCTCCATCGTCAAGCACAAATAGCAGATCAGCAACATGAAAAACATGTTCAACAATTAAGAAATGCTATGGAGTCTAGGTACAGAGACACTCAGGCTGATCTAAAGGCTCTCAAAACTCAGATCCTGCACTCCACTGGCACTGCTCCTCCACTAGTATTTTTCATTGATCAACTCCCCGAAGATAATGCCAAAAAGGGGGAGAAAATTCAGGAATGGAGAAGGAAAGGAATAACAGATGGTCTTTACCTCGCACCAGAAAATTCCAATATGACCAAACAGATTCCTTTGCCAGATGGGAGTAAGAAACTCGATGTTACTACAAATGCACTTGCAGAAGCACTTGCATGTGTAAAAAGGGATAGAGAGGCCAAAAAGAAAGCCAAGGTGGATTATCCGGATCAGGGTACTTCAGGGTCAAGAGATGATGAAAATCTCTTTGATGAAAAGAAGAAGCCTACTAGAAAAGTAAGGCTACCCAAATCCATTCCGGTCAGACGTTCAAAGTCTGCTCAGAAACCACCACCTAAAACAGCTGTTGTAACTCCTGGTGTATCAGCTGCTGTTGATACTTCAGTAGTTTCAACATCTGCTCCCACTTCAACACACACCACTTCAACACACACTACATCCAATGTTTTACCTCCATCACCACCAAAATCACAATCACCTCCTGTCAAAAGGCAGAAGACAGCAGTTGTTATAACTTCTGCTGTAAAGACTGTAGGATCGTTTCGCGACCTAAACGAGTCGTTCGGAAGAGCTCAAATCCGTTTCAGAGGCGGAAACTAAGAAACGGACATGTAAACAGCTTGAATCATACTTTAAACCTCTTGTTCATTCATTTAACAGTGATTACAGTAAGAGGAAATACCGGCAGCACTTCGGTATAATTTTCCTGACCGTTACAAATGAATTGACAATGAACCTATTTATACTAAACACCTGACCGTTTGAAACCTTCAAACGGACATACATGTTCAAACGACCACATGTTCAAACGGTGGCTTCAACTCAAACGGAATGGCCTTTCAAATTGCCAAGTCTTCAAACGGCCATGTATGGTAGCTTCTTCAAACGGTCAACTCAATTGTCTTTCAAACGATGGCTCATTGGACCACAAAAGCAAAGCTCTCATTGGGCCATCATTTGGCAACATGTAATTGGACCATTATAGCATTCAAGTCTTCAAACGGCTACCATATAAATTTCTTGTTTCATGTCATCACTTGTGATGTCACCTAGGTGATGTCACTTGTGATGTCACCTATGTGATGTCACTCGTGATGTCATGCCCGATCGTATCCGCAACGAGACTGAGACTCGACATTAAGACGAAGACGACAGATGACTGCACCAACAGACTCCCCCTCAGATGTTGACGAGTCTTAAGTGTCGAGTCTTCATAATCTTCAGTCTTAATCGGTCTTCTTCAGAAACTTCCTCCTGGAATCATGTGCCTGGATCTTTCTCTGGCTCAAACTCTCGTCAGACTCCCCCTATCATCATGCTGGGATCGCTGTCTGGTATTTGTTATCACCATTGAAATCAACTCCTGGCTTTCTCAGTTTAAGCTCTCCTCTGGTTCTGATGTGTCTCCTGGCTATCAGTAGCAACAGGAACAGAAACCTGCACAACTCAAACACTCTATCACAAAACAAAAACACAATTGTGATTCAATATAATGAATCAACTAATCATATAAGAAAACTATGAATGATCAAATTGCAAATGAACATTACAACTTAAATTTCAAGTTAATGAACCCCTTTAGCAATTTCAAAATCTTCACATTTTCACTCACTCTCTCCCAAACTACAAGTTCAACATGTTTAGCACTTGAAATGTCGAAAATCAGCTCTTCACACTCAGTTGTCGAAAATCTTTTTGGATTTTCAAATTTCAAACAAAAAATACAATATTTTTGGATTTTTGAATTTAATGAAATACAGAAATGGAACACTATTTTTGTGAGATTGTGCAAGAGGATCATATCGGATTTTGAGACATATCACTAACACCGTTGATCTTATTAATCAGCAAGTGTTAAGAAACAAATTCACTTCTGATTGTCAGTATTGTTGTCCACTTAAACCTCTACACAAATTTTCAATTGATTCAAGATATGTATTTAATGTCTTAGCACTTAAACTTATTTGAGTGTCCCACCTCTTGAATATACTCCCGTATCCAGATCTCGATATTCTGATTTACAGGTAAGTATACTACGAATGATATCTGTTTATAAATTAGGGGATGTGCGAGAACTGAGGGATCTCAGGTCGATACTTCCGTATGCATAGAGAGATATCAGTTTCGACTTTGCGGTGTGTCCCCTTTAGGAGATCTTTTAGCTACAACAACTGATTATCAATTTTATTGTCTAATCAGCTGAGGGCTTTATGCTATGTTTCAAGCATGTGAAGAAAGTATTATCCAAGGACTAGGTCAGAACTTCCATTCAGCAGAAGTCCCGGAATAATACCCCAGACATCATTGAGTAGAAAAACCTAGTATATCAGAATAATAAACCTTTCAAACGAGATTTCAGGGGTTACCTATATATCCAAGTAGTGTTCCCCACAAACTAAGCAAATTTGAATTTAGGTTTATATCTCGAATACAATTTACTAACTGTGTGAAGTCTACTGACACGTCATTAGTAAGACTTGTTTAAAAACATTTTTGACTTTACAAATCTCTAGCATGCTGTGATAGTCCACCGATGTACTATCATCTCCTCTTTTTGCAACAAAACTCATTTTCATTTTTCAATTTTTTTTAAAATTTTCAAAATTTTATTACTCCCCCTAAAATCAAAATATGTTTCAATTTTGATTTTCTGAGAAAAAATTGAAAACAAACCATACAAGAAATTTGACAACATTATGTGAATTACCTCAAATCACCATTCTCATGCAAAAACAATCAGAACTCCCCCTCACAACAAACTATTTTCCCATTTAGATTTCAAAACACTTAAGTTTGTTTCAATCAAAATGGTTTTTCCGGAAAAATTAGTTTGTGTAACAACCATTTGTAGGTTCGGGGTTATCTTCATCATCACGTTTTCATCAAACTCATAATAGATTTGACGCTATCAGTTTAAAAAAAAAACTCAAAATGAGATTTGTAGAAAATCAAGTACAACTTAATGTCCCTGATTTACCACATGTAAAACGAAAAATCACCAAAGTGAAATTTCTCAAGAAATATGCCGATTCATGTTCCACGCTTACCAACCTGGGAACTCCGGCAAGTCAGGTTTTTCATTTAAACAGATTCACCCAAGCCTGACGGTCCTTGGGTGATTTCGAATTCTTATTCAACAATGGTGGAAAATTTACATCATCCATTGTTAAATCTGAATTCTCCTTTTTTACCTCAACCAATGGCTCCTCTGGCTTTGTCGAACCAGAATCATTGCCTGCACATGGCTTGTCTGACTTTGATCTGTCAGATTCATCGCCTGAAGGTGGCTTGTCTGACTTTGACATGTCAGATTCATCGCCGACCATTTTCTTCTTCTTCATTTCTTCTTTCGTCCTTAGATTTGTATCTGATGAATTCATCTTGCTTGACTTTGCAGCCGAAGAAATTGATTCATCAGAACTCTTATTCTTTCCCACGGATGAACCCGAGGACAATATCTTCTCCAAATACTCTCGAGCTTTCTTCCTCTTCTTCCTCAGTCGGTCTTTCTGCCCCTATGAAAGCTTCACTTTCGTCTCTTGAACTTTTTGTTCTTGAACTTTTGGTTTTTGAACTTTTGGTTCTTGAACTTTCAGTTCTTTGGGCTTGACCTTGACTGGAATTCTTGCCAATCTCTGAGAATTAAACCTCAATCTGTCATTCGATTTCCTTGGGCATTCTCTGGCAATGTGACCTTTGATTTGGCAATTGTAGCATCTTCTGGTCTCATAACTCCAATTCCGGCAGTTAACAGCAATGTGTCCTTGATAACCGCATCTGTAACACACTCTGTTATCGTACCAATCACCATTTTCATACCAAATGCTCAAATCATAGCATTGTTTGGCTTGGTGATATTCCCTCCTCATGTTTGCTGGATTTGACTTTTGAGCACTGTGGTCCGGCCTGCACCACTTATTGCCAACAATTTTTGAGTTTTCATTTTTTACTTTTTGTAATTTTTCATTACGATTGGATGATCGATCTGATGAACTTTTATTATGTTTTTGAAAATTTTTCTCATTTTTAATTTTTTGTTTCTGTTCCACTTTCTTCTTCAAAGGTTTTTGCTTAGAGCATTCTCCCTTTTCAGTCGATTGTAGAACACTTTTTTGAAATTTTTCTTTCAAATTTAAAAACAATTTTTGTTTTTCTAATTTTTCATTTTCATCATCAGATTTTTCATCGCAATCTTCAACTTTGACATTGTCAAAGTTTGTGACATCGTCACTTATTGGAACAGAATTGATCGGTTTTGGACAGGGGATATTCAAACACTCAGAGGATGTCACAAAACCTTTCAATTTCTTTTCAAGTTCCTCAATTTTGTTCCTCGAATCCTCAGCTTCACTTTCAAGCCGAGTTATTCTCCCAAAATGAGTCTTGATTGTTTCTTCATTCTCATGCTTCAAATGTTCAAGAACAGATTTTTCATTTTTCAAAACTTTTATCTGTTCCTGAAATTTTGATTCATTCGCTTTCAGATTCTTGTTTTCAAGCTTAATCCAGAAATCCAAATCTTCTGAAGATTTCTGTTTACTTTCAAGCTCTTTTTCCAACTCTTTGATTTTCTTTTGAGCACGTTCACCTTCTTTTTCCAAATTTATAATTTTCTGAAGATGAGAATTGATCAATTTTTGCTTCTCAATGTTATTTTGACTAAAAACATTTCTCTCATCTTCAAGAATTTTCATTTGGTTTTGAAATTCTTTTTCACTTCTTGATTTTTCCATTTCAAAATCCTTAATTTTTCCTTCAAAAACTTTTGCTTTTTCTTTCAACTTTTTGTTTTCAAATGTCAAAGTGTTCATGTTACTTAACAGTTTGTCATTTTCAGCTTTCAACTTCTCACAATTTTCCTTCAAAATAAGAATCTGCTTATCATCAGCCTGCTTCACGTCTTCCAACTTCTTGACTTTCAATGTCAAACTTTCCGCATCCTTCAAGAGTTTGTCATTATCAGTCTTGAAGTTGTCACATTCGAAGCATACTGTTTCAGAACATGAAGTTTCATTCTTCACAGATTCTTCAACCTTTGATTCTTGATCTTTTACCGTCTTGTATGTTCCTGCACCAAAAAGTTTAACAAAATTAAAAGGATTCATACTTTCATCTATATAACATTTCCTTTTAATATCATATTTCAGAATCCTCTTTGTTGCAAGACATATCTGAACTCTTTTATCGATTTCTGTAATCACATCTAATTCCAATTCTTGTAAATTCTTTCCTATCTCATTCAAAAATTCCCTTCTTTTCGTTTCTTCCTTACGACATTCTGCATAAACCTCATTAAAGAACTGATGTGGATTAAGCTCTTGGAAAAAATCTTTTCCTTTTAGCTCAACCATGAATTCATCCCATTTAGCAGGTAATGCAGTTGTCAATTTCAATATATGTTCATCAGTTGACATTTTAATACCCGTTCTCCACAAATTGTCTGTTAGAACTTTAAATCGTGCTTCCATCTCATTCAATGTTTCATCCTTTTGACATATGAAAAGTTCAAAACTTTTAACCCAAATGTCTGTACTCACATTCCTATAATTGGTATCCACAGTTCTCATATACCAATTATTCAGGCTTTCAAGCTTATTATTTTCTTGTTCATCAAAAATCATTTCTGTCATCGTTCGAATACACTCGACAAATCTTTGTTCTTAACAGCGAAACTGATCAAAACCACATATAAACTAAACTGATCAACTAATATCAAGATACAGGATATCCAACTTTATCTTTTTATAAAACACTTTAGCTGCCTTTAAATCCTAGTGGCCGACAAGAATTTATATTTCACAAACTGATTTTTGATGTTAATCACGTGATCTGAAACTTTTCACATCATTCGATACATGTTTTAGCCGTCAATATTTAACACCTCTAATTGATTAGACCACAAACTCACTAATCAAAAGTTGATTGGACCGAAATATGAGATACGTTTCAAATTACTTGGGCTTTTATATCTTGGTTGGACCGATTCAATGAACCAATCAATTGATTGTGGCTGTCAAGAATTTAACACAATCACATGCAAACATTTAATACTTTCAATAATGGCTGACAATGATGTTAACTTTATAATCCTATTGAACCTTTAATACATCTACTTATGCAATTTCAAAGATAACCGACATTTGATTAAATGAACAATACAACCCAATGCCTTTTCAAACGAGATGGATATTTCAAACTACCAAGTGTTTCAAACGGATTGTTGATGTGTTAAACGGTCAATGGCTGTTTCAAACGGTATGTATTTTTTTCAAACGACAGAAACCTGTTTCAAACTGTTTGGAAATTTTCAAACGGTCCTTACTTTCAAACGATCGTTCAAACGATGGAACACGTTTTCAAACGATGGAACACGTTTTCAAACGATGGAAAGCAATTTCAAACGGAAAGCATCTATTACGTTCAAACGGACACCTTTTTCTAAGCCATTTTTGTCACTTTTACTTCGAGTTTTAAGCTGAGATTCTCAAGGATTTGTTAAACTATCATTACGCACACATTGTGTAAGTTTCAGCCGATTTCAACCGTAAAAACTATTGATTTTATGACAGAAGGTGTAGAAAATGAGATTTTAAAGCTGAATATGGCAAGAACTCCTCGTCCTGAGCTCTGATACCAATTGTAGGATCGTGTCGCGACCTGAATGAGTTGTTCGGAAGAGCTCTCGTACGTTTCAGAGGCGGAAACTAAGAAGCGCACTATAAAACAGCTTGAAATACATTTTAATCCTCTTGTATATACAATTTACAGTGTTTACAGTGAGAGGAAATACCGGCAGCACCTCGGTATCAATTTTCCTGACCGTTACAAATGACATTGACATAACACCTATTTATAGTACAACCTAACCGTTTGAAAACATCTCAAACGGACACAATTACAAACGACCACAGTCTCAAACGGAGACCTTTCAAATGGCCTTGTCTTTCAAACGGTCTTGATCTCAAACGGCCATGCATGATTGCACTTCAAACGGTTGCCTTATATGTGATTGTATCTTCAAACGGCATCCATCTATTGGGCCTTAAAATAGACTCCTCTCATTGGACCATATCATGGATGGCTTCTAATTGGACCATTCTTGATTTTGTCTTTATGTGAGAACATTTATATCCTTTGGCTTTTGACAACAAACGGCTAACATACAATTTGTTGTTTCATGACATCACTTGTGATGTCACCTAGGTGATGTCACTTGTGATGTCACCTATGTGATGTCACTCGTGATGTCATGCCCGATCGTATCTGCAATGAGACTGAGACTCGACATAAGACGAAGACGACAGATGACTGCACCAACAAAGACAACAGTGGTTGGAACACCAGTTGTTCCAACAGCTGTTAGTCTATCACAAACCACTGCCACTACAACCACCTTTCCATCCAAAACATCAATAGTCCCTCCTCAAATAAAGAGAAGAAGGCTAATTCCTAAAGATGATGTCACTGCACCATCCCAACCATCTTCAAAACCTTCAGCTCTTGTCAATATACCAAAACCAGTTCCACTTTCTTCTGTTCCAATGCACAAACCCTTACCTCCTGCAGGTGTTCAATTCTGTCACACCCCCAAAATCCACCTGCGGAGTATCACCGCTTGAGAGCGTGACTGACCAGGATCAAGCCACCAATCATATTGAACATGCATTTAATATTAAGTAAAATAACTGAAAACCATCCATTCAATACAAAAGGTGATCAAACAAATCATCGTTTCAAAATGTAGCGGAAGCATAGTAAATAAACCAGTAGTAATTAACAGTTTTAAGTGTCATAATAGTTCAACAGAAAAGCCACGATCCTTGTCCACAACGACCCGCTTCTCCAGTGCAAGCTCCAAGTACCTAACGATCTGCAAGGCATGTAACAGAATGATCAACAAACTAGTTGAGCGAGTTCACAGAAAGTAAATGCGTAATAGTAAGTTCGTTTGTAACAGGTGGCTCTACTGGGCCGTTTGTATGTTCTATTGGTGGTGGTGTTCCACGTTATTGGTGGTGGTGTTCCACGTTATTGGTGGTGGTGTTCCACGTTATTGGTGGTGGTGTTCCACGTTATTGGTGGTGGTGTTCCACGTTATTGGTGGTGGTGTTCCACGTTGTATAACCACTAGACTACTCGTAACTATAGGTATCCTTCACAACCGAGGATAGTGATCAGTATAAGTATCCTTCACATCCGAGGATAGTGATCAGTATAAGTATCCTTCACATCCGAGGATAGTAATGTGGTAGTCTAGTCATAGTGTCAATAGTGTATCTAATCAACCTTTCAATCCCATTCCCAACACCCCGGGAATCCCATGCCTTGGTAAGAGTGTGAACTCACCTTGGTTTGCTCGGTATGCTAGGTTATGCACTCACAAGAATTTAATCACGTCCTATTGTATGCACGTATAACAAATCAGTTCATGTTCGAAACGATACGCATGCAAATTTAATGTTCACATAACAGTCAGTTTGCATATCGGCACAACACGTATTATTTCACATTAAATCATCAGCTAGTGTGCACGAATACAATTATTAACATTTATCACCAAGCATGGCATGCCAAATAAATCAAACATATGTTCCATTATTCAAAACATGTTCATAACCTACAATATCTTTCGAATCCACCCTTATCTTTCGACGCACATCTACCTTTCGGTTCATGTGTTATCTTTCGTCAAAGCTATCCTTCGGTCCCAACAACTATCTTTCGAGTAGCAAGTAACAACAACTATCTTTCGAGTACCAAGTAACAACAACATCACAATATCCTAGATGCCTTAGTGGCCGACACCTATCCCCACCGCCAACTCTCATTGGACCGCAAAAGAATATTAGCCGGTGATGAAATCTCGTGCAAGATAGCCGCCACTCAATATGGGCCGAAACCCACAGCCAAGGGCTTTCGGTTGACCGCCCAACCTAACCAATCAAGATACTTGGCCGCCCCAAAGTCACATGACTTCTTGCAAACATCTGACAATTGACTTTGAACCCTACACCACCAAATACTTACCAGCCGACAATCACATGCACATTCACATAATCATAAGCAAATTCAAAAAGATGATGGTTGACATATGTAAACCCCTCAAAAGCTTATTGGACCAAATTGAGTACATGTATTATTTATTAAACAAATTTCGATACTCATCACAGAATATTGGCACATGCATAACATCACAACATTCAAGAACAATTTACATATTGGCCGACAATTGAAGATAAGTTTCAAGTTGCCATTTGACCAACATCAACCTACTACTTTTCTATTGGACCACACCAAGAGCTTATTGCTACATCACACTCTAAGGATCATATTCTCATTTAGTGCACATGGCATGCTACTGCCACACATAACCCTACTAATCATGCATTACACTATAATAACAATCGGTCCAATAGTGAGCATTCAACAACATTTTTCCATTCATCCAATATCAAAAAAGTTCACATATTTCTAAATTGTCAGTAGATAACATGTGAGGCAATTAATACAATTCAGTAGATCACTACCCAACAAATAATGAAGTGGTGATTGCTTTTCATTGGACCAACTAAATTCAATTCACAAATGATAATACATAAAACCGATATCCCACAAGCATAAACGTCAATGGATAATAATTACTCACCAAACTGAACAGATGTTGTCTCGATAGGAGGGGGTTTTCCCTTCAGCCGACGCACACTAAAGTGGTTTTAGGGTTGTTGCTGGTTACCAGTTTACGCAAAGGTTGGGGCAAAATATAAGAGATCGTTACAGGGCCAGAAGCCCAGTTCCGGTTTTCACCGGCCCACACTCAGACAAAAACACTAAGTGGTTTTCGTGGGGTAAGTGTTTTAGGCTAGAGGTGTTTGATCAAAGTTCCACCTTTTCGTTATAATGTATAATCCTAATATTAGTACACAATATATTATTAATTATACACATATAGTGCACCTCATATACCTACAGACAGCACGTATTACACATCAAGTAAATATGAAAGCACACTTGCAAAAAGTAACAAGTTAAGTCGAATAGAGAGCTTGAAAACTCGGGTTGTCACATTATCCCCAACTTGAAGGAAATTTCGTCCCGAAATTTGGTACGCACTCACTGAGGAAGCTAGGTAAGTTGCATCGTTTACTGATTTTCCTGGGGTGTCACATCATCCCCCCGTTGATTTGGAATTTCGTCCCGAAATTCAGTAGTAGTAGCTTCAGCCTCAGTAGTGGTTGCATTGGTTTCGAATAACAGGGGTACTTTTCTGTCATCTGGTCTTCGCGTTCCCAGGTGTACTCTGGGCCACGTCGGGAGTTCCAACGAACTCGAACAAGAGGGATTCTCTTGTGTTTGAGGACCTTAACATCCCGGTCCGTGCTTTCAACTGGCTCCTCGACGAACTGCAACCGCTCGTCGATAGTGAGTTCCTTAAAAGGAACTATGAGGGTCTCATCTGACAGGCACTTCTTCAGATTCGACACGTGAAATACATTGTGAACTACACCGAGTTCAGCTGGTAGGTTCAGTATGTAGGCTACTGGGCCTATTCTTTCAGTGATTTCGAACGGTCCAACAAACCGTAGATTGAGTTTGCCTCGTTTACCAAATTGAACCACACCCTTTCCAGGGTGAGACTTTTAATAAGACCCGGTCCCCGACCTGAAATTCCAATGGCTTCTTACGCTTATCCGCGTAGACTTTCTGACGGTCGCGTGCTGCCGCCATGCGTTGTCGTATTTGTGCAATCCGTTCAGTAGCGTCAACTACCATTTCTGGTCCTGTAATCTGACTATCCCCCACCTCTGCCCAACCGAGAGGTGACCGGCATTTACGTCCGTACAATGCCTCGAATGGAGCGGCTTGAATGCTGGTATGGTAACTGTTATTGTACGAAAATCCCACCAAAGGGAGGTGCTTTTCCCAGCCGTTGCCGAAATCGATAACGCATGCCCGAAGCATGTCTTCTAGAGTTTGGATCGTTCGCTCAGACTGCCCATCCGTCTGAGGATGATATGCTGTGCTCATGTCTAATCGTGAGCCGAAAGATTTATGCATTGTTCGCCAAAGCTCTGACGTGAATCGTGCATCGCGATCCGAAATAATAGAGGTGGGCACTCCGTGCCTCGAAACAACTTCTTTAAGATAGACGTCTGCGAGAGTGGAGAACTCGTCCGTTTCCTTAATCGGCAGGAAGTGTGCAGACTTGGTGAGTCGATCAACTATGACCCATATAGTGTCATTCCCACGCTGGGATCTAGGTAAGCCCGTAACGAAATCCATGGAAATTTCTTCCCATTTCCACTGTGGTATCTTGGGTTGTTGAAGTAAGCCTGCTGGTTTCTGATATTCAACCTTGACTCTCGCACAGGTTAAGCATTTTCCAACGTACGTAGCGATGTGAGCCTTCATACTAGGCCACCAATAAGTAGTGCTGATGTCGTGGTACATTTTATCCGACCCAGGATGTACCGAATAGCGAGACTTGTGAGCTTCATCCATTACAAGTTCGCGTAAACCGCCATAAAGTGGGACCCAAATACGCCCCGTTACATAGTAGGCGCCGTCTTCCTTTTGTTCCATGCGTTGCCTTGAGCCGCGTAAGGCTTCAGCTTTGACGTTTTCGGGTTTCAGTGCTTCTAACTGAGCAGCTCGTATCTGTGCAGGAAGACTGGACTGAATAGTAAGCTGTAGCGCTCGCACGCGCTTCGGTAGAGTGTCTTTCCGACTGAGGGCATCAGCCACAACATTGGCCTTGCCTGGATGGTACTTGATGGCGCATTCGTAGTCGTTAAGTAGCTCGTCCCATCGTCGTTGACGCATGTTCAAATCCTTCTGCTTAAGGATATGCTCGAGACTCCTGTGATCGGTGTAAATCGTGCACCTGGTACCGTACAGGTAGTGTCGCCATATCTTAAGCGCGAAAACAACAGCTCCCAGCTCTAGATCGTGCGTCGTGTAGTTCCGTTCATGAACCTTGAGTTGCCGAGAAGCGTAGGCTATCACTTTATCCCGCTGCATCAATACGCAACCCAGACCCTGTATTGATGCGTCACAATATACTACGAAGTCATCTGTGCCTTCTGGCAAAGAGAGAATAGGTGCGCTGCAAAGCCTATCCTTTAGATACTGAAAAGCAGTTTCCTGCGTGTTGCCCCAACGGTAGGTGACACCCTTCTGTGTCAATAGTGTAAGTGGTTGCGCGATCTTCGAGAAATCCTTGATAAACCGTCTGTAGTAACCTGCCAAACCCAAGAATTGGCGTATTTCTGTCGGTGTACGTGGTGCTGGCCAGTTTCTGATCGAATCAACCTTGGATGGATCGACATGAATCCCATCCTTGTTTACCACATGGCCTAAGAAGTGGACTTCACGAAGCCAGAAGTCGCATTTTGAAAACTTTGCGTACAGTTGCTCCTTTCGAAGAAGTTCCAAGATAAGACGTAAGTGCTGCTCGTGCTCCTCCTGACTCTCGGAGTAAATCAGGATGTCGTCGATGAATACAATGACGAACTTGTCAAAATAAGGTTTGCACACCCTGTTCATAAGATCCATGAAGACTGCAGGCGCGTTCGTAAGCCCGAATGGCATGACCAGAAACTCGTAATGACCGTAGCGAGTTCTGAAAGCGGTTTTGGAGACGTCCTCATCCCGGACTCTCAGCTGATGATAGCCTGATCTTAAGTCTATCTTGGAGTAATAACACGACCCTTGCGACTGGTCGAATAGGTCATCTATGCGTGGAAGAGGATAACGGTTCTTCACCGTCACCTTGTTGTGTTCACGGTAGTCGATGCACATTCTAAACGTACCGTCTTTCTTCTTCACAAACAACACTGGGGCTCCCCAAGGCGAAGAGCTAGGTCGGATAAATCCCTTATCCAAGATTCCTGGTAGCTGCGTCGATAGTTCTTCCGATTCTGGTGGAGTTAAGCGATACGGTGCTCGAGCTATGGGTGCTGCTCCTGGAGCGAGCTCGATTTGAAATTCGTCCTGATGATGCGGCGGTAGACCAGGTAAATCCTTGCGAGACACCTGAGGAAAGTCGCGTACAACTGGATGGTCTTCCAACTTCTTTTCTTTCGCTGATGAGTCAGTAACGAGAGCCAAAGTTGCGGTGTGGCCCTTCCGCAAACATTCCAGAGTCTTCAAGAAAGAGGTGATGCCAACCACGGCACCACTCTTGTCGCCTTGAGCTTCGAGAGGTTCTTGACCAGAACGAGGAATGCGAACAATCTTTTCTTTGTATAGGATTTCTGCTTGCTGTTGCTGCTGGCGATTCCGTTTTGCAGGCCGTGGACTCCTGAATCCTTAGCTTCATGGCCCATCTTGAGACACCTCTGGAAACGTCCCTCGTTGCACTAACCACCGTGGTGTCTGTTGCATTAGTTACACATTGGGTGAATTCCCCGATATCCACCCTGCCCCTGACCACCAGAAGTTGGCTGACTCGGCTCTGGTGATCACTATTCTTGCGCTGCTGCTGTGCTTGAGACTGAACGGTAGCTGAACCCTTGCTGGAATACCCATCCCATTTCCGCTTGCTGTCACTAGGAGTAGCGGGAGTAGCAGGAGTGGTAGCGGTAGTAATAGCGCTGATACAACTAGGCAGCCTGTTCTGTTCCACTGTCTGATCCGTGAGGCGATAAGCAAGACACTGAATGTCTTGAATGTTGTCGAGGTTAGCCGATGTAGCATAGCTCTGAATCTCTGAGGCTAGACCCTTGTGATACAATTCGATTTGCTTGCTTGGAGGGTCCACCATGGTTGGACACAAGATAGCCAGTTCGTTCGACCGTTTCGTATAAGCATCAATTTCTGACCCCGTCATTTTCAAATGGTAAAGCTCCACTTCCAACTTGTGGATGTCATAACGTGTGCAGTGTTCCCTTTTAATGCGTTCTTTGAATTCGTTTCATGGGGTGGCGTTAGCAGTTGCCAACCCTAGTATCCGTACTTGCGCGTTCCACCAGATTAGCGCGATTTCTTCCAAAGTACCAGTGGCGTACTTGACCCTGCGAGCCTCAGGGCATTCACACATCTCGAATACCGACTCGAGCTTCCCAAACCAATGGAGTAGTCCAACTGCTCCTTCTGGGCCACTGAATGTGTTTGGACGACAGTCCATGAAGTTCTTGAATGTGCAGGCATGTTGCTATGCGTTCTGACCCGTTGCGCGAGAAAGATAGGTCAAGGTTAAGCGCGAGAGTTGGGTCACGAGAGTAGGATCTAACATCCTAGAATAGGTTTGGAATAGCAGGTTATACCTCCTGCTTGTGCGGCTGCAAGCGCCGCAGAAACTTGTTCGTTAATGAGAGCCGCCAACCGGGCTTGAGTCTTGTTAACACGTCCAGACATGATCGAGCAGTAAAGGTAGCATAAGTATGAATGGTTCGCGAGTAGTGCGATGACAGAAAAGTGTAGGCACATAGGTGTTCTTAAGCAGTAACAAGTAGTGAGCAAAGTAATGTAAGCATACTACGAGCAAAGTTCTATGCAATTCTAGCATGTAGGCAATAAACATAAACCTTATTACCTAGGATGTTGAGTCTTGCACGTGGAGCGAAGCGTCGTTGTGGATCGTTGAGAGCACTGTTCTGGTTATAGTCTGGTTTTAATAAAAACGTTTTCCCATATTAAAACCAAGTTCTCTATAACCAATAGCTCTGATACCAATCTGTCACACCCCCAAAATCCACCTGCGGAGTATCACCGCTTGAGAGCGTGACTGACCAGGATCAAGCCACCAATCATATTGAACATGCATTTAATATTAAGTAAAATAACTGAAAACCATCCATTCAATACAAAAGGTGATCAAACAAATCATCGTTTCAAAATGTAGCGGAAGCATAGTAAATAAACCAGTAGTAATTAACAGTTTTAAGTGTCATAATAGTTCAACAGAAAAGCCACGATCCTTGTCCACAACGACCCGCTTCTCCAGTGCAAGCTCCAAGTACCTAACGATCTGCAAGGCATGTAACAGAATGATCAACAAACTAGTTGAGCGAGTTCACAGAAAGTAAATGCGTAATAGTAAGTTCGTTTGTAACAGGTGGCTCTACTGGGCCGTTTGTATGTTCTATTGGTGGTGGTGTTCCACGTTATTGGTGGTGGTGTTCCACGTTATTGGTGGTGGTGTTCCACGTTATTGGTGGTGGTGTTCCACGTTATTGGTGGTGGTGTTCCACGTTGTATAACCACTAGACTACTCGTAACTATAGGTATCCTTCACAACCGAGGATAGTGATCAGTATAAGTATCCTTCACATCCGAGGATAGTGATCAGTATAAGTATCCTTCACATCCGAGGATAGTAATGTGGTAGTCTAGTCATAGTGTCAATAGTGTATCTAATCAACCTTTCAATCCCATTCCCAACACCCCGGGAATCCCATGCCTTGGTAAGAGTGTGAACTCACCTTGGTTTGCTCGGTATGCTAGGTTATGCACTCACAAGAATTTAATCACGTCCTATTGTATGCACGTATAACAAATCAGTTCATGTTCGAAACGATACGCATGCAAATTTAATGTTCACATAACAGTCAGTTTGCATATCGGCACAACACGTATTATTTCACATTAAATCATCAGCTAGTGTGCACGAATACAATTATTAACATTTATCACCAAGCATGGCATGCCAAATAAATCAAACATATGTTCCATTATTCAAAACATGTTCATAACCTACAATATCTTTCGAATCCACCCTTATCTTTCGACGCACATCTACCTTTCGGTTCATGTGTTATCTTTCGTCAAAGCTATCCTTCGGTCCCAACAACTATCTTTCGAGTAGCAAGTAACAACAACTATCTTTCGAGTACCAAGTAACAACAACATCACAATATCCTAGATGCCTTAGTGGCCGACACCTATCCCCACCGCCAACTCTCATTGGACCGCAAAAGAATATTAGCCGGTGATGAAATCTCGTGCAAGATAGCCGCCACTCAATATGGGCCGAAACCCACAGCCAAGGGCTTTCGGTTGACCGCCCAACCTAACCAATCAAGATACTTGGCCGCCCCAAAGTCACATGACTTCTTGCAAACATCTGACAATTGACTTTGAACCCTACACCACCAAATACTTACCAGCCGACAATCACATGCACATTCACATAATCATAAGCAAATTCAAAAAGATGATGGTTGACATATGTAAACCCCTCAAAAGCTTATTGGACCAAATTGAGTACATGTATTATTTATTAAACAAATTTCGATACTCATCACAGAATATTGGCACATGCATAACATCACAACATTCAAGAACAATTTACATATTGGCCGACAATTGAAGATAAGTTTCAAGTTGCCATTTGACCAACATCAACCTACTACTTTTCTATTGGACCACACCAAGAGCTTATTGCTACATCACACTCTAAGGATCATATTCTCATTTAGTGCACATGGCATGCTACTGCCACACATAACCCTACTAATCATGCATTACACTATAATAACAATCGGTCCAATAGTGAGCATTCAACAACATTTTTCCATTCATCCAATATCAAAAAAGTTCACATATTTCTAAATTGTCAGTAGATAACATGTGAGGCAATTAATACAATTCAGTAGATCACTACCCAACAAATAATGAAGTGGTGATTGCTTTTCATTGGACCAACTAAATTCAATTCACAAATGATAATACATAAAACCGATATCCCACAAGCATAAACGTCAATGGATAATAATTACTCACCAAACTGAACAGATGTTGTCTCGATAGGAGGGGGTTTTCCCTTCAGCCGACGCACACTAAAGTGGTTTTAGGGTTGTTGCTGGTTACCAGTTTACGCAAAGGTTGGGGCAAAATATAAGAGATCGTTACAGGGCCAGAAGCCCAGTTCCGGTTTTCACCGGCCCACACTCAGACAAAAACACTAAGTGGTTTTCGTGGGGTAAGTGTTTTAGGCTAGAGGTGTTTGATCAAAGTTCCACCTTTTCGTTATAATGTATAATCCTAATATTAGTACACAATATATTATTAATTATACACATATAGTGCACCTCATATACCTACAGACAGCACGTATTACACATCAAGTAAATATGAAAGCACACTTGCAAAAAGTAACAAGTTAAGTCGAATAGAGAGCTTGAAAACTCGGGTTGTCACAAATTCCCTCTTGAACTAGAAGCTGTCAGAGAAGAAATAAAATCCTTCTATACTGAGGATGACCCTGCCAAAAGGAGTTTGCCTTCAATCAAAGGATATCCCTGGCCCAAAAACATTGAAGAATATTTGAAGATAAAGGCCAAGCAAGCAGAGGATATCTCGAAAAAAAAACACACAAGGGAAATCTGACAAAGAAGTATCACGATACTACCAATATCTGCTCACACAAGTCAGTTCCCTAGAACGTTTTACTAAAAATGTCAGTCAACAAATTTCAGAAAGAGCAGCTGAAACTCTGAAGAAAGACTACATTGAAAGCATTATGTTCTACAAGAAATACAAAGGAGAGAGACACATGTACAAAGAGTGGACTGTTCCAGAGCTTGAAGCTGAATCAGCCAGAATTCAAGTTATGATAAAAAGGAAAGTCACTCACACTCCTCCTGATTGGGCAAAGTTCAAAAAGAATGTACCTGAAAAGCAGTTGGAACTAAAAAGAATGAAAGAAGAATTGGTTGTTGCTGAATTTGGTACCAAAAGACAAGTTGCTAGATGGAAAGAAGATTTGGTCAGGTCAACCTACAAAAGGTTGGAGGAATTAAGGAAGAAAGATCCAAAAATTCCTCAAAAACCTGACTACCCTGAAGCAGCGGTTTCAAAAGGACCATCAAAGCTGCAAACCAGGAGAGCCACTGCTCCAGATGGTACTGCCATCTACAAAAGAAGGACACAAAGCCAGTTTGGAGCTGAAACTGTTCAAGAAATTCTTGCTGGAAATGCTGTCTTAAAAGAAGGCTTGTTAAGAACGTTAAAAGAAGAACTTGAACAAGAAAACTCTGCTACCACTGCTCAGCCAGTGATGAACCGGCCAGCCTCACCAAATACTTCAGCAAATAAACATCTCCCAAGAAACCCATCAGGCTCAAAAATACAAAAGTGGGCAACTGACAAACAGACCTGCGTATTGACTTTGCTCAGGCCTGGTGGAGTAGTGGAGAAAATATCAAGGGAACAAGCTCTTGGCCTGAGTCTTGAAGATTTGCAGGATCTCCTTGATCTTCCACTTAGCAGGGATGATGAAGATACAGATGCCCTTGACTTTGAATTACAATTTAAAGGTCAGATAAGGGAGCTGTTAATGAGGCAATAAAGTATCCACAAATAATGAAGGGTTTTGGCATTATCTGTTCCAGGGGGAGATTGTTGGGATTGAACCCTATCAGAGGAACAGATAATTAAAGCCAAAACTGGATCAGAACAGTGGATTATGAATAAGCAGATGCTGATACACAAATCTCTCCCCTTGAAAGTGATTACAACTACTGATGACTTCCTATCTGCTGATCTTACCAAACTACTGACTCATAACTGCTGCTCAACTAAAGATCTGATGGAAGACTAAAAGTCCTGCTGATTCAATCTACTGCCTTGAGTCAAGCACTGCTGATCCGGATAAGTGCTGCTGGGTTCACAGCAGTAGAAGGTTGCAACAGCTGTTCTAAAGTCTGTTTTGTAATAGAATGTATTAGCAGTAGTTAACACAAGCAGTGTCTGTATAGATCAGAGGTTAGAGTTTGTTAGGAGGTTAGATGTCACTTTCATGGTGATGTTAGCAAAGATGCTCAGTAGTTTGCAAGTGCCTATAAATAGTTCAGTACTTTGTACTGTTCTATTAGCTCTTTACATCATTCGTCTTCTTTGCACGAACAAACTACTGAGCTCGGGCTGAGGGGGAGTTTGCATTCATACATCTATCTTTGTAATCGTTGTTGAAATTAAATTCAATCATTCGGTTCATTGTGTAAAAGATGTTTGATCAAAGTATTACTCTCATTTGATTGTATGCAAAGTTTGTTTTCATTTTAATTCCGCTGCACAACTCATCCATTTTCATCTTAACTTCAAACACAAAATACAATAAAAAAGAAACTCAGATCCAACAGACACTCTCTCTCTTCATTAATTGTAATTCGCAATTACAATAAATGCGCCTGCAGCAACCTGGCCACGCCCCCGTGTCCGCTGGGCACGGCCTCGTGGTGGGCAATAGAAGCTTCTATAGGTTTCTCTTTTTTGCTGCTTCTTGGGCACGGCCCCGTGCTCGCTGAGCACGGGGCGTGTTCCGTCTTCTGGCTTCTCTGTTTTGCTTGGGGAGATGCTGTTGAGGGGTCGGGCATATCACTTTTGTTCCTTTTCTTGTATTTTTGTTAGATTTTGTTGTCTTTTTGCTTCTTTTGTTATTTTGAGCTCATTTAATCCTGAAAACACAAAAGGAAGACAAAAGCATACTTTTTCCAACATTAGTACTAAAAAAGGGTTAGTTTTAAGCCACAATTGATGTAATTTATATGTTGCATTTTGTGCACATCAAATACCCCCACACTTGAATCTTTGCTTGTCCTCAAGCAAAACTCTTTATAATGTGGCTTTATTCACTCCCAAATGGAATGGGTAGAAGAGAAGGTTTTTGGGCTTGTCATAGAGTGTCGGGAATTCCAAGATTATTTAGGTTTTATTTTTATTTATTTATAATCCTATTCGTCATGATTTATTAGGGCATAATATACCTTTTTAAAATTCCATTTATATACAAGTTCACATACCTCACGGGGGAATCACTCAACACTCGGCCGAAGGTGTATTTTTAGTGAATCACTCGAGAGTGGCATGGAACTTACTCCTACCATAAGCTTGCCAAGCAATCAATCCTCCTCCTTTTTAACTATATACCTTTGTAAATATCAAGAGGACTTTTTGGGTGAAGGGTTAGGCTTGGGCTAAAGGTGGGTGGTTGGGTTAGTGGTTAGTAAAAAGGGCGAAGGCGTAACAAACGTCGGTTTTTGAAAGACTTTTTATTTTTCACATTTTTATTTTATTTTGATGAACCACTTGTTTCAAACAAGGTTATTTTTGATGAACTTGTTTGTTTATTTGGTTTCATCAAAATATACAACTTTTTTTTTTTTTTGAATAGAGTCATTAGAAAACCGATCGTTGTTACTAAAATAAAGGGTTAAAAATAAAAAGGTTTAGGTGGGTAAAAAGGGTGATGGTTTTTGGGTTAACAAATGAAAAGGTTTAGGCTCAAAGGGGTTAACTAGGGGGATTTTGGGTAGGTGGTAAAAAAAATGAAAAATAATGGTGTAGAAAGAAAAAGGGTTAGTCCTAATGCCTCCATCATTTACTTACTTGGGTTTAAGTTGGTAAGGACCGGGAATGTATTGTTGTGGCAAGTTCTAGAGTCGTACGAACCAAGCGGCTATTCACACAAGAAACGAAAAATGAGCATTTAGTGTAAAGATATATATTTGTATGCTCGTTAAAGGCTCAAAACTCACTTTTGTGGGAAAGGGTTTTTATGTGATCAAGTATATATAATCAAATTTTAACTAAGTTTGTCATGCCTTTTCATAATTTTTTTATGTTGGTTCTTTGTATTATAACGCTATCGGTTGTAAACTTGTAAAAATATAACCTTGTTAAGACTTGAATTTCCAACTTAAACTTAGATAAGTAAAAAAAATGAAAATTTTTGGAAAAAAATTGGGGTGATTAGCGATTCCAATAGAGTTTTGTGTAACGCTTGTTATTAGGACTTGCAAAATTCAAGGTTTTAGCATCCCCCCACACTTAAATTACACATTGTCCTCAATGTGTCCCAAAAATAAGTTTTTAGGTTGACTGAATGTGTAAAATGGTGTTAAAAGCAAAATTTTATGTTACTGGCAGTTTGGACACAGCCCCGTGTCGGTTGGACACGACCCCGTGTTCAACTGCCAGTAACGAAAACTTACAGAAGTTGGACACGGGGGCGTGTTGGCTAGGCACGACCCTGTGTCTGGCAAAAATTCTGCAGAAATTTAACAAACAACAGGTCTGGGAGGTGGGCACGGGGGCGTGTCGGCCGGACACGACCCCGTGTGGACAGTGTGCAAGGCTGAAAAACAGGTTTCTTTCTCCGGTTTTCCTGTCTTGGCTTTAGTAGCACTAATGTTTAGCACTCTAAGCCTCGTTTGTACCTGTTTTATCAGTAAATACCACACCAAACAATACCAAACGTCCTAAATTACCAAATCAAACATCCAAACCATCAAGTTAAAAGTAAAAACAAAAGCAGAAAATAAAAATAAGTTAGGGAAAGTAAATTGTTCAACACTTCGGCACGCATGCCGGAAATTGTTTGATAGAAAGGGAATATAACCTGTGGGCTCACCAACCGTCCACTCCTACTCCTTCTTCACCCTCCTAGTCCATGTCTTCATCACTGTCATCACCTCCTCCCCCATGACCCGCCATATACTCCCGGATGCTCCCGATGTCGTCTTGGATATCGGTGATGTTTCTCTCAATGGCTCCGACCCGGTGGTATGTGTTGTTGGCAAGGTTGTAGGTGTTCCTGGTGCACATAAGGTTTTCCTGCAAAATATCATGTAAACTTTGAGTTAGGAAAACCACCTCCTTGTGAGGAGGACTGCCCCGGATCAACGTGGGGTTGGTACTGGTATTGGGGAGGTGGAGCGTGAAGAACTAGTTCCTCTTGCGGGTTCCATGCATGACCTTGCATCCTTTGAAAGCTCACCGATCCATCTTCCCCCTCATAGATTAGGTTCATGGCGCGGCAAATGTGCACATCGACCCGCCCCGACCATGGGCTTCTTTCAAAAGACCTAGGAATGCGCGTGAAGTGCTTGAAGAGGCGGTACACCCATCCCCCATAGAAGATAGGGGTTGGTGCATGAGCAAGCCGGTTCAGATGCATGTTCCGGAGTAGGAGGAATGGAACATCGAGTGGTCTTCGGTTGTGGATGCAGTGAAGGACTACCATGTGACAACTCGAAATTTAGAACTTTTCGGTGTAACTTGCTTGTACGTTATGTGACTAGTTAAAATGATAACGTGAACCTTTTTATGTGATAAGTGCTTTGTTATGTGTGTATTGTATATATTTGTGTACGTGTTATATGTGAACCGAGAACCCGACACGAAACAACAAAGAACCCGACTCGAGACCATGAGGTCTCGAGTGAACTTGGGCCGAGAACTTTTGGCCGGTTGGGCCTTTGGGCCGTAAACCCCCACTCGAAACCCACTAAGGGTGCACACACTTGGAACTTGACTATATATATACCATACCTTAGTTAGTTCTTGCCATTTGTTGAACATTACACACACACACTCTCCTACTTTTCTCTCTAAACCTTAAGAACACAAACACACCTCCAAGACTCTCGGATCCACTCGGTTGACACAAGAAACTCTCGGATTTGGACTTTGGATCGGCACACACACACACATCACCAACCGGTTAGTATTTTTATGGTTGATTTTTGTTGTGTTTTGTGAATGAATGAATAAGATGATGTTTATGGGTAGAGATTACATGATGTTCTTGATGTTTATGATGATTCTAATATGCACAATGTTGATAACCGGTTAACATATGTTAAAAGATGAGTTGTGATATTTTGTGTCTAAATGCTTGATGTTGAAAATAGATTCATTGTATGTTAAAAATGAATGATGAAATCGGGTTGCACTTGTGATGAAATCGGACATATATGGAAACCGAGTTGTGTGTTATGTTTAGTGTTTTGATGCTTGTTCATAGTTTTGGTTGAATAAGTGATTAATAGGTTATGAACTTGATGAACATAAGTTTGAATATGTGAAGAACACTTTGAATAATAGTTAAGAATATGAAAACCCTTGTGATTTTGATCCATCTTTGACTAGTAACCTGATTAGGAAAACTGTTAGTGGAATGCTATTGGTAGTTTCCTGATTTGGGCCTGATTATATTGTACTAATGGGACTGATACACCTGCATCAACACGTGAACTTGAAAACGACAGCTTACCGACTCGCAATCACCCGTTGCGACTCGCAACCACAGCGTGATGACTCGAGACCACGCGGTTGCGACTCGCAACCATATCAGGACAAGCCGAGACCACAGGTTACGAGTCCCGTTGCGACTCGAGACCTCAGCATGATGAACCGAAACCATGGTTGCGACACCGGTTGTGACTCGCAACCATCCATGATCAACACACAGCATGACTCGAGACCATGCTTGCGAGTCCGGTTGCGACTCGAGACCACACTTTGGGCCTTAGTTAGTGGGCCGGACTTATGAACTTCTGTGCTACGGTTGATTGGTTATTTGGGCCTGTTATCACGAGCCCAACTGTTTGGACTGTGGATTGTGTTTGAATGTTAACTGTGAACTGTTACTGATTATACGTGATTTCCATGCGTGTTGAACATTTGTACACTACTTGGTTCGAATCTGATTATACGTGATATCCGTGTTAGGGCGTTATTGACTACTTGCGACTTGATTGACTTTCTGTGTTTGACTGCCGAGCAAACCGAGGTGAGTTCACACCCTTTACAAAGCATGGGATTCCCTGGGTTGGGAACGGGGTTAAGGAACGTGGTTCCTCGTCTACCTTGGGTAGGACGTCAGTGGTTCAGGAATGTGATTCCTCGTCCGGATGGACGGATAAACGTACTAGACTAAAACTCTATCACGAAGTCCCTCCTTTTTGTATCGACTAATCGCCGGGCCAATGGCGAGCGGGTCATTAGTTAGATAGCGCTATTTAGGTCTGACAAGCCTCACACCGTGCCGCAGAGGACGGGCGTGAACTAATGGATCTGGGGCACGTCAATGATGATAGACATTGATGTTTTCAGGGCACATAAACATGACTACAGTCAGCAATCGATACGGTAACGAGTCTAGTATACACATGGGGTAGCCCCCACGGCTGGAGAGCCAGATGATGTACATGGGGTAGCCCCCACGGCCGAAATGCCTGATAACTACATGGGGTAGCCCCCACGGCCGGAGTGCCGGAGTAACTGGGAACGAACATGTCACGTTTTTAAACTATGGGGTAACCCCCACGGCAGGATGCCAGATAAAGTAAACTGTTTTCGAAACAACTAAAACGAACGCCCACCCGTGAACTCACTCAACTAGTTGTTGACTCGTTACTACATGCTTTGCAGGACCATAGGTACTCAGTGGGAGCTTGCATGGAGGAGGATCGTTGTGGGACACGGATTGCTACGTGTTATGTTAAACTTGAAACTTTTGAACTTATGTTACAACTTTAAACTTATGCTTCCGCTTGCAACTTAAACTTAATTGTTTTGGAACACCAATCGTGATGGTTAAACTTTTATAACTACTTATATGCCTGTTCAGTATGATTGGTGGCTGGATCCTGGTCAGTCACGCCTCCAAGCGGTAGTACTCCGCAGGTGGGATTTTGGGGGTGTGACAGATTGGTATCAGAGCCATTGGTTATAGTGAACTTGGTTTTAATAAAGGAGAAACGTTTTTGTTAAAACCAGACTATAACCGGTTTAGTGCTCAACGGTCCACAACGACACTTCGCTCCTCATGCAAGGCTCGACGTTCTAGGTAATATAATGTATGTATATTGCCTACTTGTTAGTTGCGTAGTACATTGCTCATGGTATGCTTGATTAGTATAGCTATTGTTGTTTGAACACGTGCGTGCTTACTCTGTCCTACTATCGTGCTTTCGCGAACCTCTCTCACACGTATTACTCTTATTATGAAGAACCATGTCTGGACGCGTTAACATGACACAAGCCCAGTTGACGGCTTTGATCAACGAACGAGTTGCCGCAGCGCTCGCAGCTGCAAACGCAGGAGGTATATCCTGCAGTCCGAAATTGTTCTAGGATCATTTGGATCCTACTCTCGTGAACCAACCTTTGTGTTAAACTCTGTCTTTTCTTTCACCTACCTTAGGTCAGGCACCGGTGTGCACTTTTAAGACCTTTATGGACTGTCGACCCACAACTTTTAGCGGCACTGAAGGAGCAGTAGGTCTCCTACACTGGTTTGAGAAACTGGAGTCTGTGTTCGAAATGTGTGAATGCCCTGAAGCGCGCAGGGTGAAGTATGCTACTGGTACTCTCGAGGGTTTGGCTCTCACGTGGTGGAATGCTCAAGTGCAGATGTTAGGGTTGGTTGCTGCCAACGCCACCCCATGGGAAAACTTCAAGGAAATGATCAGGGAGGAATACTGCAGTCGTGACGACATTCACAAACTGGAAGATGAGTTTTACAATCTCAAGATGTCAGGATCAGAAATTGAGGCATACACTAAGAGATCGCATGAGCTTGCCTTGTTGTGTCCTACTATGGTGGATCCTCCGTATAAGCGAATTGAACTCTATCTCAAGGGCTTGGTGCCAGAGATCCAAAGTCATGTGACTTCAGCGAGGTTGACTACTATCCAGCAGGTTGTACAGTTGGCTCACCGTCTCACTGACCAGGCGGTGGAGCAGAACAAGTTACCGAAGCGCATAGGCGCTGCAACTACTTCTGGTGCTTCTAGTGGGGATAAACGGAAATGGGATGGAACTTCAAGCAGGGGTTCAACTTCAGTGCAAACTCAGTCTCTGCAGAGAAAGACGGACGATCACAAGAGCCCCAGTCAGCAGTCGTCTGGTGGTCAAAGTCACGGTGGATACAAGGGGAATCACCCCAAGTGCAATCGTTGTAGCCTACACCACAGTGGGCCATGCACCAGGGGCAACTGTCATCGATGCAACAAGCCTGGTCATGTTGCAAAGGATTGCAGAAGCGCATACCCCGTCAATCAGAATCGTCAGCAACCTCAGCAGAACCAGCGACAGCAGCAGGGTAACAACAAAGGGTGCTTTCAGTGTGGAGCTGAAGGTCATTTCAAGAAGGATTGTCCCCAACTGAACCAGAACAACAACAACAATCAGGGGAATGGTAACAATGGGAACAACAACAATGGTGCTAGGGGACGAGTGTTCGTGATTGGTCAAGGTGAAGCAAGGAATGATCCCAACGTGGTGACGGGTAAGTTCCTTCTCGACGACTTTTATGTTACAGTCTTAATTGATTCGGGTGCCGATACTAGCTATGTGTCACTAGAAGTTAGTAAGATGCTTAAGCGTATTCCTACACCCCTGAGCGACAAGCACACAGTAGAGCTAGCTAATGGTAAGAGTTTGGAAGCCTCACACGTAGTCAAGGGTTGCCAGCTTATTCTCGCTAACCAGACTTTCTCTATCGATCTTATTCCTATTGTCTTGGGTAGTTTCGACGTTGTCATTGGGATGGATTGGTTATCCCAGCACCGAGCAGAGATTCTTTGTAACGAGAAGATCGTTCGTATTCCTGGTTTTGGTAGTGAACCTCTCATGATTCGTGGCGACAAGAGAAGTGCTGTTGAGAACATCATCTCTCTTCTTAAGGCCCAGAAATGCTTACGAAAGGGCCACACTGCGATTTTGGCTTTAGTTACTGATACCACAGAGAAAGAGAAGAAGCTAGAAGATTTTCCGGTTGTACGCGACTATCCTGAGGTATTCCCTGAGGAATTACCTGGTCTTCCGCCCCATCGCCAAGTCGAGTTTCAGATTGATCTAGCTCCTGGAGCCGCGCCTGTAGCCCGTGCACCTTATCGTTTAGCGCCATCAGAGTTGGAAGAACTCTCCACGCAACTACAAGAACTCTTGGATAAGGGTTTTATTCGTCCTAGCTCATCGCCTTGGGGAGCTCCGGTGTTATTTGTGAAGAAGAAGGATGGTACCTTCAGAATGTGTATCGACTATCGTGAACTCAACAAAGTAACCGTGAAGAATCGTTATCCTCTACCGCGTATTGACGACTTGTTCGACCAGTTGCAGGGGTCGAGTTACTACTCAAAGATCGATCTGAGATCGGGATATCACCAGTTGAGAGTTCGGGAAGAGGATGTCTCTAAAACGGCCTTTAGGACTCGATATGGGCACTATGAGTTTCTGGTCATGCCGTTTGGGCTGACGAACGCACCGGCAGTTTTTATGGATTTGATGAACCGAGTTTGCAAACCGTACCTGGACAAGTTTGTTATAGTCTTTATCGACGACATCCTGATCTATTCTAAGAGCAAAGAAGAGCACGAACAACATCTACGACTTATTTTGGAACTCCTCCGGAAGGAACAGCTTTACGCGAAATTCTCGAAATGCGACTTCTGGCTTCGTGAAGTCCATTTCCTAGGGCATGTGGTGAACAAGGATGGGATTCACGTTGATCCATCCAAAGTGGACTCTATTAAGAACTGGCCTGCGCCTCGCACACCAAAGGAGATTCGCCAATTCTTGGGATTGGCAGGTTACTACAGGAGATTCATTAAGGATTTTTCTAAGATCGCGCAGCCTCTCACTTTGTTAACACAGAAAGGCGTTGTTTATCATTGGGGAAATGCACAAGAGTTAGCTTTTCAGCATCTAAAGGATAGACTTTGTAGTGCACCTATCCTTTCACTGCCAGAGGGCACAGAAGATTTTGTGGTTTACTGTGATGCATCAATTCAAGGTCTTGGTTGTGTATTGATGCAACGAGATAAAGTCATAGCTTACGCCTCACGACAACTTAAAGTTCACGAGAAGAACTACACGACACATGATTTAGAGCTGGGAGCTGTTGTTTTCGCACTTAAACTATGGCGGCATTACCTGTACGGAACCAAGTGCGCCATCTACACCGACCACAGAAGTTTAGAACACATATTCAAGCAGAAGGAACTGAATATGCGGCAGCGACGATGGGTCGAGCTGCTGAATGATTACGAGTGCTCTATCAGGTATCACCCGGGCAAGGCCAATGTTGTGGCAGACGCCCTCAGTCGGAAGGACACTACGCCTAAGCGCGTAAGAGCTTTACAACTCACGATCCATTCTAGTCTACCTTCGCAAATACGAGCTGCTCAGATAGAAGCGCTGAAACCAGAAAACGTTAGAGCTGAAGCCCTACGCGGGTCAAGGCAACACTTAGAACAGAAGGAAGACGGTGCTTATTATGTAACAGGACGCATTTGGGTCCCGCACTATGGCGACTTACGAGAACTTGTGATGGATGAAGCGCACAAATCTCGCTACTCGGTACACCCTGGTTCGGACAAGATGTACCACGATATTAAAACCACGTATTGGTGGCCTAGCATGAAGGCCCACATAGCAACGTATGTCAGTAAATGTTTGACTTGCACGCGAGTCAAGACGGAATATCAGAAACCTTCAGGCCTACTTCAGCAACCAGAGATACCACAATGGAAATGGGAGCAGATTTCCATGGATTTCGTTACTGGCCTACCTAGATCACAGCGCGGAAACGATACTATCTGGGTGATCGTGGATCGACTCACAAAATCCGCACACTTTTTGGCAATCAAGGAAACGGATAAGTTCTCCACTCTAGCGGAGATATACCTCAAGGAAGTTGTTTCGAGGCACGGGGTGCCCACTTCTATCATCTCTGATCGAGATGCACGTTTTACTTCGGAACTGTGGCAGGCAATGCACAAGTCTTTTGGCTCACGACTTGATATGAGCACAGCGTATCACCCACAGACGGACGGGCAGTCCGAGCGTACTATTCAGACCCTAGAAGACATGCTTCGCGCTTGTGTAATCGACTTTGGCAACAGCTGGGAAAGGCATCTGCCACTCGTGGAATTCTCGTATAATAACAGCTACCACACCAGCATTAAAGCTGCTCCGTTTGAGGCATTGTACGGACGTAAATGCCGGTCACCCCTCTGTTGGGCAGAGGTGGGGGATAGTCAAATCACTGGTCCAGAACATGTGGTAGACACTACTGAGCGGATCGCTCAAATACGACAACGCATGGCGGCCGCTCGTGACCGTCAGAAGGCCTACGCCGATAAGGGCAGGAAACCACTTGAGCTCCAGGTTGGGGAGCGGGTATTACTCAAAGTTTCACCCTGGAAGGGTGTGGTTCGTTTTGGTAAACGCGGCAAACTCAACCCACGATACGTTGGACCTTTTGAGATTCTTGAGAAAATAGGTAAAGTGGCCTACAGACTGAAATTACCAGCAGAACTCGGTGCAGTTCACAACGTTTTCCATGTGTCAAATCTGAAGAAGTGTCTGTCGGATGAGACGCACGTAGTTCCTCTGAAGGAACTCACGATCGACGAACAGTTGAAATTCGTCGAAGAACCTGTCGAGATCACGGACCGGGATGTTAAGGTCCTCAAGAGCACTAGAATACCTCTTGTTCGAGTTCGTTGGAACTCACGTCGCGGCCCAGAGTTTACCTGGGAGCGCGAAGATCGGATGAAACAAAAGTATCCCCAACTGTTTGAGAACAGTACAAACGCTACTGAGGTTGAAGCTACGGAATTTCGGGACGAAATTCCAGATCAACGGGGGGTGGATGTGACACCCCAGGATAACCGGGAAAACCATGCAACTTGACTAGCTTCCTCAGTGAGTGCCATCAAATTTCGGGACGAAATTTCTTTCAACTTGGGGATGATGTGACAACTCGAAATTTAGAACTTTTCGGTGTAACTTGCTTGTACGTTATGTGACTAGTTAAAATGATAACGTGAACCTTTTTATGTGATAAGTGCTTTGTTATGTGTGTATTGTATATATTTGTGTACGTGTTATATGTGAACCGAGAACCCGACACGAAACAACAAAGAACCCGACTCGAGACCATGAGGTCTCGAGTGAACTTGGGCCGAGAACTTTTGGCCGGTTGGGCCTTTGGGCCGTAAACCCCCACTCGAAACCCACTAAGGGTGCACACACTTGGAACTTGACTATATATATACCATACCTTAGTTAGTTCTTGCCATTTGTTGAACATTACACACACACACTCTCCTACTTTTCTCTCTAAACCTTAAGAACACAAACACACCTCCAAGACTCTCGGATCCACTCGGTTGACACAAGAAACTCTCGGATTTGGACTTTGGATCGGCACACACACACACATCACCAACCGGTTAGTATTTTTATGGTTGATTTTTGTTGTGTTTTGTGAATGAATGAATAAGATGATGTTTATGGGTAGAGATTACATGATGTTCTTGATGTTTATGATGATTCTAATATGCACAATGTTGATAACCGGTTAACATATGTTAAAAGATGAGTTGTGATATTTTGTGTCTAAATGCTTGATGTTGAAAATAGATTCATTGTATGTTAAAAATGAATGATGAAATCGGGTTGCACTTGTGATGAAATCGGACATATATGGAAACCGAGTTGTGTGTTATGTTTAGTGTTTTGATGCTTGTTCATAGTTTTGGTTGAATAAGTGATTAATAGGTTATGAACTTGATGAACATAAGTTTGAATATGTGAAGAACACTTTGAATAATAGTTAAGAATATGAAAACCCTTGTGATTTTGATCCATCTTTGACTAGTAACCTGATTAGGAAAACTGTTAGTGGAATGCTATTGGTAGTTTCCTGATTTGGGCCTGATTATATTGTACTAATGGGACTGATACACCTGCATCAACACGTGAACTTGAAAACGACAGCTTACCGACTCGCAATCACCCGTTGCGACTCGCAACCACAGCGTGATGACTCGAGACCACGCGGTTGCGACTCGCAACCATATCAGGACAAGCCGAGACCACAGGTTACGAGTCCCGTTGCGACTCGAGACCTCAGCATGATGAACCGAAACCATGGTTGCGACACCGGTTGTGACTCGCAACCATCCATGATCAACACACAGCATGACTCGAGACCATGCTTGCGAGTCCGGTTGCGACTCGAGACCACACTTTGGGCCTTAGTTAGTGGGCCGGACTTATGAACTTCTGTGCTACGGTTGATTGGTTATTTGGGCCTGTTATCACGAGCCCAACTGTTTGGACTGTGGATTGTGTTTGAATGTTAACTGTGAACTGTTACTGATTATACGTGATTTCCATGCGTGTTGAACATTTGTACACTACTTGGTTCGAATCTGATTATACGTGATATCCGTGTTAGGGCGTTATTGACTACTTGCGACTTGATTGACTTTCTGTGTTTGACTGCCGAGCAAACCGAGGTGAGTTCACACCCTTTACAAAGCATGGGATTCCCTGGGTTGGGAACGGGGTTAAGGAACGTGGTTCCTCGTCTACCTTGGGTAGGACGTCAGTGGTTCAGGAATGTGATTCCTCGTCCGGATGGACGGATAAACGTACTAGACTAAAACTCTATCACGAAGTCCCTCCTTTTTGTATCGACTAATCGCCGGGCCAATGGCGAGCGGGTCATTAGTTAGATAGCGCTATTTAGGTCTGACAAGCCTCACACCGTGCCGCAGAGGACGGGCGTGAACTAATGGATCTGGGGCACGTCAATGATGATAGACATTGATGTTTTCAGGGCACATAAACATGACTACAGTCAGCAATCGATACGGTAACGAGTCTAGTATACACATGGGGTAGCCCCCACGGCTGGAGAGCCAGATGATGTACATGGGGTAGCCCCCACGGCCGAAATGCCTGATAACTACATGGGGTAGCCCCCACGGCCGGAGTGCCGGAGTAACTGGGAACGAACATGTCACGTTTTTAAACTATGGGGTAACCCCCACGGCAGGATGCCAGATAAAGTAAACTGTTTTCGAAACAACTAAAACGAACGCCCACCCGTGAACTCACTCAACTAGTTGTTGACTCGTTACTACATGCTTTGCAGGACCATAGGTACTCAGTGGGAGCTTGCATGGAGGAGGATCGTTGTGGGACACGGATTGCTACGTGTTATGTTAAACTTGAAACTTTTGAACTTATGTTACAACTTTAAACTTATGCTTCCGCTTGCAACTTAAACTTAATTGTTTTGGAACACCAATCGTGATGGTTAAACTTTTATAACTACTTATATGCCTGTTCAGTATGATTGGTGGCTGGATCCTGGTCAGTCACGCCTCCAAGCGGTAGTACTCCGCAGGTGGGATTTTGGGGGTGTGACATACCAAATCTCTTAACCCAACAACGCCGCTGCTGTCATGTCTTTGACTAAGAGAGTAAGTGAGGAGCCTATGAATGTAGTGATAAAGCGGATCCCTCAGCTTAGTACTCTTAGTGCTGCTCGGATTGTAAAACCCATCACCAATCTGAGCCCATGCGGCTTGGCGTTCATTTTCATCCAGTTCTCGCAATCCCCAGGTGTTTTCTTCATTTCCCGAATCCTCCTCCGTATACAGTCCCACTATTGCCCCGAATTGCGCCATAGAGATCGAGTATCTCGTCCCACCACATAGAAATGCAACCCCCTCATTGTCAAAAGGGTCACACCTTGAAGTGAAGGTGAAAGTACTGTAGAACTCCAAAGTGCATTGATGTACCCATCGAAGTCGAGTGGTTAGGGCAACCCTTAGTGGTCCGGTAACGAGGTTGTTGAACCGGTCAAGTTGGTTCACCATGGTCAAGAGATCCATACATGCTTGCCTTGGGTATTCTTCGGGTCTTGTTTGAAGCATGTCATATCTGGCCCTAGCATCGAGCTCATTTGCATTGAATCTTGTGAACTTCGCCGACATCTGAAAGAATACACCAAAAGTTAGCATGAAACAGTGAGGTTTTCGGAAAAAATTGCAAACAGTGAGCTGGACACGGCCCTGTGCTCAGCGGGCACGACCCCGTGTCCAGGCGTCTGTTACTCAAAAACTTCATTTTTCGATCCGGTCCCGAAAATCTGAAAATTTCTGGCCAAGTAGGTGCAGTTTTCCTCGAAAATGAAACCCCAAGTGCCGTTTTCCCAAACCAAACCGTTTACCCCTTCAATTTCATCTTTTTCGGTTCGAAAACAAGGGTTTGAGGTTTTTTGTGAGAAATTGGGCAAATCTATCAACAATACAAGTGTATTTACTTCCCCTTACACTAATCTAAACTAATGCTAACAGATTATTGCAAAAATTTGAGGTTTGATTCGGATGAACTTCAAGAACCCTAGATTTTTCCCCAAATTTTTGATGTTTTAACTACATGCAAATAATTAATCTAATTACTAATGATGATAGAATCATACCTTGATGTTGTTAGAGTGAGAGGAGACGTCGAAATTCTGCAGAAAATCGCCTGGACCAGAGCGTTCTTCGGGGAAACGGGGCGTGTGGAATGGTGTAACTGTTGTGAAAGGGAGTTTTATCCCGACAGTTGCGCGGACACGGCCCCGTGTCCAGCGGACACGGCCCCGTGCCGAGCAAAGTTTTGAAATTTTTTTTTAGTGCTCGTGTGAGTGCCCCGGTTTTCCCAAAAACATGGTTAGAAGACTTACCGGTTTCGATGTTTACCCATTTGTTCGTAACATACCAGGTACGATGTGGATGCCTTTTATTCGTCGACCGTTTGTAGCGAGATCTCTTCCTCTTCATCCTCAATAGATCCTCGATAGAGCTTTAGCCGTTGGCCATTGACTTTGAATGGAATTCCGTTTCAAGTTTTAATTTCTACTGCACCGCGAGGAAAAATATGGGTGATGGAAAAAGGTCCTGACCACCTAGATTTTAGTTTACCCGGAAATAATCGAAGTCGTGAATTAAACAATAGAACTGGATCCCCTACTCGAAATTCATTAGGTTTAATGTTTTTGTCGTGTAAATTTTTCATTTTTCCTTATAAATTTCTGAGTTAGAGTATGCATAATTTCTTAGCTCGTCTAATTCATTTATTTGACAAAATCGATTTTTACCTGCAATATCTAAATCTAAGTTTACATTTTTTATTGCCTAGTAGGCTTTGTGAGCTATTTCTACCGGCAAATGACAACTTTTTCCATAGACGAGCTTATATGGGGTTGTGCCTATAGTGGTTTTATAAGCAGTTCGAAAAGCCCATAAAGCATCATCTAATTTATCGGCCCATTCCCTTTTATTTAACCCTACGGTTTTTTCAAGTATTCGTTTTAAACCTCTATTAGTCACTTCGGCTTGTCCGTTTGTTTGAGGGTGATATGCTGTTGAGACCCGGTGATAGACCCCATATCTTGTTAAGATTTTTTCAAGTTGATGATTGCAAAAATGGGTGCCTCTATCACTTATCAATGCTTTAGGTGTTCCAAAACGAGAGAATAATTTTTTCAGAAATCTTACCACTACTCTTCCATCATTTGTTGGAAGTGCTTTGGCCTCTGCCCATTTTGACAAGTAATCGACTGCCACAAGTATATATTTGTTTCCTTTTGATGGTGGGAAAGGTCCCATGAAATTGAGTCCCCACACATCAAAAATTTCACAAACGAGAATGCCATTCTGTGGCATTTCGTTTTTGGAAGAAATATTACCTGATCTTTGGCAAGCGTCACATGTCTTGACAAGATTTTGCGCATCTTTGTAAATGGTCGGCCAATAAAATCCTGAATCAAATACCTTTCATGTGGTACTAGCGACACCATGATGTCCTCCATATGGACCTTCATGACAATGGCGGAGAATTTTTCGTGCTTCGTTGCCATGTACGCACCTTCGGATGAGTTGGTCAGCACACATTTTGAAAAGATAAGGGTCTTCCCAAAAGTAATGCTTTACATCAGCAAAGAATTTCTTTCTTTGGTGGTGTGGCCATCCTTTGGTGACTATACCGCTAGCTAAGTAGTTAGCATAGTCGGCATACCATGGTTCTTGTCGATACTCCACCATTTCCAAGGACTCTGTTGGGAATTTTTCGTTGATTTGCTCGTCCTTGGTTGCCTCCAAAGCTGGGTCTTCTAGGCATGAAAGATGATCTGCTGCTGTGTTTTCTGCTCCTCTTTTGTCTTTGATTTCAATATCAAATTCTTGGAGGAGTAGAATCCACCTGATCAAACGGGGTTTGGCGTCTTGTTTCTTGAAGAGGTATCAGATAGCTGCATGATCTGTATAGACTACAGTTTTAGAAAGAACAAGGTAAGAACGAAATTTATCAAAAGCAAATACCACAGCTAGTAATTCTTTTTCAGTGGTTGTGTAATTTTCTTGTGCATCATTAGGTGTTTTACTAGCATAATAAATTGGGTGGAAATGCTTTTCTTTTCTCTGTCCCAAGACAGCTCCAACGGCAAAGTCACTTGCATCACACATGATTTTGAAAGGTAGTTTCCAATCGGGTGCTATCATGATAGGTGCATTGACTAGCATTTCCTTGAGGGTTAGAAATGCTTGATTGCAATCCTTGTCAAAGATGAAAGGCGCATCTTTTCCAAGTAATTTTGTTAGAGGTCTTGAAATTTTTGAAAAGTCTATGATAAACCGTCTGTAAAATCCGGCATGCCCTAAGAAACTTCTGATTGCTCTAGCGGAGGATGGTGGAGGTAATCGAGAAATTGTGTCAATTTTTGCTCGATCAACTTCCATTCCCTTGCTCGAGATTTTGTGACCGAGTACTATTCCCTCTATTACCATGAAATGGCATTTTCCCAGTTAAGGGCGAGGTTAGTTTCCTCACATCGGGATAGCATTCGTTCGAGGTTATCGAGGCATTGGTCGTATGAATCTCCAAAGATAGAAAAGTCGTCCATGAAGACTTCCATTGTCTTTTCTATCATATCATGGAAAATGGCCACCATGCAACGTTGGAATGTTGCAGGTGCATTACATAGACCAAATGGCATGCGACGATAAGCAAAAGTTCCGTAGGGGCATGTGAAAGTTGTCTTTTCTTGGTCTTCAGGTGCTATTGGAATTTGAAAGTAACCTGAAAATCCATCCAAGAAACAGTAAAATTTATGACCGGATAATCGTTCTAACATTTGATCAATGAAGGGCAAAGGAAAGTGGTCTTTCCTTGTTGCTTCATTTAATCGTCTATAATCTATACATACTCTCCATCCTGTGACGGTTCTCGTTGGTATTAATTCATTATTTTCATTAGTTATTACCGTCATACCTCCTTTCTTTGGAACTACTTGGACGGGACTTACCCATGGACTATCTGAGATAGGATAAATAAGTCCGGCGTCAAGGAGTTTGATAACCTCATTTTTAACCACTTCTTGGACATTTGGATTTACTCTTCTTTGTGGTTGTATTACTGATTTGTAGTCATCATTCATTAAAGTTTTGTGCGTGCACATGGAAAGGCTTATTCCTTTTATATCTACAAGCTTCCAAGCGATCACACTTTTATTACAGGTGATTTACCATCTTTGTCTAGAAAAGCATATTCCAAACCTTTTGGAAGTTCTTTGAGCTCGAGGGGTGGGTCTTTAGGAGACTCCTTATTTTGGGGCTCATCTAGATCAAGAACCTTAAAGGTTAGTTCTATGGCGACCTCTTCTTCAACAAAGTGGTCAATCTTTTCACTTATATCGGGTGGCTCTTCTTCATCTTCAATTAGGGGGTCATTATTGCCAAAAGGATATTTCATTGAACGCTCAAGATCTATGCTCCTTTTGAATGCCCCTAATTGAAGAGGTAGATTTTTAGACTTCCGGTTTTTCAAAGCTTCATGAGTTTTTACAAAAGGTCTTCCCAACACTAGAGGAGCGTCATCGAGGATGACAAAGTCGGATGGAATAACCAATTGATCTGTTTGAACCAAGATATCCTCAACTACACTGATTGATTTTATTACTTTCCGATTGGATAGAAAAATGGGTATTTGAAGTGGAGCAAAATCACTAATACTTAATTTTTCGAAAATGTAATTAGGCATTATGTTAACACAAAGATCTTTATCAATGGTGACGTTACTAATAAATGAATTTTGAAAAAAACATGGAACCGGTGTAATGTTAATTTCAAAAGGGTTTTCTTTTATTAGCGAAGTTTGATCATTAGTTAACTTAACACTTACAATTTCTCCAATTTTAGTGCTAGTGTTTAGCTCTTTTAAAAACTTAGCATGAGTTGGTACTAAACAATGATTTTCGAAAGAAGGTGACAAGAGATTAATTTCTTCAAAATTAGACTCTTCTTGAATGTTATCGGCTTCACCTTTTTCGTTGTTTAGCTCATGTGTCGGTTTTTCACTTATTTGTTCTTCCATTTTTAACTCTTCAACTATCGTTTCTTTATTTAATTTTTCTCTTGTGCGGGACTCCTCTTCCCTTGCGCGAGATTCTTTTATGCAAAGTTCGATAGTTTTAAGTTTTTCTATTATCCTATCGGCTATGTCAGTGATAGAGTAAGGATCGGGATCCTCTAAGCTTGAATCCGGTTGTTCGATCCTTGGTTCCTCATAGTACCCATATGAAGTAGATGGTTCACACCATTGTTCCTCATTGTAAGTATATGATGGATAAGGGTCGTAATTTTGTTATTCATAGTACTCATATGAGGTGGGTAGTTCACGCCATGGTTCCTCATAATAAGTATATGAAGGTGGTGGTTCATATCTTGATTCCTCAAAGTATGAGTATGAAGGCTCATACCTTGATTCATCAAAATATGAGTATGAGGGGTAAGGTTCATACCTTTGGTCTTCATAGGATGTGTATGAAGTCGATGGCTCGTACCTGGGCTCCTCATAATAGTTGTATGAAGCGGACGGTTGAAATAAGTTACAATACTGTACCGAGTGCGGGTTACCACAATTAGTGCAATAGTCTCCCATAAAATCATCCTCCTCATAAGTGTAGTTGTAGCCTCCTGAGTATTGATCCATAAGAATCACTCAACGGACCACAACTGAGTCTCGGGACCAGAAAACAGAAAATAAAGACGGAAACAGAGGCTGGACACAGCCCCGTGTTCAGTGAGCACGACCCCGTGTTCAGGGTCTGTATCTGGGCGTTTTAATTAAAGTTACTGGTCTCGTTGAGCACGGGGGCGTGTTCAATGAGCACGGCCTCGTGTTTAGACTCTGTATCTGGGTATCTGACTAAAAATATGCAGCACGGCCCCGTGTTCGGTGAACACGGCCCCGTGTTCAGGCTAGTGTAAATGCAAACTAAACTAGAATGCAGAAAAATGTGCGCGCCTTTTAAAAAGGTTTTGAAAAATAGATTAGGCCGTCGATTTTAAGCTTTCTTAAAATCCTTGTGTCCCTGGCAACGGCGCCAAAAACTTGATGCGTGTTAGTGTGTATATGTTTTAGGTGTATATTTTAAGCCCTTTTACACTTTTTAGCCAAGTTTTAAATTTATAAAACACGATATTTACTAACACTCAACACACATATGGGCAAGTGCACCCATCGTGGGCGTAGTATAGTGTTGGTAAGATACCGAGGTCGTCCAAGGACACAAGAGCTTTTAGTACCGGTTTATCCTCAACGTCTAATCAAATCAAAATGTTAGAAAAAGATTTTTAAACTAAGAAAATAAAACTAACTAAAATGCTGAAAATAAAAATAAAAGTAAAAACAGATAGACAAGATGAATCACTTGGATCCGACTCGTGTGTTAGTGTAGCCTTTGATTATTTTCGCACTTTTGCACTTGTTTAAGAGATTATCTTAGTTATTGTAGTAGGTCCCTCTTTTGAAGGTGACGTTACCCTCAACCCAGTAGTTTGAGTCAGCAAGGATACAATCCTAAAGGGTCGGATTATTGAAAGATAATTAATTAAGTTATTAATGCATAATGTGGTAGGCCCCTCTTTTGAAGGCGACGTTACCCTCGGCTAAGTAGTCTGAGTCAGCAGGGATACAGTCCTAAGTAGCCGGGTTAAAGTTTTAATAGTAGTTTAACTTATGAGGGGATCAAAGAGTTTGGACCCCCGCCATCCAATACCTTTGGGTATTGAAGGAGGTCCTACAAAATTTGACCCAGGTCCTTTGCAGGATCTATACACTGAACAATGGCAAGACTCTTACCAAACCGTTCCCTTAACCCCCGACCAGGTAGCCAACATACCTCCATATAGACCGTGGAGATATGAATGGTGAAAATCTTTTATTTTATATAGACAGTAAAATAATGCCAAGACACCATGGACAAACGATAAGGAAGAATCACCTTCAACATAAGAAACTAGTAATTAAAGTCATTAATACAAAACCAATTAAAAAGTGCAAAAGATTAAAAATAAAAAGTATTACACTAAACACTTGTCTTCACCAAGTGATGTAAGAGACTTAGGCAAACATGGCCTTTGATTGTCAAGAACTCTTACGATCAATCTTGGATCCCGAGACGACTCACACACTCTATGATGGACAATGGATGATGGTGGTGGATGATGGTGTTATGGTGGTGGTGGGTGGTGGGTGAAGTGTGAAGTGTGAGAGAGGTGGTGTGCCAAGGGATGAGTTGAAATGGCTCTAAGCACTCCTATTTATAGGCTGAACAGAAGCCTCGGCACGGCCCCGTGTCCATCTGACACTCTCTCTCTTCATTAATTGTAATTCGCAATTACAATAAATGCGCCTGCAGCAACCTGACCACGCCCCCGTGTCCGCTGGGCACGGCCCCGTGGTGGGCAATAAAAGCTTCTATAGGTTTGTCTTTTCTGCTGCTTCTTGAGCACGGCCGCGTGCTCGCTGAGCACGGGGCGTGTAGCACGGGGCGTGTTCAGTCTTCTGGCTTCTCTGTTTTGCTTGGGGAGATGCTGTTGAGGGGTCGGGCATATCACTTTTGTTCCTTTTGTTGTATTTTTGTTAGATTTTGCTGTCTTTTTGCTTCTTTTGTTATTTTGAGCTCATTTAATCCTGAAAACACAAAAGGAAGACAAAAGCATACTTTTTCCAACATTAGTACTAAAAAAGGGTTAGTTTTAAGCCACAATTGATGTAATTTATATGTTTCATTTTGTGCACATCACTTCATATGTCCCAGTGGGGATATGCGTTGCGCATTCTACATCTCACAGTCACGCCTGTGCATATTTCTCTGTCGATAACCTACTTGCCTTCACTTTGTACATGTTACATGCTGATTATGCATAAACTATTTCGAACTGTATTATGCTATTATCAAACTTGTATGCTCACCTTTATACTATGTGTATTGACCTGTATTTTAACGTATGTGACAGGTGTTTAGAATGCTATCTGCTAGGATGCTTGCTTTGTGGAACCGAGTTAGGATAAGTCTAGAAACAAACAAACAATTTATCTTTATTTTATGAGTTGTCGAGACATGTTATTGTTTTTAAGATATCCCTGTCTGCAACTTCATGTTTTATGGTCACTCGACCCAGCCGCACTCAAGCTCTTCTTTCTCTCGATTTCTTGCGATTCTTGTAAGTTTTCAACCTAAATCTTGTACTTCTATGATCTACACGCACTTCTTCATCTTTCTATCTTTTGAATCTTAACTTTTAACCGTGAAATCAGCGGATTTGAGGTGTTCTATGGTGATGTCATCATGGAGTTCTTATGAACTTCATGTTTTGGCTTCAATCCACCAAGAACAACTTAGATCTGGACAATTTCCACATGAATAAACAAAGATCTTGCATAGATCTGAACATGTTCATGGTGAAAAGGATTGAAAGATGGTTTTCCAACTTTCTTTCAACTCTTTTACACTCAATGTCCTCAAAACTGATAGAACCGGTGCTCGTTCTGACCTTCTACTCCTTCTTAGTGATGTGACGGTTCAAGATCTGAATTCTATCGGAGAGACTACTGATTTCAGGTTAAACATGAAATAACCTTCTCAAAACAGTTGACTTATCGGACTAGGGTGATTCCTGTTCGATCGGGTCAGTTGGGTCATGATGGGGTCTCTATTGTTTGACACGTTATCACACCGTCTCGTTCAAAACTGCAAAACTTTCAAAAACAATCAAGTGTCAAGATGATCAAGTTATTAGGACGGATTGCTGTCTGATCGACTTGTACTTGGTTCAGCACTCAAACTATTATTTCAACTTTTCAAAGTTTTAAACATCGAACGGATTGCCGTCCGATCGGATAGCCATCCGATCAAACGACCATCCGACCAAGTGATGTTTGGAACTTCAACACTAAACAATTTTCAACATGTTCAATGCATTACCAGTTCTAACGGATTGCCACCCAATCCATAGACCATCCGATCGAGTGACAACACTGCTGTGAACTTGTTCTCTGAGAAATACCTCGCCGAACGGATCGTCACCCGATCGAACCGCCGTTCAATCGATCGACCTGAAGGGTAGAGATACTTCTCTGTTTTCAAAATGCTACAACGAAAACTTCGAAAGACAAACCATCATACACAAACACATCTTTACCAAACGAGATGACAACCCAATCGAATGGTCACTCGATCGGACGACCATCCGAACGGATTGTCATCCGATCGACTGGCCATCCGAAACTTAGTATCATCGCACAGTTTTACGCGCCGCTTATCGTTTATGCTATCGCTAACTGTTCAGGCTAATCTCTCTCAGCGCTCCCTTCAATCCAAGGCTGTGTTTATTTGTTAAACACAATCAGTGAGTATACTCGAACCCTTTTTGCTTTATGCACTTTTGGGTGTTACATACGTTACTTATTCTAAATCACAACCTACACACAACGAAAACACTATTTATACGCTAATCTCTCTCGCATGTTATGTGTTATTCGATGAATGCTTGTATGTTATGTTAACACAATGATTGTTGCCTGACACCTTAGTAACGATAGTACTATAGTTTGGACTCAGCACCTGTCATGGACAGGGGTTGTTAAGGGCTTTACTTCATGTGTCCCAGTGGGGATATGTGTTGCGCATTTTACAACTCGCAGTCACGTCTGTGCATATTTCTCTGTCGATAACTTACTTGCCTTCACTTTGTACATGTTACATGCTGATTATGCGTAAACTATTTCGAACTCTATATGCTATTATCAAACTTGTATGCTCACCTTTACACTATGTGTACTGACCCGTATTTTGACGTATGTGACAGGTGTTTGATTGCTTAGGATGTTTTGCTGCTTTGTGGAATTCAAGCTAGGCTGGAGTCTTAGAAACAAACAATTAAATGAAATTTAAGTTGTCGAAACAGTAGTTGGTTTTTGAGACAATTATTTGTAATAACTGTTTGTTTGGATAAGTTGTGGTATGGGACATGACATTTAAATTATCTGGTAATGAATAGGTGTTATGGATACTCATGAATAATCTTTTTCGCTCAGTGCCGCGCCCCGATGATTCCGCCATCAGTTGGGGTGTGACAGGGGGGGGGGGGAACGCAGGTTCCAGAACTGTTCGACTTCAGCTTCTTGTTCGAGAACAAAAGCCAAAACACTGGTAGTTTTTGTAGTCTTGTACTCTTGTTCGACTTCTTCAATCTTTATAAGGTTAAAGGTATGTGTTTTTTCATTTTTACGTTTAATTTAGGGCTGCAATTTATGTGATTTTGGTTGAAATTAGGGGTGAAATTGGTCCGAATTTTTGCCCTAAACTTGTTGAATCTTTCTGTAACTATGTCTAATTTTATTTGTTTAATCTTATTGTGATTTGATTTAGATAGAAATTAGAGTTTGAAATTTAGGGTGATTTGTTAACTTGTTTTGTTATTATATCATGCTATGTGGAAGAATAAAATGATAACTTCTTTTTTAATGTTTGAGAATGTTTTTTATTTGATATTAATGTTTGACCCGACCGACCTGACCCGAATCGAATCACCGACGTCCAACCCGAACATACACCTCGAAACTACCCGATAGAAATTTTTTTTAGGTCCCTTACTTTCCGACCCCGAACTTTTTTTTCAAGCTTCGCCACTGGATATTACGCGCTACTTTGTGTGATTAAAGGACTAAAAGCGATAACGTACGAAACTACACCTTGAAGTGACCTTTTATATGAACCGGGAACTCCGTGATGCTCGGTCATTCTACCAGATGTGCCAGATGGGCCATTAGAAGTTCATGTACCTTATATTAACATAATATGATGGATAACATAAGTTTTGTGCCATTTTTGTCACTTTTGAAAGTTAAAAATGAACTTAAAAGACACAGGGACCAAAACAGCACATTGGCCAAACATTATAAGTTGGGCTGGGGCGAGTGGCGGGCCGCGACCGCTGGCCCAGCATTCTACGCGGGCCGCCAGAGCTAAACAGCTGCAGCTGTTTGTTTTTAATTGTTGTTTTTGAGTCCTAGTTTGTCTACCACACACAATAAAACCATTTTAATGAAACTAGGGGCATGTTAACTGATTTAAAATCTGGTTTTACACATGTATCAATCTTGTTAACCCACTCAAACCCTTGGCACAATCCAATCCATCCTCAAAAACTATAAATAGGGGCACCTTCAACTATTCCAATTTGCACCTTTCACTCAATTCTTCCTAACTCTCAAATTTCTGGAAGTTCTTGAATCTTTGGAGCATCCTCTGAGTTATTTTCAGTCCCTAGGACCATATGTAAGTGTCCTTTCGTGACTAGTTCATTTTATTTGGCTCTTAAAGCCGAAAAGTCAAGCGTTTACGATAAACGCTTTGACTTTTAGTTAGACCGTAAACGGTAAAGCCATTGTTCGCAACGAACATGGCTACATGATCGTAATTAGGTAGGTGTTAAACCCTCAAAAGGGCACCTCCTAAGAATCACGTTTTCTTGGTCAATTGACTAGTCAACGTAATATTGTTTTAAAAAGTCAACGGGTCAGTTTTTGAAATAATAGCGATATGAGTTTAGAAATATTCTAAAATACGTTTTATCACTTAAACAACTTGGTAATAAACATTAGAACACGTGTAAACATGTTCGGCTCGTCAATTCCAGTTTAGGGTCGGTTCGCAACCGAAAGTCATGAAGTTTGACTTATGCGTTGACTTTCGATTATGAACCGAATCAGTTTAGTTTGCTACTGTTTTTAGGTTCCGTTATGATCATAATTTAATGTAGCATAACCCTATAAGGTTATATTACACGATCATACTAGAAATCTGAGTTATTTGCTTGTTTCCGTTATTATGCTTAATTTTGACTATTGTGCCCTTATAGCTTAAAAATGAGATTTTTGAATATATGGTCATATAAATAACTTAGTTACTGATATATAAACATGTCTAAGTTAATTTGACATTATTTTCTTGTCTCAAAACGATGTTATGCAAGATATCGTAAAATTGAACTTTTTATTAATTAAATTACGCTTTTGTGCATAAATCATGTTTAAACCTAAATTTTGGCACTAAACTCATTACCTACTATTATGATATTATTTTTAGGGATTCTTGGAATGTTGGGTCAGATTAGAAACTAACCATATCATTGAGTTCTCGTATAAATTATATAATTGACGATAATGCCCCTTTTGCTAATAAATTGTGATTTGCATATAATTAACATGCCATACCTTTCCCTACTAAATTAATATGTAAAACAAAAATTTTAACCATTCAAGGCTGGTCAAAATCTCAGAATCACATAAATATTGCAAATATCGTCAATTATCGAGTTTTACGCTAATTAGGTGCATAGTATGGTTTAAAACCATATTTAGCACCCAAGACTTGTTACCTACTGAAATTATAATTTTTTTTAAATATTTTTACAGTAGGTATAATTCATGAACTCAGACTTCGAATTTTGTCCCTAAAGGCATATGCGAAATGACCAAAATACCCTTTCGGGGAATAGTTTGACCATAAATAGTAAACCACGCATATGTATGGTATCTTACTGATTTAACATCATAAAATAAATGTTTTTATAGAATGTTTAAGACCAGAACATCAGTTTACTATTAAACCTCTTTTATAAATATCAAAATGACCAAAATGCCCTTACAGGACTTAATTTAGTTTAAAAATCTTTTTGGGCATAATTGTTGACATCCTACTGATATCATAACATATTTAAAGCATGATAACTCATGGAACTTGTACATAACTCATCTGGTTACCCGTTATGCATATACGCGTTCGGTACGGTTTATGTAACTAGTTTGCATAAATTAGCCGAGACAGGTCAAACCTTATCATTTTTACTTCAAAATCCAGAATGTATTTAGTTTACCCATATTATACAAGCCTTCATACTTGTTGGGTCTAAATTATATTTTATTCCGGTCATCGCTTAATCTAGCGTATCGTACCGTTTCTAATACTTTAAGTTAGCCGGTTTAAGTCTATGACTTAAATAAAACCCGTTAGCATTCTAATTGGTTATTTATACCATCATTCCAGACTAGAGCCTTCCGGTAAATTGTACCTACGCTTAGTTAATTGAATACGGCTGAGTTATTATAAATCTTGCAATTTAAGACAGGAGCTAGCACAGGTAAATACTCTTAACCTATTTTCCCTTATACGGGCTTGGGATACGGTAATATAATTACCGTATGGTCAGGTATGGGATTCGAAGACCAATAAGTCGGGAAATTCAAATAACCTGTTTTAATTCGTATTGCTTGACTGAAACATTGGGGGTTAATGCGACCGTGTCCTGGATATCCTTTACTCATTAATTGCAAATGGCCACGACCTAAGCACGGGGTGTAGGCATAAACCCGACAGATGCAATATGGTTATTTAATTAATTTTATACCCAATATGGGTTTCCCAATAAGGGAATAAGTGGTGTGTCGGTTAATCATGAACCGGCATAGTATCGGGCCCCATATGTAGAGCAAGTTATGTAAACCTGATAACATGAGATATAGTTTGTCCCAAGTATAAAATATTTTTGTGCCTTGTGCACCTAAACCAATTTATGAAACATTTTCAAATGTGTCGGTTGATTTTATTTACCAGTGAAAACTGACGTATTTTCAAAAGTCTAAGTGACAAGTACAAATACGTAAATAGGCTGGAAGCTGAGCGGGATTGTTAGACGAGGAACTTGCAACTCCTTCGGATAAGCCATTAGTCTGATAAACTTCTTTTGTTTTAAATGATCCGCCTGTGGATTATTACAAGCTTGTCTGTACGTAATACTTTGATATTTTCAGACATTTGTGTTTGTAATAATATTTTATATTCTAAGACTTCCGTTGTGCTATACTGTATATGTTTGACCATGACGATACCAATCTTACATCACGATACTCCCCACTGGGCCCACCGGGCCGAGTTGTAAATATCGGGGTGTGACAATTCACGCTGGGCAGCCGGCCGGTGTTAGTGCACTACGTCTATTGACTTCGTCTTGTATCATGTATTAGATTAGGATAGGATAGAATATTGTGTGCACGAGGTTCGAGAAACGAAATGTGATGAATTAGCATTGAGGTCCGCTTTTATGGACATTGTCCATAAAAGCGATATCATAACAGGTTCGCTTTTAGGACAGTGACATAAGCGAACCTGATACACTATATATAGGTGCATGGTTAGTTCATTTGGTAACGGCTCGGAACTTGTAACGAAGTGCTGCCGATTGGCTTCCAGGTTGTAAACATTGTCAGCATTAATACAAGAAGCATTATATTTAGTTTGAGTGTCTAATTCACTGATTCCGCCTTTGAATTGGATAAAAGACTCTTCTGATCGACTCATTCAGGGTCAACGACGATCCAACAAGTGGTATCAGAGCTCAGGAGGAAGAGTTCAGCTCAAATTTGATCCGTTTTCTATCTTCTACACCTTCTTTTTCGAATTAGACAAGTTTCCATGGTTAAAATCGGACGAAATTTTCACAGGACATGTATTAGTGGACAATAACAAACCCTTGAAAGTTTCGAGTTAAAATTCGGATTAAATTTGGTCAAAATAACTTTCGAATACAGGTCCGCTCGATCGAAACATGTCAGGTCCGCTTTTGTGACTCTGGTCCGCTCCAAAAACAGCCTAGGTCCGCTCGAAATTGCACAGTAGGTCCGCTTTTCAGGTAGATCCGCTCGAATCGAACAAACCTGGTCCGCTTGAGCATACAACACCCGGTCCGTTCATACACCATCTGGTCCGCTTTTATGAACATTTTCTGATCCATTCTTGGTCCGCTCGAACGACATCATCTAGTTCGCTCGAACGAACAAGTCAATTGTAGTTTCGCTTATTTGGTCCAATCGAGATTCGCTTATTCAGTCAGAGTTATTGGTCCACTTATTTGACCAATCTGGTTTCGCTCGTTCATTCAATCTGATTTCATCCAAGTGTCAAGATCATTTCACGACAATCGAGTTTAGTGTATTTCAAATTACTTGATATTGTTTAAACTGATTAAGTTTGTTTGTTTGCTTCTAGGTCATTGCTTTCAGGTGATTAAAGATGTCGGATTTTGGTGAAGAGTTTTACAACACGTTTTATAACGCATTCACTTCAGAAGATACTCCAATTACGCCAAAGAATGCTACTAAAGTGATATCGGAAAGTCTGAGTTACGATAACGTGTACGGAAATCACCAAAGACCACCAAAGCTCATGTATATCGAAGATTATCATTGGTGGTTTGAAAGATTTGAAAATTGGGTGCAAGCTTATGCATATGATAGCTGGATTTGTTTGACGTTGGGATATGTAAAACCAAGGAATGAAAGACGTGAATTGATCACACTGAAAGATTTCACAGCAGATGATAAGAGAGAACATTCAGCAGAATTAAGAATGAAAACTCTACTTCAACAATCTATCAGAGAGGATATTTTCTCACTGCTTCAGTATGGTGAAACATCTAAGTCAATTTGGGAAGCATTAAAAGTGAAAGCTGAAGGAGGGAAAGATATCAAGAAAAACAAAATTTCGTTGTTGAAAAAGGAGTTTGACATGTTTAGCTGCATGAAGAATGAAACAGTTCGTCAAATGATTGAACGTTTCTGTCACTTAAAGATTGAGTTGGAGAGATTCGAAATTAACAAAGAAAGAGAAGAGATGGTAGATAAACTGGTTGAAGCTTTTCCACATGAAGATGATTGGAAAACATACGTGATTGTTGTTTTGGTCAAAAATTACCGAAGTAATTAAGTGATCAAATTAGTTAAGTGAGGTAGTGTGCTATAAATATGTGTGAAAAATATTCAAGTTAAGTTATTTGCTAAAACAGTTTCAGGATACGGCTCAGGATATTGAGCTGTATCTACGATCAAACAATGAGCAAAAAAGTAAAGTAAATGACACGAGACGTACGAGGAAAGCCCTTGATCAATCTAGATCGCCGGCATAAAACCTCGGGAGCTGACAATCGCAGCTGCCTTGTTCTTCTTATTGCTTGAATAACCAGGATACAGTGCAGGATAAAGCTCAGATCTCTACTACGTGTTACAATGATTGCAAGTGATGAGTGTTAGTGTGCGATTACAAGTGAATTGTGTATGAATTCGAGAGTTAGAAGTGGAGTGAGTTGAAGTGAAGCGTCCTACAAGATCTGACCATCCATATTTATAGTAAAAGAAACCAACAAACTATCCTATTATTCCGGGATACTTTGGAATATTCCATTCTGAACGTTGGGGGCTGCTTCTACTCGGTTTCCACGTGCTTATTGACTACAAAACCGGGTCTTTAGCTCATATAACCGTTACAATGTCAATAACATTGACCAACATCCGATATTCTCGCAGAATATGCCTTTCTGACCGTTACAAGACCCATTCTTCCACCATCAACGTCCATTTTTCAACCACCTTGAACGAATCTTCAGGTAGATCAAGTCTTTTAACGTTGGTACCTTGCAACCAACGTTTTACAAGCCAATCGTTAGTAATAGTCAGGATACTGCCTCAGGATATTACCAATATCCTGGCCCGGTATCCTGATACGGTATCCTGATCCGGTATCCTGATCATATACAACTAATAAAAAATCAAGATACAAAGTCAGGATATGGGCTCAGAATTTCACCCATAACAATTGTCCCCAAAAATATAACTGTTGGATATCCTGATTCCAACGGGTATATTTTTTAGTCATTCCAACATGTCTGGTAAGGATATCTATTTTAAATATTCCTGCATAGGTTTGGTTACTTCAGAATACTATCATGTAATGAAATTAGAATTACTCCCTTTTACGCAGATTCCATCAAGGACCCTGCTACTTTTGATCCAAAGGAGCTTGGCAGCTTTTCTAAGCCTGCCTTGGTGAAAAGGGAGCCATATGTTGCCATCAGCTCTAAGCCCTCTGCTGCTGCTGCCGAAGCTTCATGGAATCCATCGAGCCCATGATCTCCTTCCCTAATAAGGTAAGTATCCAGATCCTGTATCCCGTACACATATACTGAACATGTATCCTGGTTAGTTTGTCTTTAGTGATACTTATATTTTGTAGGGTCTAAATTATATGGTCGTCCTGCACTTAGAACAATTTTAATTTCCTGCAAGTAGAATAGTTTGACAGTTGAAGGTAGAGGGATCCTGTGTTTTCAGGACGAAGCCTTCAACTGTTTATGTAAATATGTTTTAAAAACTTAATTGTGTTCTTGGTGAATGGGTCGCTTTTTGAGACGAAACCAAGAATACAATTTTTTGGACCAATAACAATAAACTAACCTTTTCGACCTTATCTCCGTGTTATATGTTATTTTGAAAAATTTGTTCTGAATATCCTGATCAGGATACTGGTATGACACTTAATTGCTTTGTCACCTTTGTTCAAAATGTTTGACAAAAACTTAGTTAAATACAAATTTTCATAAAAACTTAACTTACTCAGATAAGGCCTTCAAACTTAGGAACAGTAAGAATCCATACCAGAAACACCTAGGCAATAATCTTCATTCTTAAACCTTTGAATCATTCGCAATGTCCCCAGTGGGATATAATGTTGGCATAGGTTTCCTTCTCGCTCCAGCATAAATGTCCCCAGTAGGATATAGTATCAGCATACGTCATGTTCCATCACGGATGTTCCCTGTCTGTGCAAGACTAGTATGTTGTACCGGGATATGATCCTTTAGCAATTCTTCAACCAGTTGTTTAAACTTAGTAATCTTTTTTCAAAAATTTATGTAGACTCATAAATGATTATGTTTTTTTTTGAAAATATACTTTGGGATTATCCAAAAACTTTGTATTTTATTGGGACTAAACCCATTTTCCACGCATTTAAGCCGGAGTATAAGAACCTCAAGACTTGAAAAGGTGAAAACCTTTAAGTCTTTGAGTTTTACTGGGGATTTTACCCACGTTTCGTGCGCTACAGGCGAGGGTGTGGAAACCCCAAAACTTAGAAAGGTGAAAACCTTTAAACCTTCGAAGAGTGTGAAAACACTCTTGTTTTCGTGCGCTACAGGCGGGAGTGTATAAACTCCAAGACTTAGAAAGGTGAAAACCTTTAAACCTTAGAGAGTATGAAAATACCCTTTCGTGAGAGAGGGTGATCAATCCTCATATACCTTGAGGATCCAGGGTATAGCCAACAGTAACGAAATTGTCAGCCACTTTTACATGAACTGGTCCCGCCACCTTGAACTATCCCTGGATAACTTGCGCTCCAGGCGGGGTGTTTAAACCCAATTCGTGAGAAAGGTGAATACCTTTAAACCTTTGAAGGGATCAGGATCCCTTAAACGTGAGAGAGGGGGCCAATCCTCTAATCTTCCGAAGTATCCTGAGTGTGTATCCTGGAGCTATATCCCAAGGCATATACTGCAAAACAACTTTAAACTAAAGTGGGTGTTAGCCTGGCTAGCACCTCTTATGCTTAAGTCAGTGTTGGGTTCAAATACAATAGAATTATATCTAAAAGAGATAGAATTCATACCATCCCGAGTTAGAAATTAAATTCTAAACTCACTTGAAATAGGCTTTGAGATGTATAACATTCCAGGATCTTTGTAGTATATCCCCCCTCCATATTCTTAAGCTGGTATGCTCCTTTTCCGGATTCTGATTCAATCTCATAGGGTCCTTCCCACTTTGGAGCCAACTTTCCATCAGCAGGATTCGTAGTATTCTGAAAAGCTTTCCTTAACACCCAATCTCCGACTTGGAACCTTCTAGTCCTTAGATTCTTGTTATATGCCCTGGATATCCACTGTTGATATGTTGCCATCCTTAGCTTTGCTGCATCCCTTGTTTCATCCACAGTATCTAATTCTTCACACATTGCTTCAGGATTCTGCCCAGGATCCTGAAGATTGGATCTTGCTGTAGGTATCACCATTTCTGTTGGGATCACCGCTTTTGCTCCAAATACTAAGGAGAAAGGGGTTTGGCCAGTTGCACTCTTTATTGTTGTTCTATCGGCCCACAAAACAAAGGGTAATTCTTCTGCCCATCTTCCTTTTTTGGCTCCAAGTCTCTTTTTTAAGTTATTGACAATTATCTTGTTTGAGGATTCTGCTTGTCCATTTGCTTGAGGATGTATCGGAGTAGACTTGATCATTTTGATTCCCCAACTCTTGCAAAAGTCAGTAGTCCTCTTGCTTATAAACTGAGATCCATTGTCACAAATAATTTCAGCTGGTACTCCAAACCTGGTCAGGATATTCCTCTTTATGAAGGATACTACTTCTTGGTCTCTAACTTGAACAAATGCTTCAGCTTCAACCCACTTAGAGAAATAATCCGTCATTGCCAGCATAAAGACTTTTCCTCCCGGAGCTTTTGGTAACTTCCCTACTATATCCATCCCCCATTTCATGAACGGCCAAGGGGACGCTACAGGATATAGTGGTTCAGGTGGTTGATGTAGTATGTTACTATGTCTCTGACATGCGTCACATCTTCGAGCATATTCTGCGGCATCTTTTCTCATTGTTGGCCAATAATATACTTTTGAAAATAACGACCTGCCCCCAGTATGGTTACCACAATCCCCTTCATGTATATCCTGAAGTACTTCTTTGGCTTCAGGATCCTCCAAGCACCTCAAATACGGTCCTGCAAGAGATTTCTTGTATAAAATATTATTTATAATAGTGAATCGTGATACCTTCATCCTAAATGCCTTAGGATTTTCATCTCCAGGGATGTGTCCTTCTTTGAGATATCTCATGATTGGAGCCGTCCAGGATATAGGATCTTCTTTAGGATGCTCTGCTCCAGGATCCTGAATATCCACTACTTCTTTATCCTGAGGATTCGTTGCAGGATATAAGACATGTAATATTGGTATTTGGGTCCCTTCAGGTATCCTGATCGATGATCCCAAATTTGCTAAGGCATCCGCTTCAGCATTAGCCTCCCTTGGTACCTGTTCAAGTATAAAAACATCGAAATATCCTGCTAATTTTTTGAGAATATCGAGATATTCGATTAATTTCTCACCCTTAACTGCATAGGATCCATTAAAATGGTTAGTAATTAACAAAGAGTCAACATATACTTGCAAATTTTTGATACTCATACTCTTAGCCAATTCTAATCCTGCAATTAAAGCTTCATATTCTGCCTCATTGTTAGTAGCAGGAAATTCACACCTAATATCCTGGGGTAATATGTCCCCCTATGGCGATTTTAGTAGTATTCCTAATCCTACTCCTCTTACATTAGATGCACCATCAGTATATAATGTCCAGGATCCTGAGGATTCTCCTAACTGTTGAACTTCTAGGTCTACCTCGTCCTGAATGTCACTACTAAAATAAGCCACAAAGTCAGCTAAAGCCTGAGACTTTATGGCATTTCTAGGTTCATATACTAAATCATAAGCACTCAACTTTACTGACCACTTGGCCATCCTTCCCGACATTTCTGGTTTCCTAAGCACATTTTTGACAGGATAATTTGTCTTAACATGTATCATATGTGTCTCGAAATAATGTCTAAGCTTCGTTAATGCCATGACCAATGCTAGTATTAATTTTTCTAAGTGAGCGTACCTAGTTTCAGCATCTAATAAACTTTTACTAACATAATAAACAGGATATTGCTGACCTTTGTGATCCTTTACCAGTACTGCACTTACTGCATTCCCTGATACTGCCAGATACAGGGATAATGTGTGACACTCGAGGTTTTTCCGAACGAACACCTTGTAATATTTTGTGTATATAAATATTATTAAATGGAAACGTGATCTATATTTGCTTAATGTGTGTTGAATGTACGTATTATATATATAAATGTATGTGAGTCGAGACCATGACTCGCAACCGGGCGGTTGCGAGTGGGCCACTCGGTTTCGAGTGGGCCGTTGAGCCGTAACCGGCTTGGGCCGAAACCCCAAGCCCAAACCGAAACATCCCTTGGTATATATACCCCACCTTCCCCACTTTCCTTCACTTTACACAAACACACAAACACACACTTCTCCTATTGTTCTCTCAACAAGAAACCCCAAACAACATCCCAACCTTCTCCAACTTTCGGATTCAAGCAAGGATCTCGGACAAGGACTCGGTCAAGACCATCACTCGGACACTTCATCTTCTCTCATTCTCTTCTCTTTGTTTTCGGCTCCTCCTTTTTCATAACCGGTTAGTGTTATCTTTTGTGTATAAGATTTAGGCATGTTGTATGAACTAAGGAATGCTTGGTTAGTAGTTTTATGTATAATTTTAGGATGGTTTGTGAAACTTGAACTATATGAGAAAACCCTTGTGTATGAAAGCATGATAATATGTTTACATGGCCAAAAGAATAGTGATTTAGGAATGATTATGCCAACCGAACCATGTCTAAAGTTACAAAAATGCATGTTCTTTGTTCTTGCCATAATAATCTTGCTAGAAATATGTGAGTTTTGGTTCAAAAATGTGTGATTATGTTGATATGAAAACCCTAGAAAATGATGAACATAAGATGAACTTGTTTGAATATGACTTGAAGATGTAAAAATGGCAAAGTTTGATCTATTTTCATTGCTGGTCAGTTTAGGATAAGTGTTAGTGGAACCTTATTGGTAGTTTCCTAATCTGGGTCTGATTTCATATGTACAATCTGGACTGTCATACCTGCATCATCACGTGTACATGAAAGTGACAGCATTCCGACTCGCAACTGCGTCGTTGCGACTCGCAACCAAGGCATTCCGACTCGAGACCACGCAGTTGCGACTCGCAACCAAAGCGTGACAACTCGAAACCACGAGATTACGACTCGAGACTACGACCGTTGCGACTCGCAACCACAGCGTGATGACTCGAGACCACGCGGTTGTGACTCGCAACCATAACGTGACAAGCCGAAACCACCTGGTTGCGACTCGAGACCAGCTGGTTGCGACTGGGCCGTCCACTTTGGTTATTGGGCCATTATGTGTTATGGGCTATCTGTTGACTGGGTATGTGTTACTGTTGACTGTTTAATTGTTAGGCCGGCCCAATAACCCCATGATCTGTTTGTATTGTTTTGCATGTTACGTGCCAGTTATGTGTATAGTTTTTACGTGATTGCTTGTACACCGAACCTGACCTATACCGGTAACCATGTTAGGACGTGGTGACCAGCGTGTTTGACAAGTAACATAAATCTACCGAGCAACCCAAGGTGAGTTCACAACTTAAAAGCATGCGTCCCGGTGGTTTGGGACACGAGACTAACAACCCTATCCCCTGGTAAAAGGGGATACCATTTACATACCTTCCCTAGTTATTGGGAACAAAACTTACTTTTCTTTCCCGGGTATTGGGAAACCTTTTGGTTAATTACTGTTTATACGGATTGCAACTAACGGCACTAAACGAAACTCTATCACTCAAGTCCCTACTACAAATACCGATTAGTCGCCGGGTTAGGCGAGCGGGTTATTAGTTGATAGCGCTATTTAGGTGTTTACCAGCCTCACACCGTGCCCTGGTTTGGGACGGGCGTGAACTAATAGACTCAGAAATCCGTCAATGATGATAGAACATTGACATCGGGGCATCCTGCGGATACGCAACGGTTACCTAGTGTTCGGTATTGGAAAAACAGTTTAGTCGCTAACTTTTGGGGTAGCTCCCCAGGGCATGTATGAACGGGTAAATTAACCGGTGAAACAAGTTTTTGGTAATTAAAACTGGACAACTAGTGAACTCACTCAGCATTATTGTTGACTCCTTACTGCATGCTTGCAGGTAACCAATGATTCAGGAGCTGCTGCTTGGGGATGTGTAGTGTTCGTCAAACCCGTGTGGGGATAACTGTTTTGATCAATGAACTGTCTTTAAAACTATTTTAGTTTATGCTTCCGCTGTTTTGATAAACTAATTACCGAATCTAAACTCTAATGTTGTTAATTACTTCGGATGTTAAATATTTCTACTATTAATTAAATGCTCAGTATAATTGGTGGCTGGATCCTGGTCAGTCACGCCCTCGAAGCGGGAGTTATCCGCAGGTGGATTTTGGGGGTGTGACAGATTGGTATCAGAGCCATTGGTTATAGTGAACTTGGTTTTAAAAAGGGGAAAATCTTTTTGGAGAAAACCAGACTATAACCCGTGACTCGTGACGACACTACACTCCAAGTACAAGGCTCAACGCTTTTGACCTCATAGCTCGGACCAGTGTTTACTTGTTTGCTTACTTTATGTTTCCTGTTTCGCTATACGTACTAGTATGCCTAACTAGTGAACGCCCACATACGATATTGCCTGTGATTGCACGTTAGCACACCAATATGAATTCATGTACACTTTCTCGTATCATGTGATTAATAGGGTGGTAATTCCCTAAACCTCCATGACTTACACTACTTGATACTCTTTGAAATCTACTCGAGTGTGGGGAACCATTTGACATGAGTTAAGAGGAGCTGAGATGAACATGCAAATCACAATATTATTGTGGGTGCACACATAATAATATAGTGGGGTGGATGTGAGTCCCAGTGAGGCTTAACAAGTGAAAAAGGGGTTCCGTTTCGTTATTTGTATGATGAGAAACACAACAGTCCATAGGAGCCGTAGCAGTGATTGACTCCTACTCGAACACGATCTTTTCACTTCTCCCTGCACCCCTTTCGAACCTCGATGCTATCGAGTATTACCTGAACACCCATATGAACGCCTAGCGAACTGCGTAGAACATTAGGTGCTTGTACGAACATCCCCGGGATGGATGTTGAAACGACAATGATTGGTCTATATCCTTCTCACCTTTCTTCGCTTGCTGGAACTTAACGTGTTGACGTCTTAAATCCCGAAGTGCGATCACTTCTGCAACACTATCTCAACATACCGTGTATTACTCAGTCAAGAGGGTGGACGTAGTACCTTACTGGCTTCAGCATTTGAACGACCCTAGTCACCGACAACGAGCATCAGCGAATTGACTCCAATCGAACCCTTAACCCTAGTCAGCGGCTCATAAGGAGCCAGCTCTTACGAATCGGTCGGGCCATAAGCAATGACAATTGATAATGGTGCGGAAATGCGTAACGGCCAGCTCAAGAAGTACACCTTGGGACGCGGCACGGAAACGTGACAAGATGGACTTGTCAGTGAAGGATCGTAGCGCACCATTTCAAGCAACGACATCAGAAACAACAGTCGCGACAACATCAAGGTCAACAACCAGGGGAATGATGATAGTAATGGGAATCCTCGCAACCGTAACAACAACATTGGAAATGATGCTCGTGGAAGGGCATTTAGGATTGGCGCAGGCGACGCCAGGCATAGTAGCAACATGGTAGCTTGTATGGGCAGTTGTTTGCTTCATCTCTATTCTGCTTGACCCTGATACTTCTTGAAACCGAACCAGATGTGGAATCGACTGATGGCAAGTCAAATAGAATCTCAAAAGTTCGTTAGGATGTAAACACGACCTTGTGGGACGAGTGTCCGATGCCGACCATCCTTCTACCACACTCGATGGTTACAACGCAGTAGTTAGTGTGAATTGGTTACCCAGGAATCACGCGAATATACCCAGTGAGGAGAAAACTTTGTGTGGAGAATCGGCATTTGTTCTAAAGCATCAGAGTAGTTCAATAGTTAGCGCCATTTCAGCTGTGAAGGCCAGAAGTGTCTACAGAGGGATTACTCCGCTGTGTTAGCAACCGCTACGGATGTTAAGGCTAAGGAAAAGTGGATCGAGGATCCACCAGTTGTTCGTTGTTTCTCTCGGCGTGCTATCCGAGGAACATTCAGTTTTTCTTCCGAAAATTTGTTAGGCGGAATCTCAGTTTGATCTCACGTCTGAGGCAGCCCTGATTACTTGTACTTTTACCATTTTGCGCCAGGAAGGTCGCAAGATCTATCAAAGCAACTATAGGAACCGTTGGGCAGGAGTTTTGTAGGGGCTAGTTCTTCGCTTTGGGGGAGCCCCACTTATCCTAGGGAAGATGGGCCTTTTCGTGTGTATACTGACTATTAATAACTCATCAAGGTGACAGCCCATAACCGTTTGTCTCGATCCTGTATTGACAACCTGTTGACCAGTTACATGGGTCATGCTCCTATGTAAAGATTGAGTAGCGAACGAACTAACATCAGATGGAAGTCCAAAGGGAGGATGTTCCTAAAACGGCATAGTGAACGCAATAAGGCCATTTCCAGGAGACACCGGATGAATTATTCCATGACCTTTTGGGGTGAACAACCCACCAGCTGCGTTATGGATCACACTGCAACTGTGTTTATCTAGTACGTTTTGAATCACTTCTAGGAGAAAGGGGCACCTTGAACAACACTTGTATTCCATTGTAGAGCTTCTAAGGGAGGAGCGTCTACGTGCGAAGTCTACCTAAGTATGACTTCAGGATTCGGGAAGTGCACATTTTCTTTTATCAAACAACGAAGTGGGAATACACATGGATCTCGCTAAGATCCATTTTGTTAGGAACTGATCAACATCAAAGATCCCTTCGAGGATACAGGAGTTTCTTGGTCCCACTAGATACTATCGCAGCTTAATCACAAGATTTTCGAAGGTCGCGCAGTTTAAGTCTCGTTGGCACAGCAGGGTGTTGTGTTCGTGAAAGACCAAAACAGGAGGACGTCTTTTCAGCTTTCGAATCCCAACTTTGTAATGCACTGAGCATCATCTTCACCCTAGGGTACGGGTGATCTAGCGGTATACCATGATGCTTCGAATCAGGACCCCAGTTACACACGGATGCAACGCGAGAAGGTTATTGCTTACGCCTCTCGACAACTTAGGACGCACGAAAGGAACTACACAACGCTTGATTTGGAACTGGGAGCAGTGATCTTCGCACTTAAGCTATGACGGCATTACCTATACGGAACCAAGTGCGCCACCTACACCGACCACAGAAGTTTAGAACACATATTCAAGCAGAAGGAACTGAATATGCGACAGCGACGATGGGGTGAACTGCTGAATGATTACGAGTGCTCTATCAGGTATCACCCGGGCAAGGCCAATGTAGTGGCAGACGCCCTCAGTCGGAAGGACACTACGCCTAAGCGCGTAAGAGCTTTACAACTCACGATCCATTCTAGTCTACCTTCGCAAATACGAGCTGCTCAGATAGAAGCACTGAAACCAGAGAACGTTAGAGCTGAAGCCCTACGCGGGTCAAGGCAACGCTTAGAACAGAAGGAAGACGGTGCTTATTATGTAACGGGACGCATTTGGGTCCCACTCTATGGCGACTTACGGGAACTTGCGATGGATGAAGCGCACAAATCTCGCTACTCAGTACACCCTGGTTCGGACAAGATGTACCACGATATTAAGACTACGTATTGGTGGCCTAGCATGAAGGCCCACATAGCAACTTACGTCAGCAAGTGTTTGACTTGTGCGCGAGTCAAGACGGAATATCAGAAACCCTCAGGCCTACTCCAACAACCAGAGATACCACAATGGAAATGGGAGCAAATTTCCATGGATTTCGTTACTGGCCTACCTAGATCACAGCGCGGAAACGATACTATCTGGGTGATCGTGGATCGACTCACGAAATCCGCACACATCTTGGCAATCAAAGACAACAGATAAATTCTCCACTCTGGCGAAGATATACCTCAAGGAAGTTGTTTCGAGGCACGGGGTGCCCACCTCTATCATCTCTGATCGAGATGCACGTTTTACTTCGGAACTGTGGCAAGCATTGCACAAGTCTTTTGGCTCACGTTTAGATATGAGCACAGCGTATCACCCACAGACGGACGGGCAGTCCGAACGCACTATTCAAACATTAGAAGACATGCTTCGCGCCTGTGTAATCGACTCGGCAACAGCTGGGAAAGGCATCTGCCACTCGTGGAATTCTCGTATAATAACAGCTACCACACCAGCATTAAAGCTGCTCCGTTTGAGGCATTGTACGAACGTAAATGCCGGTCACCTCTTTGTTGGGCAGAGGTGGGGGATAATCAAATCACTGGTCCAGAACATGTGGTAGACACTACTGAGCGGATTGCTCAAATACGACAACGCATGGCGGCCGCTCGCGACCGTCAGAAGGCCTACGCCGATAAGGGCAGGAAACCACTTGAGCTCCAGGTTGGGGAGCGGGTATCACTCAAAGTTTCACCCTGGAAGGGTGTGGTTCGTTTTGGTAAACGAGGCAAACTTAACCCACGGTACGTTGGACCTTTCGAAATCCTTGAGGAAATAGGCAAGGTGGCCTACAGACTGAACTTACCAGCAGAACTCGGTGCAGTTCACAACGTTTTCCATGTGTCGAATCTGAAGAAGTGTCTGTCAGATGAGACGCACGTAGTTCCTCTGAAGGAACTCACGATCGACGAACAGTTGAAATTCGTCGAAAAACCTGTCGAAACCACGGACCGGGATGTTAAGGTCCTCAAGAGCACTAGAATACCCCTTGTACGAGTTCGTTGGAACTCGCGACGCGGCCCAGAGTTTACCTGGGAGCGGGAAGACCAGATGAAGTCTAAGTATCCCCAGTTATTCCCAAACGAAAACCCCAGCACTGAAGCTACAACCGAATTTCGGGACGAAATTCCAAACTAACGGGGGGATGATGTGACACCCCGTTAAAACACGCTAGCTTGGCAGTGGCTGCTTCAACTTTCGGGACGAAAGTTCTTAAAACTTGGGGATAATGTGACACTCGAGGTTTTTCCGAACGAACACCTTGTAATATTTTGTGTATATAAATATTATTAAATGGAAACGTGATCTATATTTGCTTAATGTGTGTTGAATGTACGTATTATATATATAAATGTATGTGAGTCGAGACCATGACTCGCAACCGGGCGGTTGCGAGTGGGCCACTCGGTTTCGAGTGGGCCGTTGAGCCGTAACCGGCTTGGGCCGAAACCCCAAGCCCAAACCGAAACATCCCTTGGTATATATACCCCACCTTCCCCACTTTCCTTCACTTTACACAAACACACAAACACACACTTCTCCTATTGTTCTCTCAACAAGAAACCCCAAACAACATCCCAACCTTCTCCAACTTTCGGATTCAAGCAAGGATCTCGGACAAGGACTCGGTCAAGACCATCACTCGGACACTTCATCTTCTCTCATTCTCTTCTCTTTGTTTTCGGCTCCTCCTTTTTCATAACCGGTTAGTGTTATCTTTTGTGTATAAGATTTAGGCATGTTGTATGAACTAAGGAATGCTTGGTTAGTAGTTTTATGTATAATTTTAGGATGGTTTGTGAAACTTGAACTATATGAGAAAACCCTTGTGTATGAAAGCATGATAATATGTTTACATGGCCAAAAGAATAGTGATTTAGGAATGATTATGCCAACCGAACCATGTCTAAAGTTACAAAAATGCATGTTCTTTGTTCTTGCCATAATAATCTTGCTAGAAATATGTGAGTTTTGGTTCAAAAATGTGTGATTATGTTGATATGAAAACCCTAGAAAATGATGAACATAAGATGAACTTGTTTGAATATGACTTGAAGATGTAAAAATGGCAAAGTTTGATCTATTTTCATTGCTGGTCAGTTTAGGATAAGTGTTAGTGGAACCTTATTGGTAGTTTCCTAATCTGGGTCTGATTTCATATGTACAATCTGGACTGTCATACCTGCATCATCACGTGTACATGAAAGTGACAGCATTCCGACTCGCAACTGCGTCGTTGCGACTCGCAACCAAGGCATTCCGACTCGAGACCACGCAGTTGCGACTCGCAACCAAAGCGTGACAACTCGAAACCACGAGATTACGACTCGAGACTACGACCGTTGCGACTCGCAACCACAGCGTGATGACTCGAGACCACGCGGTTGCGACTCGCAACCATAACGTGACAAGCCGAAACCACCTGGTTGCGACTCGAGACCAGCTGGTTGCGACTGGGCCGTCCACTTTGGTTATTGGGCCATTATGTGTTATGGGCTATCTGTTGACTGGGTATGTGTTACTGTTGACTGTTTAATTGTTAGGCCGGCCCAATAACCCCATGATCTGTTTGTATTGTTTTGCATGTTACGTGCCAGTTATGTGTATAGTTTTTACGTGATTGCTTGTACACCGAACCTGACCTATACCGGTAACCATGTTAGGACGTGGTGACCAGCGTGTTTGACAAGTAACATAAATCTACCGAGCAACCCAAGGTGAGTTCACAACTTAAAAGCATGCGTCCCGGTGGTTTGGGACACGAGACTAACAACCCTATCCCCTGGTAAAAGGGGATACCATTTACATACCTTCCCTAGTTATTGGGAACAAAACTTACTTTTCTTTCCCGGGTATTGGGAAACCTTTTGGTTAATTACTGTTTATACGGATTGCAACTAACGGCACTAAACGAAACTCTATCACTCAAGTCCCTACTACAAATACCGATTAGTCGCCGGGTTAGGCGAGCGGGTTATTAGTTGATAGCGCTATTTAGGTGTTTACCAGCCTCACACCGTGCCCTGGTTTGGGACGGGCGTGAACTAATAGACTCAGAAATCCATCAATGATGATAGAACATTGACATCGGGGCATCCTGCGGATACGCAACGGTTACCTAGTGTTCGGTATTGGAAAAACAGTTTAGTCGCTAACTTTTGGGGTAGCTCCCCAGGGCATGTATGAACGGGTAAATTAACCGGTGAAACAAGTTTTTGGTAATTAAAACTGGACAACTAGTGAACTCACTCAGCATTATTGTTGACTCCTTACTGCATGCTTGCAGGTAACCAATGATTCAGGAGCTGCTGCTTGGGGATGTGTAGTGTTCGTCAAACCCGTGTGGGGATAACTGTTTTGATCAATGAACTGTCTTTAAAACTATTTTAGTTTATGCTTCCGCTGTTTTGATAAACTAATTACCGAATCTAAACTCTAATGTTGTTAATTACTTCGGATGTTAAATATTTCTACTATTAATTAAATGCTCAGTATAATTGGTGGCTGGATCCTGGTCAGTCACGCCCTCGAAGCGGGAGTTATCCGCAGGTGGATTTTGGGGGTGTGACATAATGGTTCACCATCCTCAGACTTCATCAATAGAGGCGCGGTTGAGAGATACTGCTTCAAATCCTGCAGGGCTGCTTCATGCTTCTCGCCCCATTCAAATTTCTTATTCTTTTTCAGGATATCAGAGAATTCTTTACACTTTTCCGAGGATCTTGAAATAAACCTATTCAAGGCTGCCACTCGTCATGTTAACCGTTGAACATCCTTCATATTCGAGGGTGACTTTATATCCAAGATAGCTTTGATCTGCTCCAGGCTTGCCTCTATCCCTCTTTTTGTTACCATGTATCCTAAAAACTTTCCTGCCCCCACTCCAAAATGGCACTTTGCAGGATTAAGTTTCATATTATACTGGTCCAGGATATCGAATGCTCCTTTAATATCCTGAAGATGATCCTCAGCTTTCTTGGATTTGACCACCATATCGTCAATGTACACCTCCATGGTGTCCCCCAGTTTGTCTTTAAACATCATGTTCACCAATCTCTGGTACGTTGCACCTGCATTTTTTAAACCGAAAGGCATAGCAGTATAACAGTAAATACCTGTTGGTGTCATGAAAGCAGTATCCTCCTGGTCCGAAGGTTGCATTTGAATCTGCTGGAATCCTGAGGATGCATCCATGAAGGTCAACATTTCATGACCGGCAGTGGCATCCACCATCGAGTCTATATGAGGCGGAGGGAATGGGTCTTTTAGACAAGCTTTGTTCAGGTCTGTGTAGTCTACACAGACTCTCCACTTCCCATTCTTCTTTTGAACCACTACCACATTTGCTAGCCATCTAGGGAATTTGACTTCTCTAATCATCCTGGACTTCAATAATCTTTCAACTTCCTCTTGGATAATTGCATTCCGCTCAGGGGCGAACTTCCTTCTCTTTTGTTGTATAGGCTTGAATGACCTGTCAATTCCAAGCTTGTGAGTAATAATGTCTTTAGATATACCTGTCATGTCCTCATGCTTCCATGCGAATGTTGACATCCTGCATTTCAAAAAGTTAATTAATTGCTCTTCAATATCCTGAGGGATATTGGTCCCTACGAGCACCGAGATATCAGGATTATCCTGATCCAGGATAACTTTCTTCACATCCTGCTCCGGATTCTCCACGATATCCTGGGCCCGCATCTTTAATTGCTATGCAACATTTGACTTGGTCGAGGATTTCATTGAGGATGAGTAACATTCTTTCGCCTCTTGCTGATCACTATTGATCTTGACAACCCCCCAAGGGGTAGGGATCTTGATGCATTGGTGATATGTCGATGGTACGGCCTTCATATCGTGAATCCACGGTCTTCCTAGGATGATGTTATAGCAGGATAGAGAATCCATCACATAGAAACGTTGTATCTTGTTGACTCCTTCAACGTATAGTGGCAACTTTATCTCTCCCACTGTGTTTCTAGCCTCTCCACTGAACCCAACAAGCACGGTAGATTTTGAAGTGATATCCATTGGAGACACATTCATTCTCTTCAGAGTTTCTAGTTGGATTATGTTGACGGAGCTGCCATTATCAACCAGTATCCTGCGTACAAAATGGTTAGCCACATATAACGTTATTACCAGAGCATCATGGTGAGGATCCTGGACAGTATCCCTGTCATCTGCATCAAAAGTGATCACTTTGTCAGTTGAGAGGGTAGTCATCCTGACAGGTTTGTCTCCCCTTTCGGCCTTAGCTTCCTTTGCATGTCTCTTTGCTGCCGAATACGAAGTTCCACAAATGTCGGATCCTCCTGAAATGAAGTTGATTATCTTGGCATCGGCGGGAGGTGATGCCGCTCGCTCAGGATCCTTCTCAGTATCCTGACCCTTATTCTTCTTTCTCCCTAAGAGATCTTTCAAATATCCCTTGCTTAGAAGATAGCTTATTTCTTTTCTCAGAGCGATGCAATCCTCAGTCATATGTCCAAAATCTTCGTGGAAAGCACACCATTTTGATTTGTCTTTCCAATCTGCTCTTTGTTGATTCTTTCGAGGCCATCTTGCGTTGTCCCCTAGACCCTGCATGGCATACATCAATTCAGGAATGTTAACAGAAAAGCAATATTCAGATAATTCAGGATACTCTTCAGGATCCTCATCTTCGACAGCATTCACTCTCTTGTTCTCATTTCTGCCATATGGCTTAGGCCGATATGACTTGAATGAGAATTCTGACTTCCTGTTAGTTGACTCATAAGTGTTGGATGAGTTCATCCTTTCTTGCATCTTTCTGTCATCCTCCAACCGAATATATCTTAGGGCCCTATTCCGGGCTTCATCCAGGTTCCTGCATGGGTTCATTACAAGGTCTTGATAAAATTGAGAATCCTTTTGCAGCCCCATCATGAAAGCTTGCACAGCTGTTGCAACATCAAGATGGGGAATGTCTAGTGATTCCCGGCTGAACTTGTTCACATAATCCCTAAGGGATTCCTGAGGCCCTTGTGTTATCCTGTAGAGATCACTTGTTAATTTTTCAAAGCTTCTACTACAAGAAAACTGACTATTAAATAAATTTACTAAGTGAGCAAAAGATGTAATCGAATGTGGAGGAACATTTAAGAGCCATTTCAAAGCCGATCCTGTCAAGGTTGAACCAAAACCCTTGCACAAGCACGCTTCCTTGAGATCTGGAGGGATAGGGTTGATCTCCATCCTTTCCCTATACTGGGCAATATGCTCTTCAGGATCCGTGGTTCCGTCGTAAAGCTTCATGTTCGGAGTCTGAAATCTTTTTGGGATTTCAGCATCACATATAGGATGCACGAACCGAGATATCCTGTGGCTATCCTGGGATACTTCAGGAATTGGCTGCACCACCCCAGGTACACTGGATATCATATCCTTTAATTTCTGAAGCTCCCTGGATAATTCTGACGTTACAGTTGTATCCTGCAAAGATCCAACACTGTTAGTGGTAATAGCATTATTATTATTTGATACGTTACCCGTTAGAGGATTTTGCCCATATCCTGAAGCATATCCTGAGCTCCTCATGGTTGATATCCTGACCGAGGAGGGTATTTCAGGAGTATGATTCTGAGGAAGGCTGGGCACAATATTCCCCCTGTTATCCTCAGTATACACAGCTGAACTAAAGTTCAACGCTCTGGAGTGTAATGGAGTGACATTATCCTCAGCAGATCTGCTCGAGCCAGACTTCAGGAGTTGTATTTCCCTTAAAAGCATTTGGTTTGTTTCCTGTTGCTGCCTCATTTGTTCCTGCACACTTCCAAATAAGGTTAGAATTTCATCGTTAGAAGCTAAACAGGAGCAGATCCCAAGACACTCCGAGTAGGGATAACATCTTGAGATTGTGTAGAGGCTGGCATCCTTGGAGGAGGTGGTGGAAGCACTGAACCGGTAGTGGCAGAAGTCACAGCTGACATAGTAGAGGAACTCATGTTTGATCTAGAGGCCATTACTTTCAATGTGGCAAAGAGTTTTGAAAATAGAAAACCGATTAGCGATTTACCAAACATTTTTAGCAAAGAGAGCACCACTTGCCCCACGGTGGGCGCCAAATTGTTTTGGTAAAAAATTACCGAAGTAATTAAGTGATCAAATTAGTTAAGTGAGGTAGTGTGCTATAAATATGTGTGAAAAATATTCAAGTTAAGTTATTTGCTAAAACAGTTTCAGGATACGGCTCAGGATATTGAGCTGTATCTACGATCAAACAATGAGCAAAAAAGTAAAGTAAATGACACGAGACGTACGAGGAAAGCCCTTGATCAATCTAGATCGCCGGCATAAAACCTCGGGAGCTGACAATCGCAGCTGCCTTGTTCTTCTTATTGCTTGAATAACCAGGATACAGTGCAGGATAAAGCTCAGATCTCTACTAAGTGTTACAATGATTGCAAGTGATGAGTGTTAGTGTGCGATTACAAGTGAATTGTGTATGAATTCGAGAGTTAGAAGTGGAGTGAGTTGAAGTGAAGTGTCCTACGAGATCTGGCCATCCATATTTATAGTAAAAGAAACCAACAAACTATCCTATTATTCCGGGATACTTTGGAATATTCCATTCTGAACGTTGGGGGCTGCTTCTACTCGTTTTCCACGTGCTTATTGACTACAAAACCGGGTCTTTAGCTCATATAACCGTTACAATGTCAATAACATTGACCAACATCCGATATTCTCGCAGAATATGCCTTTCTGACCATTACAAGACCCATTCTTCCACCATCAACGTCCATTTTTCAACCACCTTGAACGAATCTTCAGGTAGATCAAGTCTTTTAACGTTGGTACCTTGCAACCAACGTTTTACAAGCCAATCGTTAGTAATAGTCAGGATACTGCCTCAGGATATTACCAATATCCTGGCCCGGTATCCTGATACGGTATCCTGATCCGGTATCCTGATCATATACAACTAATAAAAAATCAAGATACAAAGTCGGGATATGGGCTCAGAATTTCACCCATAACAATTGTGTTGAAAAATGATGCTAATTTTGACAAACTGACATTGGATCAATTGATAGAGAAGATAGAGGGGCATGATCTGTTGATTCAAAAACAAAACAAGATGTCAAGTTCTAACTATCAACAAAATGTTGGTTTGTACTATCGAAGAGGGTTGTTACAAAACAATGATTCTTCAAGAATCAATGAGTCTCCAAGAATCAAAACGGGTTTTACGGCAGAAAAGACCAGTGACACATCAAAGAATACATCTTCAAGATATGATCCGGGATATCATGCATCATCTGCATCTGGATCATCAAATGCAAATTCCAACTCTGATTGGAAGAACTCTCCATTGCTAAACAATGAATTTGATCAACAGCATATGAGTTTCTTAGCCTCCATTCTGGTATCTTACGAAGGGTTAATTGCAGGAAAGATCGGAAATCCTAACATGACGAAAGAGGATTACGATCAGGTGGATCCAGAAGAAATGGAACTCATGGATATTCGTTGCTGCATGGCAAGTGTCATTCGAAGAGCACAACGATTCATGGAGATCACTGGCAGAAGATGTTTGGAAGGACCTGAAACGAAGATGGGTTTTGACAAGAACAAAGTAACTTGCTTCAAATGTAAGGAAAAAGGTCACTTCAAAAGAGAATGTCCAAACAACAGAGCTGATGAAAGTGTAAATCCGTTTCGTGAGGATTATTACAAAAAGGCAATATATCACAAGAACACTGATCAGCCAATCAGAAAGCAAATTGATGGAGTATCATCCAAAGAAAAGAGAGCTGCTTTGTCATATTGTGATCAAAATGTGGATAGTATAGATGATGATTATGAATCTATGGTTCAAAATCTTGATTGGGAAGAACGGTTGAAAGAGGCAAAATCACCTGGTTTCATAATCTATGATGATGAAGGTTATGATTGGAGTCAACATGACGAAGAGGTTGCTGAAGTGGAAGTTAAGGCAATGAATGCTGAAATAACACTTACTCGTGAAGAAAGACATGCACGTCTAAGATTGGATGATGTATATGATGCTTACAAAGAAGCAACACGAGCAGGTAGGTGGAGCAAAGAAAAAGAATGCTATGTTGATCCTCAAGGAAACCCGACGGTTGATCCGAAGACGGTTGACCTTGATGCATTAGTTGCGGCTATTCCTACTGTGAGTGTTTGGTGCAAAGGCCTTAGGGAGATTCCGAGGTACAAAGAGCAGGTTGAAGAAGGTATTCGAAAGGTGATATTTGCTAGTCTGGAGAAGAAAAAGAAGAAAACAGTTGAAGAAATTGTGACTGAGAGTGAGAAGATGATGAATGAAGTGAAGAAGGTTGAAGAGAAAGCTGAGGAAGTTGTTGAAGAGAAAACGCAAGTGGCTGAAGAAGATCAGATTCAGAAAGCAGAGGAAACCACAGTGCCAGTCACTGAGGTAATTATTCAATCTGATACTTCTGATAAAATTGATAATGAAGCTGAACAACAATGCAAGAAATGTTATGGAAGTGTGCAGTGCTTGTATTGAGAAAGATGAAAAACTTAACAACAGAGACATTGAATTCACTAAAATAGAAAATATTTTCAAAGAAAAATGTCATGAGATGATTGAAAATGAAAAGTTTTTGAAACAAGAAAATGAAAAATTGAAACAAAAATGTGATGATCTTGAAACAGAAAACAAGAAATTAAAAGAAAAGTGTTCAGCTGATTGCAACGAATGTGTTCCAAAAGACATCAAAATTCAAGAGTTGCAAAAAGAATATGATGTAATGAAATTGTCATATGAAACTGTAAAAGAAGCATATGAAACCTTAAAAAGTAAAGTCAAAAGTCTAGATGATAGATTGTGTGCTTGTCAAAGACACACTAAATTTCTTGAAGCTAGGTTTGAAGATAAACAAAGAGTGTTAAACCAATATATTGATGATGTTGCTAAGCTTAAACAAGAATTAGCAGACAAAGAAAGGTTGGTCAATAAATTGCAAAGCTATCATTCATCTTCATATATTCTAGAACGTATTTTCAACATCACACCCGATGAGAAAGAGTCTGAAAAGAACAAAAAGGGAATAGGGTCTGAATACCATCAAGTTCCACCACCGTTGGAGAATAATTATACATTCTATGATGGTGAAAAAGTGGAAAAAGTAATCAACATGGTTGATCAGTTACCCGATAACATCGATGTGACTTACACCAAATCTGATGATATCAGTGATTCAGAGGTGGTAGGTAAGGTTGTTGAAAGCGTTTTTTACGAAGAGTCGGTTGATACAGGTAAAACTGAATCACAAGATGAAAATGAGGGAAACTTTCATGATGAATATCTGAAAAACACAAAATCCAAGAAAAATTTGAATGATGATTCAAAGGGATTGGTTTATACCATGATTGGATCAGACAAATTATTCTTAGATGTTGTATTCCCGATTCAAAATGTGATTTCAGATAAAGTTGATCAAGTTTTCAAAATGGTTGAGATTGAAAAATCTGAAATTTCAAAATTTGTTGGTAAAGGTCACAAAACTTTTTATAACAAACCGGGTGTTAAAAAGTAGAACATGAAGACTGGGTTGGGTTATAAGAAGAAACAGAATCGAAAGAAAAATGAAGTGCCAAATTATCAGGCTAAATTGAGTTTTGTTCAAGGAAACAGTTTAGCTGAAGAAAAAGAACTCAAAATGAGGCAGTCTAATGTTGAGTTTGAGGCACAAAAGAAAAAACAACAACCACAGGTCAAAGATGTGTCCATGAGAACATGTTTCAAATGTGATCAAAAAGGACATCTTACACGAAAGTGTCCAAATCTAAAACCTGTGGATGTTGATCAAAAGAAGATTGATGCTGAGAAACAAAAATCTGAGACTGTGAGACAAAGGTCAACCAGATTTGATTCCAAACAAACTTGGAGGTACAACACAAACAAGTTTGTTTCAAATCAAAATTGGAAATCAAATCTGAACAGGTTTGATTCAAGACAGACCTGGAATTCTCACACACCCAGGTTCAGAACAACACAAAGTTGGAAAACATCAGTTGATATGACAAAACCCCAAGAAGTTTGGAAACCAAAAGTTGTTATTCAAAACCAAAGTGTTCAAAAAGATTCACATTTTTACAAACGTGGAACACCAAATGGTCAAACATGGAGTGTTAAGAAACATGTTGATTTGGTTAAAAATGAGAAACAAAAACAAATCTGGAAATCGAAAACAGAAATAGAAAGTTCATTTTCTAAAGTGAAGAAAGCTGAGGATTCAATTTCGATTGCCTATGATGCAAATTTTCCACCGCTCAAGGCTGAAAACTTTAAAATTCAGGTTGCTAGAATCAAGGTTACACCTAAGGCTGCTGAGGCCTGGGTGGACACCATGTTTGATTAAACGGTTGGAATTGCCGGAACTTCCTTTATCGCGAAGCATGATTCGGCATCTTTATTGATTGAAATTTTTATGTCAAATTGTTTGAGTATTTGATAAAGTTTGAATGTGCAGGTGCTAAATGCTGATGAAGATTGTGAGTTTTTTTGGTTGGAGCAGCTTGGCACAGCAAGATGTTGATGAACCCTGGTTTTGGTCGAACAGGGGGTTTGTATGTTGTTTTGTGTAATGTGTGTATTGTTGGATACTATTTCTGTTTGAATAAGTGTTGATGGACTACGCCGAAACCCTCACGGCTGAACAAGCATGATTACTGTCACAGATTGAGAAACGGTTTTCTAGCTGTCAAAATCAATGGGTTGTAAATCATGGGGGTACTTGATGTTATATTTTCTGCAAAACAGAGCATGAGATGCAGAAAATGGATGGCGAGACAAAGCTATCAGTATCGGTTTGTCAAATTTCTTTAATGATTTTGCATTTTAGGGGGAGATATATTGTCAGAAAATACAAAAACATTAGAAAATTTGAAAAAAAACCAAAAACATGATAAAATTCAAAAATTTGAGTTTTGCGTAAAAAAAAGGAAATGATAGTACATCAGTAGACAGTTACAGTATGCTAAAGAATTGTAATGATTATATAGCGTTAAACAGTCTCACTGATGATATGCCGATAGGTTTTTATACATTTAGTAGACTTTTTCGGGATATAAACCTAAAATTTCAAACTTGTGAAATTCGTGGGGAACACTACTTGGATATATAGGTAACCCCTGAAATCTCGTTTGAAAGGTCCCATATTCTGAGATACTAGGTCTTTATACTCAGTGATATCTGGGGTATTATTCCGGGCCTTCTGCTGTATAGAAGTACTGACCTAGTCCCCGAATAATACTTTCTGCAAAATGCTTGAAACATAGCATCGCCCTCAGCAAGCTGATGAAACAATAAAATTGATAGTCGCTGCTGCTGTAATGCTAAAAGATCCTCTAAAGGGGACACACCAAAAGTCGAGCCGTCATCTCTCTGCTGAACGGAAGTTCTGACCTGAGCTCTCACGGTTTCGCATCTAACCCCTTACAGATATCATCTGTGGTATACTCACCTCTAAGACTGAATATCTGGGATTCTGGATACGGGAGTATATTCAAGAGGTGGGACACATGAATTGAACTAAGTTTTAAGACACTTAAACGGTATCCTGAATAGGTTGAAGTTTGTATGAAAATTTAAGTGGATTAGTATATCGACAATCTAAGTGAATTGTTTAATTCTTAATGTGTATCTAAGCTCAACGGTACTTGTGACTTGTCAAAAACTGATATGATCTTCTGTCGCATACTCAAAACAAAAAATATTATTTGTAAATATGTTTGTACATATTTCTTTACTGCTTTATATTTTCAGAAAATACAAAAAGATTTTGGTTTCTGCTTTATTTTCGATAAACCGATATCTGAATTGCTGAGTTTTAAAATCTAAGTAAGCTGATTGTGTTTCTGAAAATAAAACAAGTTCATTAATTTGAAACTTGAAATTTCTAGAAAACTTCAAAAACAAGTTGGTGATATATTCAAGGTCATTCACTTGAACTTGAATGATAATCTGTGGGGGTGTTGGATTCTTTATATTGTCAAAATCTGTAAAGATTATTGATAGAGGAAGTGATATAGAGAATTGAATAGTGCCAGATTACGGTTTCTGGTTAATGGTTTTAAAATGTTAAATACTTATCATTTGTATGAGCAATTGCAGGAAAAATCCAGACTACGATCTCGAGAGCAGAGACTAAGGGGGAGTCTGAAGATGAGCTCAAAGTAAACGAAAGTGTGCAAAGAGCCAGATATTATTTCTGAAAGAGCTTGTAGCTGAAAAGCAAAGTGTAGATCCCTAAAAGCACGGAAGCTTGACGAGAGGGGGAGCCTACTGATGATGAAGTTGTAAAGATGTTCAAAGAGAAAGGTTGAAGGATACTTATATTGTTACAATCTGAACAAGTTGGCAAAGATGATCAAGACTGAAGAGGTGGCATAACAGAGAATGTTCACTGAAGACTTCGTCAATATCCGAGGGGGAGTCTGTTAGTGCACTACGTCTATTGACTTCGTCTTGTATCATGTATTAGATTAGGATAGGATAGAATATTGTGTGCACGAGGTTCGAGAAACGAAATGTGATGAATTAGCATTGAGGTCCGCTTTTATGGACATTGTCCATAAAAGCGAACCACTCTCATCATAACAGGTTCGCTTTTAGGACATGTCACATAAGCAAACCTGATACACTATATATAGGTGCATGGTTAATTCATTTGGTAACGGCTCGGAACTTGTATCGAAGTGCTGCCGATTTGCTTCCAGGTTGTAAACATTGTCAGAATTAATACAAGAAGCATTATATTTAGTTTGAGTGTCTAATTCACTGATTCCGCGTTTGAATTGGATAAAAGACTCTTCTGATCGACTCATTCAGGGTCAACGACGATCCAACAGCCGGCTTTCTACCATACATTTTTTTATTTCAGCCTCTAGTTTATACATGTTAGATTTCCAGTTAATAATAATAATAAGAGGAAAACAAACAACTACTGATCAAATTCAACCAGATTGTTGACTCTAGGTAAAGCAATGCCTGCAATTCTCACCCAAATAACAAAACAAAATGGCGGCTGCTTCTTCTACTTGTGCTTCATCAGCCGTTTCTTCATCCTCTTCACAACAACACCTCATCGTTATCGTCATCAAAATCGCTGCATCATCGCTTATCTTCTCTATCCCTTTCTTCCCATAACACTTCATGCACCACACCCTTTTCCCAAAAGGTAAACATCTAGGGTTCTTCAAATCCCACATTGGGTTTTCATACTTATTTGTATCTGTTGTTGTTAGGGCAGTAGTGGTGGTTTGAGAGAGAGAGAGAGAGAGAGAGTGAGAGAGAGAGAGAGAGAGAGAGAGAGTTCTTTAATCTTTTTACACATTTAGTTTCCATTGATATAAATTATTTATTCGATAGTCCTTGGAGAGATAAAATGACAACAATACCCTCATGTGCAAGGCACATGACCATATTTAACAAAAAAATCTAACTGAGTTAGGGCTAAATGGCATAATATGGAGGGTCATGATAACCATGAGAGTCATGGCCACACCCTATAGCCTAGGTGGCAATTCATTATCCATCACATGCCCCCATACCCCATAGCCTAACTTATACACTTATAAAGGTAACATTTTCTTAAACCTAGTTAATTTATAAGTTATGTCCTTTGATTTGTAAAAATATGTTAGTTTCCCCTTAGGCTTTGTGGTATGGTCCCGTCCTCCCTCCCGTTCCCACCTGGCGACGCCAGCTACACCATACCGCCCCCCAGTCCTCGTTCCTTTCGTCGCTTTTTGGACGTTGGCGACGGAACGAATTGTGGGCCCCGGTTCAAAAAGTTACCGTTTAAAAAAAATTAAATTTCCTTTTTCCAAAAAAAAAAAAAACTAACGGTCATATATTCAAATATATATATATATATATATATATATATTTCCTTTCCATTTTCACCTCCATACACAAATCTAACCCCAAAATTTCATCTCTCTCACTTATTTTTTATAAATCTTCTTCCCACTTTTATAAACCTCATACTCTATCATGGAACCCTTCAACAACCCGAACAACCCGAACAATCCGAAGAACCCGAACAATCCCAACAACCCTACCCAACCTAATGTTTTCTCGGTTCCGGCATATTATCCGACGGTAGAACCGAACCAATTCTCGCAATATTCATCAAATGCGTTTGCATCATTCCAACACTCGCCAAATCAATTCGCTCAATTCTCTCAAAATCAAGCCCTTCAACAAATGATGTTGCGGGGTGCTTATAATTTCCCACCGAACCCAACACCACCCGTTCAACCCCAACCGATCCCGACGCAACCCTTTCAACAATCCGAACCCGACGACGATGTGGAGGTTGTTCCTGAAACCCAACCGGCTAAAGGAAAAGGAAAACGAAACAAAGGCAAACAAGTGGTTGGTGAGCAATCGTCCAAACCGAAGTCGACTAAGTGGACGCCAATCGAAGAAGAAGCCTTAGCCAAGGCTTTCATAGCCACGTCTAACAACAAGACAAAAGGTTCGTATTTTTTTAAGGTTTATCTTTTTTTTAAGGTTTATACTTTTTTTTTTTAAGTTTGTTTTTCTAAATTTTTTTAACAATTTATAAGTTTTGAAAGTTTGTTTATTTTTTTTATTTAAATTTGTTGGTCAACAGTTTGGTTAATTTATTTTTTTAACAGTTTATAAGTTTGTTTATTTTTTATTTAAATCGTATTTTTAAAGTTTGTTTATTTTTTTTATTTTTTTAACAGTTTATAAGTTTTTAAAGTTTGGTTAGTTTGTTTGAAATTTTTTTATTTTTTTAACAGTTTACATATTAAATGTTTGTTTAATTTGTTTAACTTTAATATATTTTGTTTGTTTTATTATAGGTAATAACCAAACGGGTGACGGGTTTTGGTCCAAGGTTTTGACGAAGTTCCTCGAACTTATGGACCAAGGCCCGTATCGTGATATCGACTCGGTGTCGTCAAAGTGGCGGAAATTGAACTCGGCCGTCAATAGGTTTTGCGAGGAATATAATAAAATATATACAAGTGGGCGTCGTAGCGGCATGAGCGACGACGATGTTTTCAAACAAGCTTTGGACAAGTATAAGTCGAACAATGGTAATACCAACTTTGCTTACGTTCGCGCGTGGGAAATTATGAAAAAGGAACTGAAATGGTCGCCGATTCCTAACGAGGTGGAGATGGCGAAACGCCAAAAAACATCGGAAACGGGTAGTTTTAGCGCCGGTGGATCGAACGCGAGGTGTCACATAAACTTAAATGATGACGCCGACTTTGACGAAGAGGAGTACGCCGTACATGAAGCGGAACGTCCACCGGGCCGAGACATATCAAAGAAGGAGCGGGCCAAGGGGAAAGAAAAGGAAAAGTTGGACCCGAAGATGGAAGAGTTTATGGAAAACTTAAAAATGTACAACGAAGTCTCGGCCCAAAAGACGAAGGCGAAGGAGCGGGCCGTCGAAGAAAAAGCTCGTGTAACGGAAGAAAAGTTACGCGAGAAGGTCCGATTGTCGAATGAGAAAATCAGAATTTCGGATAAAAAAATTCGGCTCAAGGAATGGGAAATGATAACGATGGATGTCGATCAGTATCCCGAGCCGAAACGTTCGATGTTGAAAAAAACTTCAAAACGACATCATGAAGAAGCATAATATTATTTAAGTCTATGTTTGTTTTTTTAAGTTTATGTTTTGTTGTAAATTTATGTAATGTGGTTTTAATATTAATGAAAATATTTTGTTAGTTTATTTTTTAAATGTTAAAAAAAAATAGAAGATTAAAAAAAATATAGAAGATTAAAAAAAATATATAGACATGGTGGGAAGGACTATGACTAGGACCATCTAGTTTTGGGGGATGGATCATTCTTGGGAGGACTATGACGTGGCGCATACGTGGTGGATGGTCCTCTAGGGATGGGATGTCACCACACCCTCTAGCCTTAAACAAACGAAGTCTATATTTTATTTATTAGTTTGACAACTATTTACCAAATATTTGTGATCTTGACGTGATAGCTAAGTTTATTTTATTGCCTATTTTATGTATATTGTGCAGATCTAATACAAATAAGTATATCTTACTTGAAATAAAAGAATTACATAATTTACAATCTACGTTGCATATTAATTTTATAGTACAATTTGAATTAAACAAATATTCATATATCGTTTATAAATCATGATTAGGTAGGCACTAGTTCTTTCCTTTCACTGTCTCTACACTTTCCCGACACTTTCATTGGGCATGGGTCGCTAGTAATGCAAGTTTGAATCATTCAAATTGTGGGTTTTTTTTTAAATACTAAGGGAAGAGTCAATGGCCTATCGTCTTCAAGACAAGACAAGGAACTAAAATACTTTTTTGCTTCATGTACCGCATATTAATAAAGTGAAGTAAATCTCATGTGCTGTTTTGAGTATTTTATATTTAGGCCTATCGATTCAGAGCCGCCTTAACCATTTTATGGCCTAAACCGAATTAAAAACTCGAAGCTTTTTTCAAAAAAAAAAAAAAACAAAAATTGAGACCGGCAAAATAAACTAAAAGGTTTATTGTTGATGAAGTTAATTTTTTTTTGTATTAATATATATTTTTTGTACTCTTGTATATTTTTTTGTATGTTTAATAAAAGTTCAGCGAGCTAAAATACCATATCTATTTTTTTTTCAAAGTTTGAGGCCCTATTGATTTTAGGCTTAAAGCCCAAGTCTCAAAATACTAGAACTTGGCCGGCCCTGCCTATTGTAGAAAATACATTTAGGTATATTATATATAGTACATTCTAAGACCGTCCGTAGTGGACAAGAATTTGGGCTTTTTTTTGTCAGAACAACGCCCCCAAATGCCCCATATACCGCCCCCTTGGGCGTTTTTTTTTTTAATTTTTGGTCCCAGGCATTCTTAAATCCACGCATTCCTTCAATATTTTGAGCCAATCACCACACACCTTCCCAATCTTTGTTCAATAACATTTTTTGGTGGTTTTTTTTATTTAATTTTTTACACCCCTTTTAACATAATGCCCCACATTCCCACTACACTTAATTTAGAAAAACGTCTCATAATACTCTATTGCTGACTGGACTGTCACATGACGCAAAACGGCCAAACGTGGGGTGCTCTTCCATTACACATGCTCTAGTAATACAATTGAACATACAAAATAAAGAATACGAGCTTTGTGTAAAAAAAATGAATTTCCCTAAACAAACATTTTTATGAGGTGCTAATTTTAGTCAATGCAGATTTGATATTAACTTAAATTAAATTAAACGATATATTAAAAAAATATAAAAATACAATAAAGTTTTTTGTAGATAAAATCTGAAGTTGATGAAGGCATAGGGAATCTTATATCTCTATTCTATCTATCTTTGAACATTGATCATCTCTCGTTGAACATTGAACAACTTGCTAGGATATTATAGATTAAACTTCACATTCACTCAAGTTGTTCTACAGTTGGCAGATATGATCATGGCAAATATTTGTTTAAACTAAAACATTTAATGTAGTAGTTTTTTTTTTTGAAAGATATTTAGTGTAGTAGTTCTCAGTATAATATTTACACCGTTAAGTGTTTCGACAAAGACGCGTTGGATACGTTGCAACATTCCCAAACAAATATTCTATGTTAGAGATTATTTGTAATTAATAAGTTGTCGAACTATAGGTATTAGTCGTCTCTAAAATCCATCCATTACTAAGGGGACCCGGGGTGGTTCCCTTTTTGCACGTTATTTCATCACGGGAGACATGTATAACGCGTTAATGTCCACCGCCGGCAACAAGTATAACGCGTGGTGAGTTCAACGAAATCGATTTTCGTGATGAGTATAACGCGTGATGATTTATTTTTGTGAGTGGAATTGTTGGTTGAGAGGAAATTGTTGGGTGTGGTGATGAGTGATGACCACCCCCACTAAAAAGGTTGTGAGTGATGGAAAAATGGTTGATGACATGGCAGAACTTGATTGGTGCTTATAAGTGATAGAATTATATCACTAGTGAACCACCCCCTTCCCCTAACATCAAAACAAATCCAATACAAGTCAAAACAAAGTTTTAGGATGGAATCCTTGGTCAAAGAGTCACATGATCCGACATAGCAACCCTTCACTGAATTGTAATAAATCATGAAATTTCTGTGTGTGAGAAATTTTTTCTAGTCAATGTAATTATCATACCCGTATAGAAAAGATATGGACCCATCAATTTCTTTATGGGGAATTTATGAAAATGGCCAAGAATCATGTTGACTAATCAAATTGGCCATCTCATGCGTCGGAGAAGCAGCGCATCACCGATTACGAGACACCTTTTGCGTCTGCAGGGCTCATTCATGCGTCCTTAAATATAGAAGTGACATGTGTGGATGCGTCTTCATGCCGTTTTATGAGTCATGGACGCATGAGATGAGTCACGGTGCATGGAATGAGTCACGGACGCATGGGATGCCTCAAATCTCGCTAAAAATAAATTTTATGTGTCACGGACGCATGGGATGAGTCACGGACGCATGAGACGCATGAATGAGCCCTGCAGATGCAAAAGGTGTCTCGTAATCGGTGATGCACTGCTCCTCCGACGCATGAGATGACCAATTTAGTAAGTCAAAATGATTCTTGGCCATTTTCGTAAATTCCCCTTTCTTTATTAATAAATGCCCAATAAAAGACAAACAATAAACAAATGGGTATAAACAACTTAACTAAAGTTATAGTTGATGGTGTATTAATTTTTGAAGCTAGCTTGGCTATGCTAACCCTAGCTTCCTAAGATGAAGTTCAACATCATGAGGTGTTAGATGATCTTCGATGCTTCTTTGTTCTGGTAACTTCCATTCTCCTTTTTGGTTTTTTCTAAGCCCTTTGTTCTCCACTTGTAACCAATTTGGCGGTATCAAATATTCATGTTTCAATATGTCACCATCCTTGTTCACCAATGCTATGTCCCTTCCACTTGCTACCCAAAATTTCCTCTCTAATTTACCATGGTACCTACATAAAGTTTGTTCCACGTTTTAAAAACATAAATATTATAAGTTGTATTATTCTAGACCGGGTTCTATATATACGTACCCGTCTAGTAGATGCAACAGTAGTTCCAAGCTATGCATAGAGACAAAGTCTAGCTTTTCTTTCACATAGGGAGATCTACGGTGATCCAACGCGAGCTCCTCCCCGATGTGCGAGTAGGAAAACGTGGTCCAATCGGCTATACGTTGAACCAAAGTTGATGTGCGTTCGTTCAAAAGAACCCCTGGCACGTTAGGAACTGTATCGTGGATGTTAAAGACTCTCAACACTTTTATTCCTAGCTCTTCCACTCTCTTTTTAAACCTTATGTTGCCAACCCTTGGTCCGGAAAATGATATAACTGATATTGGAATCTTTTGCATCTTGTCGACTTTATCCAACTCAGATTCTGCTATGTCATACGCACTTAAAGTCGCCAAAGCACTTCCCAAGCTGTGTCCGGTTATCGTTAGGCTCATCTTTTCGCCTTTTTGTCCATATATCTTCGTTAGTCTCGTTACTTCGGCCAAAAGCTGAAAGTTTAGATAAAAAAAAGTACGTTACAATATGTTACTCGTTTAAAAGACTATGTAATAACAATAGCAATAGCAATAGCAATAGCAATAGCAATATGAAACCTGTTCACGCGCAGAAAACTTTGAATACGGACAACTTTGATCTTTATCCGTGTATATATGCAAAAAACCAGCCATGACTTTAATGTTCGGGTCTCGGCTTGCCAACTTTTGAGCCGAAACGGGTTTGAGGAAGTTCATTAGATCCTCCATCCATTCCAGTTTCGTGACCGTCCCACGCCAAACTATAACGATGTCTCGCCTACCCAACCGGGTGGTGGTCTCATCGTTTGAGACCGCCACATAGCCTATCCAGTTCACCATAGGGTTCCATGGCCCGTCCGAGTCGATGGACTTTATAAAAAACTTAGGAATAAGATTACTCGTGTTGCTCGAGTAAATATAGCTCGTGATCTCGTATCCCGAGCTATCCATCCCAAGATCTTGGAAAAAGTTCTTGGGTGGAACTTTACAACTTCCACAGTATTTTGAATACGGGTTGTTGTCGAACGCCTCGTAACAAGCTTGGGCCATTTCGCCGTACCGGATGAGCTCGGACCGTAAGACGGGATCCATGGGATCGAGCATGCCGGGCCAGTTGTCCGGACCTAGCATCTTTCGTCGATTATCATGTACAGAAATGGTGTTTTCTATCTGTTTACTTATGGACGTTGATGTTGTGCATGTTGTTGTAAAAGGTTTAACTGTTTTCTTCAACTGTAAACTGAAATTGTTTTTGGTTTGATTGTTGATGAGGGATTGGTTTTGGAGACGATGATCGAAAGGTGGATTGAGCTTGAAGGCAGCCATTGAAGAATTGAAGCAATGCTAGTTGAATTGTTGACGATGACGGTGAGAAGAAGTGGAATATAAAGGAATGATTATATTGAAAGTCATAAAAGTCATCTTGTAAAATAGTTGCATGTTGCAACATGCTAGCTAGCGTAAAGCTATTATTATACTCGGATTCACATTGTCATCTCATTTTTTATTTCTTTAACGTGTGTACGGGTGATTTTCATGAAATTAAGTTGGGTTTTAATTTCCTTAGGGTGGACGTGGCGTAATTCGGTGAAGCATGCGGGGAGGGTTTTCACCGATTAGGTGGGTGGCGCCGTTAAATCGGTGAGGTAGAGAGAGGGTCGAAACCGGTGGGCTGTCACCGATGGAGGAGAGGGGAAAGGTGGTGGGGCCAGCCCACTTTCAACCAATCAAAGCTTTTCTTTTTTTTTTTTTTTTTTTTTTTTGAATAAAAAAATAAGGGGAGTTAAGAGGGGAGTGTCGCCATCAATTTAGGGTGTTAGGGGAGTTTAAGAGGGGAGTTGACGTGGCACACGAGGATTGGTTGGGCGTAAGGGAGGGGACTCACCTCTTAGGTGAGCACCCCTTACACCCTTACATTTTACTTTTTAAATTCTTTATCTTTAATATTAGAATTATAATCCATTTGTAGTCTTAATAAAAATTGTTACAATAGTATTAACATGTTGTCAGATGTTTCATTACAACCACAAATAAGGGCGGACCCAAGCCCAGTCCAAGGTGGGCGGGCGCACTCCCGGGGAAAAAAAAATTAGTGCTAACTGCTAAGTTCCGTCGAAAATCCCGTTCGCACCCCTTGAAATTTTTCGACCGCACCCTTGAAATTTTTCGTGCGCACCCCTTAGGTAAAAGTGTTATCAATTTATATTATAAATTTTTTTAGTGAACTCTTATTTAAAAAAAAAATACTACCTAAATTATATAACTTTTAATACCTAACTAACTAAACTCAAATACCCATACCTTTACCCACTTATAATTCCTAATTAGCTAGCCCACTAAGTCTTAGCCCATTAACCAAACCCAACAATATTTCAAACTATCACAAAATAATTAAAGCCCAAAACCTTTAGAAATTCTCTCTCTCTCTCTCTCTTGCGTCCCTGCACATCACCCAGCGACAACAGTCCAGCAGCCGACGACCACCATAATCAGCCACCATACCACCGTCATTTGATACCAAATCTAACCGGAATCCGAACACGGGTAAGTTTCTTTGTTATTTTGATGATTTTGTTTGATATTATAGGAGAAAAAGGGTAATAAAGTTGTCAAATAGGTTTGAAATTTTGTGTGTTTTGACGTTGTTTATGGTTGTTTAGATGATTTTTAGGGTGATTATGTTGTTTATTGTGACAACCCGAACTTTCAGGTCAGTGTCGTTTAATTCTGTGATCCTAACTTCTCGTAATTCATCCCTCTACTTTGTGCGTAACGCGCTGTGCTATTATAAACTTGTTAAGTATAGTAACGGATTGGTATTTCATGTGTATGGGCCGCCTACATCACAACTATGCTTAACATACTCATCTTACGTTTGGGCCGGGTAATATAGTGTACATGTGGTTGGGCACACACACTTTGTATTGGGCTGATTATTGCGAGTTCATGTGCACACACACGTCCGAAGCCCAGCTTGGGCACATATGTACACCGAAATCAAGTTGGGCTTGGTAGAGCCCAAGTGATGCTTGGTTTGGGGCCGGCCATCAATTCCAGTTTATAGGCACACATGTAGTCACGTAGCATGAGAGTACAAACATAATCAAACCCTAAACCTCTCTAGGCGTGTGACGGGAGTAGCAGACCCCCCCTCGAGATAGCATCTTGTGCGATTAAATTCTTGGTTAGTGGTTCTTTATCTGTTGACATTCATATTTGCATAATGTTGTTCATATGTGATATTGAATGGGATCAATGATTAATTATTTATGATAATGAATGATATTGTAATATGATTATGTGAATTGAAGAATAGTTGTCGGCCAAAGTTTTATTATAATTAACTTATTAATCGGTCCAATCAGGTTATCTCAATGCAATTTGATCAGAAAACTTATTAATCGGTCCAAAGTTGTCGGCCCATATGTCAATTTGATCAGAATGCATGTGAAGACTCATGAGGCTCAATTCAAAAGTCTATTGAATGTGAAAGATCAAAAGAGGTCCAATTAAAAGAAGTTGTTTGCAGAATATTTGGTGCAATCGGTTTATCCTATTAATTGATTGTGATGCAATTGAAACTTGAATTTAAAGCATGCCAGACATATGCATGTGAGGGTTCATATAATGGTGGGTGTTTGGTTAGAACTTTTATTAACTATATATGATTAGATGAGAACTAATAACAAGGATAAGTTCACAAATTTGTGTTGCATGATCATGTTATTTGATTTGTTTGTATTTAGTGATTAGGCTCATGAACCCAAATGTTGAGACCGATTGATCATTGGAAATTATGTGTGTATTACAAATTAATGCTAATTGAATAAATGTATTAACACACCCATAGTTACACACAAACACGGCACATGGGCCAGTTAGTTTAAGAACTATATACATCCTGTTTGGGCTTTATACATCAGTGGGCCGCACACCTTGACAGTGGGCCACGAACGGAAACCAAGTCGCACACTTATATTGTATGACACGTAAATGAATTGCTAGATTTTTATGTGATGTTCTAACTTGTGACATAAACTCGTATGTGATTCCATTGGTAGCTATGTGTTATGTGGTAATTAACCAAGACTTAGGGGGTATTGCATGTTAAACTGAATAATTTGGTATGTCAACTACGGATTCGCAACATGATGATTCGGATCACGTGACTGATTGAGGAATGTGTTATATTAATTGGTGTGAATGTTGATGTTTTGTAATTTGATGCTTGGGAGGTATTGGGATGTTATCTGATTGAACATGGTATTAGATTTTAGTTGATATGGAGGTCTTTCGTCGGCATGCCATTGTGATGAATATGAATGTCGGTATATATTATTTGGATGCATGATAGTGTTGGTTAAGGATAGGGAGCCTGTTTTGACTTGCGTACTATTCACATGGGAATGATGACCAATATGGAAACTAAATGCCTGCTACATGAAATGTTGTTTTGTGGAAACTTATCCATTTCGTGTATCATGAATGATTGTTATCGGTTATGTGATGATCCTTGCTACGAATCCACACTTTGAACATACATGAACAACGTGAACGTAAACTGATTTCGTGTATATGAACATCATAGGCTTTGACTGATTATGTGTGAACAAGAAACTAATCATACCGAGCAAACCAAGGTGAGTTTATACTTTCTAAGGCATGGGATTCCCGGTGGTTGGGAATGGGTTAAAGAATTAAAATAGAACCTACATATCCTCCTTGGGTAGGATATGCACCTCCATCCTCCATGGGTAGGATGCCAATATTAATCCTACGTATTCTCCTTGGGTAGAATACGTACGTTCGTCCTCCTTGGGTAGGACAACAACCTTAAACTTACTAGGCAAAACTCTATCATTAAGTCCCTCATTTTTATATCGACTTAATCGTCGAGGCCGATGGCGAGCAACTCATTAGTTAATAGCGCTATTAGGTTTGACAAACCTCATACCATGCCAGTAGGACGGGCGTGTACTAATGGATCATGGCACACAGTCAATGATGATAGACATTGACTTAGGGCACAACTTACTTTTGTCAGTAGTTGATATGGTAACGGTCTAGTGGTTCACATGGGGAAGGCCCCACTGGTTATGGTTTGGGAAAGAAGGAATTGGTTAATCATATTTTCAACTATGGGGTAACGCCCACGGCAAGTAAGCCAGCTAAAGAAACACTATGTTTTTGAAACAACTTAAAACGAACACCCAACTGTGAACTCGCTCAACTTTGTTGTTAATTCGTTGTTACATGCCTTGCAGGCCTTTAGGTGCATATCATTGGAACTTGCTGTCTGGGAGGCTGGAGTGGTCATGGGTCGAGATACATGGAATCACAACACAAGACTAATGGTTCTTACATGTAGTTTATAAACACTTAACGAATGAATTATGCTTCCGTTGTATACTGTGTATTACTTGTAACGTTGTAGCACTTAATGTTAATAAATGAAAGTTTTTTTTACATATTCCTATGAGTTCAATGTGATTGGTGGCTAGATCCTTGTCAGTCACGACTCCTGCGGTGATACTCCGCTTGTAGATTTTGGGGGTGTGACATTTATATATTTTTAGGGTGATTATGTTGTTTATATATTTTTAGGGTGATTACATGCAATACCCCCTTTCAAGGAGCTCACCATCGACGATCAGTTGCGATTTGTCGAAGAACCAGTGGAAATCTTGGACCGGGAGGTCAAGATTCTCACACGCACCAGGACACCTATCGTTTAGGTTCGTTGGAACTCTTGTTGTTGCCTAGAGTTTAACAGGGAACGAGATGACCAAATGAAACACAAATATCCCCAGTTGTTCGAGATCTATGAAACCACTACTGAGGCTAAAGCTACTTTGAAATTTCGGGACGAAATTCCAAACCAACGAGGGGATGATGTGACACCCCAGGAAAACCAGGAAACCAGCCAACCTAACTAGCTTCCTCAGTAACCACGTGCTAAATTTCAGGACGAAATTTCTTTCAAGTTGGGGATGATGTGACAACCCGAACTTTCAGGTCAGTGTCGTTTAATTCTGTGATCCTAACTTCTCATAATTCATCCCTCTTCTTTGTTGGTAACGCGCTGTGCTATTATAAACTTGTTAAGTATAGTAACAGATTGGTATTTCATGTGTTTGGGCTGCCTACATCATAAGTATGCTTAACATACTCATGTTACGTTTGGGCCGGGTAATATAGTGTACATGTGGTTGGGCACACACACTTTGTATTGGGCTAATTATTGCGAGTTCATATGCACACACACTTTGTATTGGGCTGATTCTTGGTTAGTGGTTCTTTATCTGTTGACATTCATATTTGCATAATGTTGTTCATATGTGATATTGATGATGTTGATCATATGTGATATTGAATGGGATCAATGATTAATTATTTATGATAATGAGTGATATTGTTATATGATTATGTGAATTGAAGAATAGTTGTCAGCCAAAGTTTTATTATAATCAACTTATTAATCGGTCCAATTAGGTTATCTCAATGCAATTTGATCAGAAAACTTATTAATCGGTCCAAAGTTGTCGGCCCATATGTCAATTTGATCAGAATGCATGTGAAGACTCATGAGGCTCAATTCAAAAGTCTATTGCATGTGAAAGATCAAAAGAGGTCCAATTAAAAGAAGTTGTTTGCAGAATATTTGGTCCAATCGGTTTATCCTATTAATTGATTGTGATGCAATTGAAATTTGAATTTAAAGAATGTCAGACATATGCATGTGAGGGTTCATATAATGGTGGGTGTTTGGTCAGAACTTTTATTAACTATATATGATTAGATGAGAACTAATAATAAGGATAAGTTCACAAATTTGTGTTGCATGATCATGTTATTCGATTTGTTTGTATTTAATGATTAGGCTCATGAACCCCAATGTTGAGACCGATTGATCATTGGAAATTATGTGTGTATTACAAATTAATGCTAATTGAATAAATGGATTAACACACCCTTAGTTACACACAAACACGGCACATGGGCCAGTTAGTTTAAGAACTATATACATCCTGTTTGGGCTTTATACATCAATGGGCCGCACATCTTGACAGTGGGCCACGAACGGAAACCAAGTCGCACACATATATTGTATGACACATAAATGAATTGCCAGATTTTTATGTGATGTTCTAACTTGTGACATAAACTCGTATGTGATTCCATTGGTAGCTATGTGTTATGTGGTAATTAACCAAGACTTAGGGGGTATTGCATGTTAAACTGAATAATTTGGTATGTCAACTACAGATTCGCAACATGATGATTCGGATCACGTGACTGATTGAGCAATGTGTTAAATTAATTGGTGTGAATCTTCATGTTTTGTAATTTGATACTTGGGAGGTATTGGGATGTTATCTGATTGAACTTGGTATTGGATTTTAGTTGATTTGGAGGTCTTTCGTCAGCATGCCACTGTGATGAATATGAATGTCGGTATATATTATTTGGATGCATGATAGTGTTGGTTAAGGATAGGGAGCCTGTTTTGAATTGCGTAATATTCACATGGGTATGATGACCAATATGGAAACTAAATGCCTGCTACATGAAATGTTGTTTTGTGGGAACTTATCCGTTTCGTGTATCATGAATGATTGTTATCGATTATGTGATGATCCTTGCTACGAATCCACACTATAAACGTACATGAACAACGTGAACGTAACATGTTGGAGAGCTGAAGCTACCTGAAGTTTAAACTGGAGAGCTGAAGCTACCTGAAAATTAAAATTAAAATTAAAATTGAAACATTATGTTATGGAGGGATGAACTTATTTTATATAGAGAAAGAATTGCTTAAGAAATTAGTTTTAGATGATGTTTTGGATAGATTTCAAACAAAGTTGTTTTTTTTTATTCTTAAACTGTTTTTTTATAAAATATAAATAGAAGAATACCATATAAGAATTGAGGTATTTTCCACTGTTCCACAAATGACTATCACCGATGAATTTGAGAGTCCATGCAATCTTTTCTGACACGTCCACCCTATGCCAACGACACTATGTCGTTGGAATAGGATTGTACATTTTTTGACCTTTCCTGACAACATGTCGTCGGGATAAAGTTCGGTGAGAAGGAGGAAAATTACAGCGCTATAACGAATTGTTTTTCCCCACGAGAAGTTGTCGGGATTGGTTTTTAAAGTTTTCTTCTTTAAATAAGTAACAAAGATTTTTTTATAAAACCCTAATCCCAACGACACGTTGTCGGGATAGGTTTCTTATTTTTATAAAATTTAAGAAACCTATCCCGACAACCTTTTTTTTGAACGAAAAATTTGGATTAGTGATAGACCACTGAAGTATCATCATGCCACCAACGGAACCATCCGATCATATCCATCTCCACTAGGCATAATGACTATACACCAATTTAGGAAGAAACCCCATAAATATGAGAAAAACCCATGTGAGAATCGAACCCAAGACCAATTGGTCAAAGTCTTATTTCACCCAGAAACAATTCCTTAAATTTTCTCGACCCCAATCGGTCGAACAACTTGTCACACCCCGACCACGTAAAACAACAAATCGTGGCGGAAACGTCGGGGAGTATTGTAACAGAATCATTGTTTCATAACACATGGAAATTTGAAATTTTTGTTTTATTGATTAACTGAGTTACAATGTTTAAACAAACAAAGAAGTATAACATAATTAACTAGTCTTGCATCTTTTATTGGCACTAAGGCCCAAGTCCGCCTATGTGTGTCTTGATCGATCCTATGCATCATCTCCTGAAACACATGTAAAAATAGGTATGTCAGCATAAAAATGTCGGCGAGTACATAGGTTTTATTGATTTAGGATTCATGACTTATAAGTTTAGAAAAAGTTGTTTAACAAAAGTCAGTCATGATCCTTGTAAAATGTTTTGTTTTATAAATCATTTGAAAAGCGATGATAAATATGTATATTTAAAAGAATAATGTAAGGTTAAATGAATAACCAAGTAAAGATAAAACTGAATAACCATGTAAAATGAGTTTGTATAAGTTAAGTTGTTTGAAAAACAATGTTTTAATAAAACGTTTATGGTATATATAAAATATACCTTGGTTTTAAGAAAGTTGAATAAGTAATATATTAAAATATATTTCAGTTCCAATATTGTTAACCCAAGTGTACTAAATAACGCCACGGTATGTAATGCAATGAAAACACTTATATATAAGAAGTACCAGCGGCGTATCTACCATGTTTTCATCACATTACACTCGTTTCGTTATCTAAACACTAACCAAAACTAAATCGCTTGATAGATAGTATATTAAATATACTTTAGTTGTTCAAAATAATAGTTTTCAGTAGTATATTACAAGTATACCTTGGATTTATAAATAACACATTAAACCATGTTTTAGTTTTGTAACTAACATATCAGTATATGCTTTGGATGTGATAAATAACATATTAAACTATGTTTTAGTTATGTAAGTAACATATCACAATATGCTTTGGATGATTATAAAATATATGTTGGTTCTGTACAATACCACACATGAGAGTATATCAAACTATACTTTTTGGGAGTATATCAAAATATACTTTAAAGGTGCGATTTAAGAATTCATTCAGACCTGGTGCATCAAACTACACCTTTGAGACTATAAGGATACCACAAAGGAAATCCCTATTTGGATGGAGAAACAAATTGGTTTCAGACATTCCATGACAACAGGAATGGGGTGTCTAGTCCTATAGCGCTATATCATACTACCAATCGGTCTGGTGAAGAAAATAAGTACTATTCCAACAATTACTTTTGTAATCTTTGAGAAATCAGTGTTTAAACCATAGATAGTCATTTAGTTTGTCAAAAGATAAATATTATCATGTATAATCAATTATACTTTGAAATCATGAAAATAACAGATAGGTACACATGCTTCACCCCAAAACAGTTCAGAAAACAGTAAAAGAGGGGAACTATGTACTCACCTGAGATTGCTTTGGATTCCTTGTATAATAACCGGATAATGCTAAAGATCACGGAATATCAACGGCACCTAATAGGTAGCTTATGTTAATATACCGGACCAAATCGGAAGGATCTGACAGTACGCGGTTTCGTAAACCAAATGAGTATGGAGACTCGTGTAATATAGCTTAGCAAAGCCTACATACTAAAATGAAACCTAATCTAAGTGCTTACGGTCCATCACGACCCGTTTAGGTAGCTTATGCTACCCTAACGCGTCGTTCGCGTAGAACGCGTTCGGAACGCCTAACATTGCGACCACACGGTATAACCTCGGAAGGTTATAGCTACCCCATTCGTTCCGCTCGCAACAATCCAATTGGTCACCTAATGTGTTTGGTCGGGTCCTAATGACCGACCAAATGGGTCGGGTTCGAAAGTATAAGCGATGGTTTAAATCGCTTACCTTACGACCCTATATAAGCACTAAACTAAAAGTGACGAGCTAAGCATGTTAGAACATGCTTAACTAAGTTTAGAAACAGGTTTGGCATCAAAACAAACGGCTTTGATGCCCACGAGTAGTTTGGTTACAAAATACGCAAGAATGCGCATTTTGGCCGAAACTACGACTCGTCACTGAGCCTAGTTAACGTGGTGATCAGTAGGTATAGTCACTACGGACTATAACCATCGTGATCACGCTCACGTTATGAAGTTCCATGAACTTCGCATCGACCATAAGCTGGTCAATGTAGAAAGTCAACAAAACGTTGACTTTCGGACTCGAAAAGCGAATAAAAGAGCGAAAGAAGACTTACGGAGGGTCCCCGAGTGCTAATCAAGACCAAATAGCTCAGGTATGAAACAATGGTTTCAACTTAGAGCTTTAAGATCTGATTTTGTGATTTTTACACAAAAGGGGGGGGGGGGTATTTATAGGAAAAGTGGAACCGTTAGGATCGTTTTATCGAATATCGTGCCTTGATCTCGTGCGTACATGTGTCCAGTGGATAAGTTCAGTGAACTTGACCCTTGGCTCTTCATTGGGTGAAAAGGCATCGCCCCTTGATCGAACGAAAGGCCAGATTCTGCATTAAATGCAAAATCTTTCTGTCAGACATGTTCACGCGGCCCGCCTAAGGATTTGGCAAATCCTTACGCGCCCCGCCTAAGGTTCCCAGACCAGAATTTTCAATTTTGGTCCCTGCACTTCAGAAACACGTATTTTGGCCCATTTTTGGCACGTTTAAGCCCCGTTAACCTCATTTCAAGGCTCTAAGATGAAGTTAAAGTGTAGGGGACTTGAAATATGCTCAAAAATATTCCGGATGTCGGTTCGTTTGGCCGTACGATCGCGATGTTCGCTTAATTACGACGGAATGCGCATAAGCGCGAAAGATGATCCAAATGACGCGACGAATGGATTTTTCTCATGCCAAACACTAAGGCATAATATTATAATGCTTACATAAATTTTTGGATGTCCGGATGTATTCAGAACGTAGGTTATGCGCGAAAGTGCAAACTTGTGCACTTTTTGACACTTTTAGCCCCTGAATGATCCAAAAGTTTGTTTTAGCATACCAAACCCCTCAAAGCCTATTTCTAAGCTATGTAAAGGATATTTATGGTATGTTTAACTTATGGACATGTTCCGGAATGTTCGTTACAGTTCAAATTGGCATACTTTCGCAGTTTGTCAAGTTTAGTCCCTGTAAGCGAATTAACTTGTTTTTGCCATACCAAAGCCTTCAAAACTTATTTCTAAGTTATGTAAAGGTTATTTAAGGTATGTTAAGTGTATGATGGTCTCCCGGAGTATTTTGTCGCATTAAACTGAGTACGTTTATGCACCAGTTTGCGTATAATTCTCCAGAAAGCGTTGTAGAGTATGAAATTGAACAAGAATTGATATGTGCAAAGCATACACATATTTATACAAATCCCAAGTATGAAATACAATATTTCCTTGGTTTGGCATTTGTTTGATGGTTGAAGTGACACAGGTGTCACAACACTCACCCGGATCAGCAAAACAATTTTAAGTGTTGACACATTTAGCCTCCTAACCTTTTAACTTGATATAACTTTCATATTTAGCACTTTTTGTCACACCCCGGCCGCGTCAAAACAACAAAACCGCGGCGGAAACGCCAGGGAGTGAGGTGACAGAATTATTGTTTCAACAACCATGGCAATTAAAGTTATGTATTATTAAGATTAAATTTTACATTGTCTTTCAAACTAAAAATAACATAATTAACTGTCTTTTAAGTCACTAAGGCCCGAGTCTGCCTAAGTGAAGCACACACATCATGCATTAGCACCTGAAACACATGTAAAAATTGGTACGTCAGCATAAAAATGCATGTGAGATACATAGGTTTTGCTTATGTAGATTCATGACTTGTATTTGAAAGAAGTGTTTAATAAAATGTAGTCATGAACCTTGTAAAATGTTTTCCTTTGTAAAACAATGTAAAAATCGATATGAAAATCAAATGATAATAAAAGGAAAATGCATGGTTAAATGAATAACCAAGTAGAAGTGAATTTGTAAAAATGTACACTTTGTAAAACAATGTCATGTTCTTGTAAAAACGTTTCATGTCTTGTCCAAGTGATTTAGATAACGCAACAATGTATGATACGATAAAAGCACTTATATATAGGAAGTACCAGCGGCATATCCACCATGCTTTTATCATATAACACATAGCCCCGTTACATAAGTCACTTATCAATATCCAACCAAAATGTCATGTTAAATGTCAAAATATTTATGTATAAACCATGTATAATGTCATGTGTATAACTGTATCATGAATAACTAATGAAATGCATAGCAAGTAGGAAATCATCTACTTAAACTATGTGATACTGCCAAAGTGTAACAAATGTCATGTATGGTGAATAACTAGAAGCTACTCAACCCCATAGAAAATGTACAAAACAACGTTTTAGAATAAACCTAAGTTTAAATCAAATGTTATGTTTTGCAGAAAAACAATGCTTTATGATTACAAACATTTATGCAGTAATGTTAATCGCATACATTCAAGCCTTGCGACTGTGGCGACAAACCCTTAAACGAATTAAAGGTTCATCCAAAGTTATGTAGTCGGATTCTGTCATTCCCAACTTCCAAACAAACCTAGGAAGTCGGAAACGGGAATTGTCAATTCCTATGGTACCATTACATAAGTCCGAGCGGCGTGATCAATGTTAATGAATGTATTATTGTCCCGATTTAACATACCAAATGTTATAACCAATGTAGCATGTGAAAACCATGTACTAGGAATGCTAAGTAAACATGCCTAGTAGAAATGTCCATGTAAAACAATGTGCTAGCATGCTGAGTAAACATACATAGCAGAAAAGTCATGTAAAACAATGTGTTCCATATGCTAAGAAAACATATGCAACAAATGTGTAACAAATCAATGCGCTAGCATGCTTGACATACATAGCAAAACACAATGGAAAACATGTACTATAAGTATACTAGGTGAAACTAGCATGTTTATGTCATAAAAGCATGAAATGCACAAAAGTAACATGTATGTACATGTGTATCACCCCAAAGTATTTGAAAACGGTAAAAGAGGGGAACTATGTACTCACTTGGGATTGCTAATTAGTCTTGAGAATAAGACCAATTTAAGCTCCAAGTATCACCTAATCAACCGGCACCTAGTATAGGTAACTATGTAAATAAATCGGCTCCTAAATCGGGAGATAGGATAGAATGAGGTTCTATAAATCAAATGAGTAATTGAACTCATATGGTATGATTTAATAGGCCCTACATTCGGATTGGAAAGTCTACCTATGTGCTTTTGACCCGTTTCGACCGATTATGGTAACATAAGCTACTATAAGGCGTCGTTTGCGTAAAACTATGTCCGGATGGTTATCTATGTGCTATGTCAAGTCTTACATCCCAATTATCCCTAAACATGTTACTAAATCAGATTATATGTTAAAAATATGTTCACATAGGCAAAATACGGATTTTAGCTTCAAAAGGGCATTTTGGTCATTTCCTATAGGCATACAAGCTAGCAAGCATATGACTAACCAAATCCTATGTGATCATAAGGTATAACCTCTAAGGTTATTACCTATGTAACTATGATCACTAACTAATCTTGGTCGGATCCTAAAGATCGACCAAACGGGTCGGGTTCGAAAGTCTAAGCGGTTGTTTAGACCGCTTACCTTACGACCGTAAACAAGCACTAAACTAATAGTGTCGAGTTAAACATGTCAAAACATGTTTAACCTACTGATTTGGTATCAAAACAAGGTGTTTTGATACCTAAAAGTAGTTCCGTTGCAAAATGCGTGCTAAAACGCATTTTGACCGAAACTTTGACTCGACACTATACCTAGCTAGTGGGGTAATCAGCAGCTATAATCACGAAGGATTATAACTATCATGATTACAATCACGTTTCAAAGTTCAATTGAACTTTGACTTGACCAATTGATGGTCAAAACCGAAAGTCAAACTGTTGGCCAAATTGTTTGACTTTCTGCACTAACATAAAGAAAAGTAATAGAAGTGATGAAAGAAGCTCACTTAGGGTCCTTGCTATCTTTTCAACAAGAAGACAAAGTCCGAATTCAGATTAGAGAGCTTCCAAAGCAGATGTGAAGGAGAGAAATGAGAAATGAGCAATGAATGAATGAAATGGATGGGCTATTTATACTTGTTGGTGATGAACAAGATCAATCCATGTGTTTGTGTGGCCAACAAGGAATGATCTCAACCCTACAAATGTTAAGAACTGATTGGGAACCTTGGAGAACACATAAACTTGCCCATCACACAAAGAAATTACAAGAACAGCCCCTGAATTATGAAACAGCAGCCAAAAACAAACTTTCTGGTTACTGGGCTGTTCAGGCGCCCCGCATAAGAAATGGGGGTGGGCTTACGCGCCCCGCCTGAGCTCCCCAGATCAGCAAACTTTGAAAATTGACAGTTTTGGTCCCTGCATGCAATCGAGTCCATTTCAGGCCTTTTTGACCCCCGTTAAGCCATTTTCAAGGCTCTACAAGGTCAATAAAGTTTAGAGGACTCAAAATATGCTTGGAACATTCTCAGATGTCGGCTCGTTTGGTCCTATGGTCGCGTTGTTTGTTAATTTACGACGAAACTCAAACGAACGCGAAAATGAACCAAATTAAGCGACGAATTGTATTTTTGCATGCCAATCACTAAAATAAAAATATTTTATGTGACACCTGTGTCACCACGACCATCAAACAAATACCAAACCAATGAAATATTGTATTTCATACTTGGGATTTTGTGTAAATATGTGTATCGTTTGCACATATTAATTCTTGTTCGATTTCGGGCTTTAAATCGCTTTCTGGAAGGTTATACGCGATCTGATTCGTAAATATAACCAGTTTAACGCAACAAACACTCCAGAATAGTGATATAGGCTTAACATATCTTAAATAACCCTTACATAACTTAGAAATAAGTTTTGGATGGTTTGGTATGCCGAAATCAAGTTTATTCGCTTACAGGGACTAAATTCGACAAACTGCGAAAGTATGTCAATTTGTTCTGTAACAGACCTTCCGAAACTTGATCATAAGTTAAATATGCCCTAAATATCCTTTACATAGCTTAGAAATAGGCTTTGAGGTGTTTGGTGCGCAAAAATAAACTTTATGCTCATTCAGGGACTAAAAGCGTCAAAAAGTGCATAAGTTTGCATTTTCGCGCATATTTTACGTTCTGAATACTTCCGGACTTCCAAAAATTTATGTAAGCATCCTTATATTATGCCTTTGTGTTTGGCATGAGAAAAATCCATTCGTCGCGCATTTTGCATCGTTTTTCGCGCTTATGCGCATTCCGTCGTAATTAAGCGAACATCGCGATCGTACGACCCAACGAACCGACATCCGGCATATTTTTGAACATGTTTTGAGTTCCCTATACTTTAACTTCATTTTAGAGGCTTGAAATGAGGTTAACGGGGCTTAAGCGTGCCAAAAATGGACTTAAAAGCATGCAGGGGCTAAAACTGTCATTTTTTAAAAGTTGTGCTGATCAGACAAGCTCAGGCGGCCCGCCTGAGTTTGTGTGGATCCTGATGCGGGCCGCATGGCCTCCCCAGATATGCAAAAATGTTGCAAACAGCTGTTTGCAGTTGTTTAGCACTTCAAAACCACTTGCAAATGGTTTTTCTCAATCCTAGGGGCTCCCATGGGTTTGTAATTCAGTGGGTATGTGTTGTACGGCTCAGATTTAACGCTTGGGGAACAAGAAATGATCTTAACGGTTCCATGTTTCCTATAAATACCCCCCCATGTCTTGCTCATTTTCCCTCACATTTGAAATCTGATTCAAAGCTCTCTAAGTGGAAGTTTATATACTTCCTACTTGAGAGAGAATCGGGTTCAAATCTTGCGGGGACCTTCTGTAAGTATTCTTTCGTGTTTTTCGTTCGTTTTAGCATTAAAGTCAAACTGTGTTTGACTTTCTGCATTGACCAGTTTATGGTCAACGTGAAGTTCGTTTGAACTTCATAACGTGAGCGTAATCACGATGGTTATAGTCCTTAGTGACTATACCCACTGATTACCACGTTATCTAGGCTCAGTGACGAGTCGTAGTTTCGGCCAAAATGCGTTTCCTCGCGTATTTTGTAATCAAACTACTCTAGGGTATCAAAACCGTTTGTTTTGATACCAAACCTGTTTTCTAACTTTACTAAACATGTCCTAGCATGTTTAGCTCGTCGCTTTTAGAATTGTGCTTGTTTAGGGTCGTAAAGGTAAGCGATCTAATCAATCGCTTATACTTTCGAACCCGACCCATTTGGTCGATCATTAGGATCCGACCAAACATTTAGGTGACCATAGTTGTATAGGGAATAACCTTCCAAGGTTATACCTTATGGTCACGTCGTTTAAGTAGTTGTATGATAAGTAGTTCTTATGCCTTAGGTAAATTACCAAAATGCCCTTTTTACGCATAAATTCATTTTAAGCATATGTAACTTAAATTTTAACATCTAAGCTGATTTAGCAACAATATTGAACATGTTAAGGCATATTTTACTTGTCATAGGACTAGTTAGGCATTCCGAACGCGTTTTACGCAAACGACGCGTTAAAGTAGCGTAAGCTACCTAAGCGGGTCGTAACGGGTCAAAAGCAATTATAAAGGTTTCGTTTTAGTATGTAGGCTTTGTTAAACCATGTTACATCAGTTCCCCTACTTATTTGGTATACGAACCCTCGTACTACCCGATCCTCCGATAGGTCCGTTTATTAATGTAGATACCTATATAGGTGCCGTTTGATTCCGTGATCTACTAGCATTGCTTGGTGGTTATCCTAGGACTTCTAAGCAATCTCAAGTGAGTACATAGAACCCCATCTTTCAAATGCTTTCAAGGTGTCTATGTGAGTACATAGTCCCCTCTTTTACTGTTTTCCAAACATTTTGGGGTGAAACACATGTGCCTACTTGTTATTTTCATGATTTCATGCTTTTATATCATATACTTGCTATGTTCACTAGTACACTATTAGTACATGATTTTTTTATGTTTTTGCTATGTATGCCATTGTGTGCATATTTAGTACATCGTTTTACATAACACTTCATGCTATGTATGTTCATCATACTTAGTACATTTTACATCTCATGCTATGTATGCCCATTGTGTGCATACTTAGTACATCGTTTTACAAGACATCTTATACTTGGTATCATGCTATGTATGACCATCCGTCGCATACTTAGTACATTGTTTGTGCATTCTTACTTATGGTTTGGTGATTACATATTTCACTTGCCATACATGACATTTTGTGTACACATTTCTTGATTAACATTTGACAACGGTTTAGACATGGGCAATTTACATTGGTGGTTTATGTGGGTAAGTGATTTGAGTAACGAGACGTGTGTAATGTGATACAAGCATGGTGGATACGCCGCTGGTACTTCCTATATATAAGTGCTTGTATTATATTACATGGTGTAGCGTTATTTGAATCATTCATTTGGATTTATACATTTTTACACAAATAACATACTTTTCACAAGACATTGTTTTACAAGACAGTTTGTTGTATACAAACTCATTTTTACTTGGTTATTCATTTAACCTTACATCATTCGTTTAACTGTACATATCTATCATCGATTTTCAAACATTTTATAAAAGCAAACACTTAAACTGGGTTCATGACAAGTTTTTGTTAAACATTTTCTAAAACCTAGGTCATGAATCCTATTTTTCATAAAACCTATGTACTCGCCGGCATCTTTATGCTGATGTATTTTCACATGTGTTTCAGGTGGTATAATTGATGATGTTTGATGATGATATTGATACATGCTCACATAGGATTGGACGAGGCCTTAGTGACATTAAAAGATGCAAGACTAATTAATTTTTGTTATGTTCTTTATTGTTAAGACATTGTAACTCATTTAATTCAATAAAACGAAATTTGTTTAATCCATGGTTGTGAAACAATGATTCTGTTACAACACTCCCCGACGTTTCTGCCACGTTTTGTTGTTTTACGTGGTCGGGGTGTGACAGAAAAGTTGGTATCGAGCCAATGGTTATAGGGAATTAGGTTATTAGTAATGCTTTGACCTAGTCTATAACCTTCCTAGGACCCTAACACAAGATTCTTGTGTTTAGATTTTAAAGCAATACCGTCACCTATCCTTAGGTGACAACCACAACAAGAACATAAATTTAAATCTGCCTTGAAAACTAATCATCTGTTCTAGGATGATTGATTACTAGGCTTTGAACCCTTTGTTATAAGGTTTTGAACCCTTCCAGTTTGACTCATATTTGGCTTAGTGCCTTTTGAGTTTTCAAAATCTCGTCAAAGTTGGGTCTAAATAATGTGAACACGTGCAAACTGGAAGAGTGGGTGCCTGTACCCTGAGTTTTCTGTTGAAGGCTAGAGTGTTCGTACAAATCCGCAGTATCGGACCAGTCACTCTTACCTGGGAACTCTTGGGGTGAGTGTCCACTTATAGGCGAGCATGTCTTCGCGATACATTATGGGGACCTATTTACTTTGATTCAGCCTTTATGTGTCGTTTGTTTGCTTCGTGGATCAAACAAATGACCATCACCCATGCTTTTGGTTGGTAATTTCCTATTCTTACCCAATGCCATTTCACTTGTTTCTCTCTCTTGTTTCCATTTTAGAATGCCTCCACGACGCGATAATCAGATACCTAATGAAGAACTGGCAGCTATCATTACGCAGCAAATGACTGCTGCAATCCCAAACATCGTTGCTCAATGCAACCAAGCTCTCAACAACAATAATGCCCCTTGCAACTTCAAGACGTTCAACTCAGCTAAGCCATCAAAGTTTTCTGGGACTCAAGGAGCGACTGCACTTCTGCAATGGTTCGAGAGTCTAGAAAGCACCTTCAGACATGTTCAATGCCCGAACGAGCGAAAGGTAGATTTCGCATCTAGTTTCTTCGAAAAGCGGGCTTTGACATGGTGGAATGGTGTAATGAGAGATAGGGGTGCCGATGTGGCGCTAGCTCAAACATGGGAGGAGCTTCGAGCTCTGATGATGAAGGAATTCTGTCCTCGTCATGAGATCAGGGCCTTGGAAAGGGAATTCGACGATCTTAAGCAAGACAGCGGTGAACATCGAGCCTACACCGATCGATATGAGGAGCTGAGTCTGTTGTGTCCTTCCATGGTTACGCCTTTGGATAAGGCGATCGAAAAATACATTGATGGCCTCCCTGACTCAGTTCAGGACATTGTTACTGGTAGTAACCCCACTACGGTTAGGCAGGCCATTGAGCTATCTGCAACTTTGACTGAATCTCAGATCAGGAAACGTAAGCTATTCCGAAAAGGTGACAAGAAACCGGTCGAGGAATCGAAACCAATCGAGGAATCAAAGACCATGGATGAACAGACTGGATCCCCTAAGAAGTCAAGGAAGCGAAAGGCTTCTCAGAACTTCGCCATGGTTACTCACAATGATCAAACCGTCCTCAACCAACCAGCTCAACCCCCTGCTAGGAAGCCCTACAACGGAACTGCACCCTTATGCAACCAATGTAGCTTACATCATCATGCTGGTGTGAAGTGCCGCACATGCCAAGTTTGTGGACTCATAGGCCATACAGCTAGGGTTTGCCCAGCTGCTGGTGCACCAAATCAAGCTAACAACAATCCTGCTCAAGCTCGTTTTCCACCAGGTTCTTGCTACAATTGTGGCGAGATGGGTCATTTCCGAAGAAATTGCCCAAAGCTTGCTAATGCGAATCCAGCGCAAGGGTGAGCATCTGACTGATTGGAAGACAACACTGTTTAGAAATAATCAAGCTTTATGTATTATCTTCTTTTGTTGTCAAAGATCTATGAAACAGTTGTTATCATTGTTTATAAATAAAACTTTTTATTTTACATTGCAATGTGCAAATGTGATGGCATGTATAAACAATGTATCCACTTCAATACCGACAATCAAGGAGCCGTATTCCTTGAAGAACAGACTACCCCCAAAATCCTTCCATTTTATGATCTATTGCGTTTTCTTGAAAACGAAATCGAATCTTTGGTAGATCATTCTATCTTTATAGATAGATTCTTGAAAGTGATTAAAGTGCCAAATGAAATCCAAGGATTGGATTCCTGGTGTACTTTAAGTATCCGCGTCCAAAGATAACAAATTAAAAGTCAAACTAAACAACTTTGTGATTATGTGCTTATGTTCTCCCTTTATGTTCTTGGTGTGATCCAATTTTCTTTGTTGTTATCCAAATCCTCGTAGAATCTTCCATATCTTCTCTAAGGGATTCATAGTAGGATATCAAAAGGTACTACCTTAAATCCTTAATGGGCTTCTACGTAATAGTTAAGACCCATGGATTATACAACACTATTCCATAATTAGACCCCCTGAGTGGTCTAGTTAAACAGATTGATCCAAAAATCTAGTTAGGAATATCATGTAATGATATAGCTGAAAGACTCCTTGGTGGTCAAATTAAAGTGATCATTTGTCGATCTAATTAAAAAGGACCCTATGGTAGTCTAGCCACACTCATTACAGGTTTGATTTTCTTCCCCTACACATTATGATATGTACTGTGCGGACTGTGCAAGGAATTACGTAATTATGGACGCGTACATAATTATGGAATTTAGTGCACAGAAACCACAGCGAGTTTTGCCATGAGTCTAGAGTGAACCCTGTTCATTTCCAATTCTGATGAAGCACCCGTTGAAGAAAAATGAACTAGCTATTCATTTTTCACTTCTGAAAGAATATCCGTTGAAGGAAATGAATATCCGTTTGATTATCCTTCATTTCCGTTTCTGAAGAAGCAACCGTTGGAAATGACTCCGTTTGTTCATTTTCGTTTCTGAAGATATCCGTTGAAGGAAATGAATATCCGTTTGATTATCCTTTCATTTCCGTTTATGAAGAAGCAACCGTTGGAAATGACTCCGTTTGTTCATTTTCGTTTCTGAAGAATATCCGTTGAAGGAAATGAATATCCGTTTGATTATCCTTCATTTCTGTTTCTGAAGAAGCAACCGTTGGAAATGACTCCGTTTGTTCATTTTCGTTTCTGAAGATATCCGTTGAAGGAAATGAATATCCGTTTGATTATCCTTTCATTTCTGTTTATGAGGAAGAATCTGTTGAAAATGACTCCGTCCATTCATTTTCGTTTCTGAAGCATGTCCGTTAAGGAAATGATAGGACTATCCCTTGCATATCTCTGATGGTTATTTGACACAAAGTCACGGACAGACTCCTACGAATAAATTTCGGGATGAAATTTCCTAAAGTAGGGGAGACTGTGACACCTGTGTCACCACGACCATCAAACAAATACCAAACCAATGAAATATTGTATTTCATACTTGGGATTTTGTGTAAATATGTGTATCGTTTGCACATATTAATTCTTGTTCGATTTCGGGCTTTAAATCGCTTTCTGGAAGGTTATACGCGATCTGATTCGTAAATATAACCAGTTTAACGCAACAAACACTCTGGAATAGTGACATAGGCTTAACATATCTTAAATAACCCTTACATAACTTAGAAATAAGTTTTGGATGGTTTGGTATACCGAAATCAAGTTTATTCGCTTATAGGGACTAAATTCGACAAACTGCGAAAGTATGTCAATTTGTACTGTAACAGACTTTCCGGAACTTGATCATAAGTTAAATATGCCCTAAATATCCTTTACATAGCTTAGAAATAGGTTTTGAGGTGTTTGGTGCGCAAAAATAAACTTTATGCTCATTCAGGGACTAAAAGCGTCAAAAAGTGCATAAGTTTGCATTTTCGCGCATATTTTACGTTCTGAATACTTCCGGACTTCCAAAAATTTATGTAAGCATCCTTATATTATGCCTTTGTGTTTGGCATGAGAAAAATCCATTCGTCGCGCATTTTGCATCGTTTTTCGCGCTTATGCGCATTCCGTCGTAATTAAGCGAACATCGCGATCGTACGACCCAACGAACCGACATCCGGCATATTTTTGAACATGTTTTGAGTTCCCTATACTGTAACTTCATTTTAGAGGCTTGAAATGAGGTTAACGGGGCTTAAACGTGCCAAAATGGACTTAAAAGCATGCAGGGGCTAAAATTGTCATTTTTGAAAAGTTGTGCTGATCAGACAAGCTCAGGCGGCCCGCCAGAGTTTGTGTGGATCCTGATGCGAGCCGCATGGCCTCCCCAGATATGCAAAAATGTTGCAAACAGCTGTTTGCTGCTGTTTAGCACTTCAAAATCACTTTCAAATGGTTTTTCTCAATCCTAGGGGCTCCCATGGGTTTGTAATTCAGTGGGTATGTGTTGTACGGCTCAGATTTAACGCTTGGGGAACAAGAAATGATCTTAACGGTTCCATGTTTCCTATAAATACCCCCGCATATCTTGCTCATTTTCCCTCACATTTGAAATCTGATTCAAAGCTCTCTAAGTGGAAGTTTATATACTTCCTACCTGAGAGTGAATCGGGTTCAAATCTTGCGGGGACCTTCTGTAAGTATTCTTTCGCGTTTTTCGTTCGTTTTAGCGTTAAAGTCAAACTGTGTTTGACTTTCTGCATTGACCAGTTTATGGTCAACGCGAAGTTCGTTTGAACTTCATAACGTGAGCGTAATCACGATGGTTATAGTCCCTAGTGACTATACCCACTGATTACCACGTTATCTAGGCTCAGTGACGAGTCGTAGTTTCAGCCAAAATGCGTTTCCTCGCGTATTTTGTAACCAAACTACTCTAGGGTATCAAAACCGTTTGTTTTGATACCAAACCTGTTTTCTAACTTTACTAAACATGTCCTAGCATGTTTAGCTCATCGCCTTTAAAATTGTGCTTGTTTAGGGTCGTAAAGGTAAGTGATCTAATCAATCGCTTATACTTTCGAACCCGACCCATTTGGTCGATCATTAGGATCCGACCAAACACTTTAGGTGACCATAGTTGTATAGGGAATAACCTTCCAAGGTTATACCTTATGGTCACGTCGTTTAAGTAGTTGTATGATAAGTAGTTCTTATGCCTTAGGTAAATTACCAAAATGCCCTTTTTACGCATAAATTCATTTTTAGCATATGTAACTTAAATTTTAACATCTAAACTGATTTAGCAACAATATTAAACATGTTAAGGCATATTTTACTTGTCATAGGACTAGTTAGGCATTCCGAACGCGTTTTACGCAAACGATGCGTTAAAGTAGCGTAAGCTACCTAAGCGGGTCGTAACGAGTCAAAAGCACTTATAAAGGTTTCGTTTTAGTACGTAGGATTTGTTAAACCATGTTACAATAGTTCCCCTACTTATTATGTTTACGAACCCTCGTACTACCCGATCATCCGATAGGTCCGTTTATTAATGTAGATACCTATATAGGTGCCGTTTGATTCCGTGATCTACTAGCATTGCTTGGTGGTTATCCTAGGACTTCTAAGCAATCTCAAGTGAGTACATAGAACCCCATCTTTCAAATGCTTTCAAGGTGTCTATGTGAGTACATAGTCCCCTCTTTTACTGTTTTCCAAACATTTTGGGGTGAAACACATGTGCCTACTTGTTACTTTCATGATTTCATGCTTTTATATCATATACTTGCTATGTTCACTAGTACACTATTAGTACATGATTTTATTATGTTTTTGCTATGTATGCCATTGTGTGCATATTTAGTACATCGTTTTACATAACACTTCATGCTATGTATGTTCATCATACTTAGTACATTTTACATCTCATGCTATGTATGCCCATTGTGTGCATACTTAGTACATCGTTTTACAAGACATCTTATACTTGGTATCATGCTATGTATGACCATCCGTCGCATACTTAGTACATTATTTGTGCATTCTTACTTATGGTTTGGTGATTACATATTTCACTTGCCATACATGACATTTTGTGTACACATTTCTTGATTAACATTTGACAACGGTTTAGACATGGGCAATTTACATTGGTGGTTTATGTGGGTAAGTGATTTGAGTAACGAGACGTGTGTAATGTGATACAAGCATGGTGGATACGCCGCTGGTACTTCCTATATATAAGTGCTTGTATTATATTACATGGCGTAGCGTTATTTGAATCATTCATTTGGATTTATACATTTTTACACAAATAACATATTTTTCACAAGACATTGTTTTACGAGACAGTTTGTTTTATACAAACTCATTTTTACTTGGTTATTCATTTAACCTTACATCATTCGTTTAATTGTACATATCTATCATCGATTTTCAAACATTTTATAAAAGCAAACACTTAAACTGGGTTCATGACAAGTTTTTGTTAAACATTTTCTAAAACCTAGGTCATGAATCCTATTTTTCATAAAACCTATGTACTCGCCGGCATCTTTATGCTGATGTATTTTCACATGTGTTTCAGGAGCTATAATTGATGATGTTTGATGATGATATTGATGCATGCTCACATAGGATTGGACGAGGCCTTAGTGACATTAAAAGATGCAAGACTAATTAATTTTTGTTATGTTCTTTATTGTTAAGACATTGTAACTCATTTAATTCAATAAAACGAAATTTGTTTAATCCATGGTTGTGAAACAATGATTCTGTTACAACACCCTCCGACGTTTCCGCCACGTTTTGTTGTTTTATGTGTTCGGGGTGTGACATTTTAGTGTGTACAAAAATTTTGGATGTCCAGATGTGGCCAGAACGTTAGTTATGCGCGAAAATGCAAACTTACACCATTTTTGACCCTTTTAGTCCCTGTAAGATCATATAAGCATGTTTTTGCATACCGAACCTATCAAAGCTTATTTCTAAGCCATGTTTAGGTTATATATGGTATGTTTAACTTATGATCAAGTTCCGGACTGTACGTTGTCTTACGAAACGGCAGACTTTCGCAAATTGACGCAAATAGTCCCTGAGAGCGAATAAACTTTTTTTGCCATACCAAAGCCTTTAAAACTTATTTCTAAGTTATGTAAAGGTTATTTAAGGTATGTTAAGTTTATGATGATGTTCCAGAGTGTTTGTCGCATTAAACTGATCGTGTTAACGCATCAGTTTGCGTATAACTTCCCAGAAAGCGATGTAGAGTTCAAAATCGATCAAAAATCAACATGGGCACAAAACCAAACATAAATGACAAAAATTAGGATCAAAGCACATTGTTTTATTAATATTGTATTATCCAGAGTTTGTAAAAATGATATCACATGCACAGATGTCACAGTCTCCCCTACTTCAGAAAATTTCATCCCGAAATTTATTTAGAGGAAACTTGTGAGAATAGATGCAGATATTTCGCTTTCATCTGATCTTCATGTTCCCAAGTAAACTCTGGGCCACGTTTAGATTCCCAGCGAACTTTGACCAATTTAATCCGCTTGCCCTTCAACTGTTTAAATGAACGGTCCACTATCTCCACAAGTTTCTCAACAAAGTGCATCGTGTTATCAACACGAATTTCATCAAGTGGTATGTGGAGGTTCTCATCAGCTAAACACTTTCTGAGATTGGACACGTGGAATGTTGGATGAACATTTCCAAGTTCAGGAGGTAGCTCTAATCTGTAGGCACTTTTACGACTCTTTCAACGATCTTGAATGGTCCAACATAGCGAGGTGCAAGTTTTCCTTTCTTTCCAAATTTAATCACACCTTTCCAAGGGGATACCTTGAGTAGGACGTGATCACCAACTTGAAATTCTAAGGGCTTGCATCGTCGATCCGCGTAACACTTCTGACGGCTTCTAGCTGTCTGTAGGTTTTCACGAATCTTCTTGACGTTATCTGTAGTCTCTAGAATGAGTTCAGGTCCAGTAAGCTGAGCTTCACCTATCTCATTCCAGCAGACCGGTGAACGACATTTTCGACCGTATAAAGCTTCGAAAGGAGCCATATTGATGCTAGAGTGATAACTGTTGTTGTAGGAGAATTCGATCAATGGTAGATGCGAATCCCAACTACCACCAAAGTCAATCACACACGCTCTAAGCATATCCTCCAGTGTCTGGATTGTTCTTTCAGATTGACCATCTGTCTGCGGATGGTACGCTGAGCTCAAATGAAGTTGAGTACCCATGGCAGATTGCATGGTTCTCCAAAAGCGAGACGAGAATCGAGCATCTCTTTCAGATATAATGTTCAAAGGAACACCATGTCGAGATACAATCTCATCAACATAGATCTTGGCAAGCTTGTCAGCAGATAGATCCTCACGGATTGGTAAGAAATGTGCTGACTTTGTTAAACAATCAACAACAACCCAAATGGCGTCATGACCCTTTTTAGTGCGCGGTAACTTGGTAATGAGATCCATAGAAATGTTTTCCCATTTCCAAACCAGAATCTTTGGTTGCTCCAATAATCCAGAGGGATGTTGATGTTCTGCCTTAACCTTGAGACAAGTAAGGCATTTTGAAACATATAAGGCAATGTCTTTCTTCATACCCGGCCACCAGTACTGGGTTCGAAGATCCTTATACATTTTGTCTGCACCAGGATGAATAGAATAACGAGACTTATGAGCTTCATCCATAAGCAAGGTGCGAAGATTGTCTATACTTGGGACCCGCAAACGGCCCATGTAATAGAAAATCCCAAAATCTCTCAGTTCAAGCTCAGGATTAGTATGACACGATAACTCTTTACCCATCAAGTCTTGTGTAACACAAGTATGTTGAACCTGAATTATGTGAGTTTGAATGTCAGATCGAACTTGAACACAGTGAAGCTTGACATGTTCCTTACGACTCAATGTGTCATCCACAACATTCGCCTTACCAGGATGGTAGCGAATTTCGCAATCGTAGTTGTGACAACTCGAGTTTCTGAGATTCCACTTTCGCATTTATTGCACGTTCACTGTTTGTTTAGTTGTTTACTTGCACAATTGGTTACGTTGTAATTGTATACGTTTTGGTTTGATAAAGTATTATTTGGTTGTGCATGGTTATGTGTTATTTACGAAAGATTTGACAAATACATGAACTTGGTGATGAAACTGTAAATTATATTGTGATGGGTGTGTTTATGTAAAAGATGATACTTAGGGGTGAGTAGAGTAGATAGTGAAACCTTAACAACTCTTAACCCTAATTCCCTTCACTAATCATCTCACAAATCAACATACGTACTTTCACATCCTCCTCTCCTCTCCTACAATCATCTTCTTCATCATTGGCACAAGCTCTCAATCATCACTCTTGATCCCTCTCTTTATCTAGAATCAATCCAAGGACTTGACTGATTTCTTGTGAGCACATAGTATAGCATACCGAGCAAACCAAGGTGAGTTCACACTCTTTACCAAGGCATGGGATTCCCGGGGATTGGGATTGGGTTGAATGATGGGATTGAACAATTTCTCGTACTTACACGGTTACTAGACTATCTACCATGGTCCTTGGGTTAAGCAGGACACTTACGAAAAACCTACGTAAACAAGTACATACTACTGTCTTCCAGAGTCAGGAAGGACACTTACGTAAAACCTACGTAAACTCACACATGCTACTGTCTTCCGGAGTCAGGAAGGACACTTACGTAAAACCTACGTAAACCCCACGCGTACCACTGTCCTCGGGTAAAGAAGGACACTTACTTAAAACCTACGTAAAGCTTGTATGTACTACTGTTCTCGGGTTAAGAAGAACACTTATGGTTACGAATAGTCTAGTGTATATGCAAACATGGGAAGCCCCCACTAATAGAACATACTATCGGCCTAGTAGAGCCACATGTGACGAAAAGAACTTACTATTACGAATTTACTTACTGTGAACTCGCTCAACATTGTTGTTGACTCGTTGTTACATGCCTTACAGGCCTTTAGGTGCATATCAAAGGGACTTGCTGTCTGAGAAGCTGGAGTGGTCATGGGTCGAGACACATGGAAACGCAATATAAGACTAAGAGCTTACATATGGTTTTATAAACACTTAACGAGTTAAATATACTTCCGCTGTAAACTGTGAAATATTGTAACATTTTAACACTTGTTATTTATAAATGAAAGTATTATTTACCTATGCTTATGAGTTCAATGTGATTGATGGTTAAGATCCTGGTCAGTCACGCCTCCAAGCGGTGGCACTCCGCATGTGGATTTTGGGGGTGTGACAGATTGGTATCAGAGCCATTGGTTATAGTGAACTTGGTTTTAAAAAGGGGAAACTGTTTTTGTAAAACCAGACTATAACCGGACAGATTCTGAAAACGGGAATACGACCATGACACTCAGCTCCAGATTGCAAGGTTCATCTCTCTTATACTCATTGTACTTCATAACTAGTGAACACCTACATACGATATTGCATGTGATTGCACGTTTAGCACACCGATATGAATTCATGAACACTTTCACGTAATAAGTGACCGATAGGGTGGTCTTTCCCTAAACCTTCATAACCTACGCTATGTGATACTCTTTGATTCCTACTTGAGTGTGGGGAACCATTTGACATGAGTTAAGTGGAGTTGAGATGAACATGCAAATCACAATATTATTGTGGGTGCACACATAATAATAATGTGGGGTGCATGTGAGTCCCAGTAAGGCTTAACAAGTGGAAAAGGGGTTCTGTCCCGTTATTTGATCAATATGAAACATAGCCAACCTATAGGGGCCATAGTAGTAATTGTCCCCTACTTAAACTCAAACATGAACTTCTCAATTATAGTTGGATCCTTTCGAAACTCGGTGTTGACGAGTATTACCAGAACACCCATTAGAACATCTAGCAAACCGCGTAGAATGTTAGGTGCTTATACAAACGTCCTTGAGTTGGATGTCCCTGCGTAGAATGATTGAATGATACCTTTTCCTACTCCTCCTCGTCTCCTGAAACTCATGGATTGACGTCTCCGGTCCCGAAGTGTGATCACTTCCGCAACACTCTCGTATCAGATAGCGAACCACTTGAACCACTCGTAACGACGACGGACAGGAGGATGAGCGTAGCACCTTACCGACCTCTGTACGGGTTAAGTTAAAACATCATCAACCCAAGGAACAATGTCAGTTTTGGGAGCTCTAGTAGCAGTAGCAACAACACTGGATGGGGTACTCGCGATGGGCAATTAGGATTGGTATGGACAACACCAAGATGGTAACAACATTGTGGCCTTCGTGTTCTTAGTAATAAATCACTTCGTCACTGTTCGGCTCAACTCTGGTACATCTTGAAACCGAACCTGCTATGGAAACGGCAGATGGCGAGCCTATTGAAAACTCATATGGGTGTAGGAATGCAAACTCGACCTTGTGGGACAAATGATCAACGTCGACCATCCTTCTGCTACCCTTGATAGATTTGAAGAAGTAGCCGTGTGGATTGGCTACCTAGATATCATGTGCATACACCCAGTGACGAGGAAAACTTTGTGCGGAGAAATGTTACCTACTGCAGCGCGTCAGAGTGGCACAACGGTTAACTTCATTTCAGCAAGAAGGGCCAGGAGTGTCTACGGAAGAATTACCCCGCAATGTTAACCCTTAACACGGATGTCAAGACTAAGGAAAGGAGGATCGAGGATCCACCAACTATTCGTGACTTCTCCCTAAATGTTACCCGAAGAACTGTCAGGTTTATCTACACATCGACAGGTGGAATGTCAGACCTGTATCATGCAAGAAGTAACCCTCGTTATTGGTATACCTTACTACCTTACACCAGGAAGGTTGCAGGAACTGTCTAATCAACTCCAGGAATTATTGGACTCGAGCTTCGTCGGACCTAGTTTTCGCTTTAAGGAGCCCCGTTATACTCAAGAAGAGAAGTTGTTCCACATGTGTAACGAATATCGAGAACTCAACAAAGTGACAGTGAAGAACCGCTATCCTCTTCCACGAATTGATGCTTATTCGACCGGTTGCAAGGGTCGAGCTACTACTCAAGGATAGATCTGAGGTCAGGTTACCATCAGCTGAGAGTCCGGGATGAGGACGTCTCCAAGACAGCATTCAGAACTCGCTACGGCTACTACGAGTTCCTAGTCATGCCATTCGGGCTAACGAATGCACCTGCAGTCTTTATGGACCTTATGAACAGGGTGTGCAAACCTTATCTAGACAAGTTTGTGATTGTTTTCATCGACGACATTCTGATCTACTCCAAGAGTCAGGAGGAGCACGAGCAGCACTTACGACTTATCTTGGAACCTCTTCGAAAAGAACAACTGTACGCTAAGTTTTCAAAATGCGACTTCTGGCTTCGTGAAGTCCACTTTCTAGGCCTTGTGATAAACAAGGATGGGATTCATGTTGATCCATCCAAGGTTGATTCGATCAGGAACTGGACTGCATCGCGCACACCAACGGAAACACGCCAATTCTTGGGTTTGGCGGGTTATTGCAGGCGATTCATTAAAGGCTCCTCAAAGAATGCGCAGCCGCTTACTCTACTGACGCAGAAGGGTGTCACTTATCGTTGGGGTAATCCCCAGGAAACAGTTTTTCAACACTTAAAGGATGGACTTTGCAGTGCACCTATCCTCTCGTTGCCAGAGGGCACAGATGATTTTGTGGTTTATTGCGACGCATCTATCCAGGGTCTTCGTTGTGTATTCATGCAGCGGGATAAAGTTATTGCTTATGCTTTGCGTCAACTTAAAGTTCACGAACGGAATTACACGACACACGATTTAGAGCTGGGAGCTGTTGTTTTCGCGCTTAAGATATGGCGACACTACCTGTACGGTACCAAGTGCACTACTTACACCGATCACATGAGTCTCGAGCATATTTTCAAGCAGAAGGAATTGAACATGCGGCAACGTCGATGGTCGAGCTACTTAATGATTACGAATGTGCTATCAAGTACCATCCAGGCAAAGCCAATGTTGTGGCTGACGCCCTCAGTCGGAAAGATACTACACCTAGGCGTGTACGAGCCTTGCAGCTTACTATTCAGTCTAGTCTTCCTGCACAAATACGAGATGCTCAAGTGGAAGCATTGAAACCAGAAAATGTCAAGGCTGAAGCCTTACGCGGTTCAAGGCAGCGATTAGAACAAAAGGAAGACGGCGCCTACTATGTAACGGGGCGTATTTGGGTCCCACTATATGGCGGTTTAAAAGAACTTGTGATGGATGAAGCGCACAAGTCTCGCTACTCGGTACATCCAGGTTCGGATAAGATGTACCACGATCTTAAAACTAGGTATTGGTGGCCAAGCATGAAAGCCCTCATCGCAACGTACATCAGCAAATGTTTGACCTGCGCAAGGGTCAAAGTTGAATATCAGAAACCATCAGGCCTACTTCAGCAACCCAAGATACCGCAATGGAAACGGGAGGAAATTTCCATGGATTTCGTTACTGGCCTGCCTAGATCCCAGCGTGGGAACGATACTATTTGGGTGATCGTAGATCGACTCTCAAAGTCTGCTCACTTCCTGGCTATTAAGGAAACGGATAAGTTCTCTACCTTAGTAGACGTCTACTTGAAAGAAGTTGTTTCGAGGCACGGCGTGCCAACCTCTATTATTTCGGATCGGGATGCACGATTCACTTCAGAACTATGGCAAGCAATGCACAAATTTTTTGGCTCTCGATTAGACATGAGCACAGCTTATCACCCTCAGACGGATGGGCAGTCTGAGCGCACGATTCAAACTCTAGAAGACATGCTTCGGGCGTGTGTTAACGATTTTGGCAACAACTGGGAAAAACATCTCCCGTTAGTGGGGTTTTCGTACAATAACAGTTACCACACCAGCATTCAAGCCGCTCCATTCGAGGCATTATACGGACGTAAATGCCGGTCACCTCTTTGTTGGGCAGAGGTGGGGGATAGTCAAATCACAGGTCCAGAACTTGTAGTTGATACTACTGAACGAATTGCTCAGATACGACAACGCATGGCGGCAGCTCGCGATCGTCAGAAAAGTTACGCTGATAAGCGCAGGAAACCACTAGTGTTCCAAGTTGGGGATCGGGTGCTACTCAAAGTCTCACCCTGGAAGGGTGTGGTTTGTTTTGGTAAACGAGGCAAGCTCAATCCACGGTACGTTGATCATCGAGAAAATAGGCAAAGTGGCCTACAAACTAAACCTACCGGCTAAACTTGGTGCAGTTCACAATGTTTTCCACGTGTCGAATCTGAAGAAGTGTCTGTCAGATGAGACCCTCATAGTTCCTTTGAAGGAACTCACTATCGACGACCGGTTGCAGTTCGTCGAGGAACCAGTAGAAATCACGGACCGGGATGTTAAGGTCCTCAAGCACACTAGAATACCTCTTGTACGAGTTCGTTGGAACTCCCGTCGTGGCCCAGGGTTCACCTGGGAACGAGAAGACCAAATGAAACTCAAGTATCCCCAGTTATTCGAAAACCGTGCAACCACTACTGATGCTGAAGCTACTACAGAATTTCGGGACGAAATTCCAAATCAACAGGGGGATGATGTGACACCCCAGGAAAACCAGTAAACGATGCAACTTACCTAGCTTCCTCAGTAACCGCATGCTAAATTTCGGGATGAAATTTCTTTCAAGTTGGGGATAATGTGACAACTCGAGTTTCCGAGATTCCACTTTCGCATTTATTGCACGTTCACTGTTTGTTTAGTTGTTTACTTGCACAATTGGTAGCGCTGTAACTGTATACGTTTTGGTTTGATAAAGTATATTGTGGTTGTGCATGGTTATGTGTTATTTACGAAAGATTTGACAAATACATGAACTTGGTGATGAAACTGTAAATTATATTGTGATGGGTGTGTTTATGTAAAAGATGATACTTAGGGGTGAGTAGAGTAGATAGTGAAACCTTAACATCTCCTAACCCTAATTCCCTTCACTAATCATCTCACAAATCAACATACGTACTTTCACATCCTCCTCTCCTCTCCTACAATCATCTTCTTCATCATTGGCACAAGCTCTCAATCATCACTCTTGATCCCTCTCTTTATCTAGAATCAATCCAAGGACTTGACTGATTTCTTGTGAGCACATAGTATAGCATACCGAGCAAACCAAGGTGAGTTCACACTCTTTACCAAGGCATGGGATTCCCGGGGATTGGGAATGGGTTGAATGATGGGATTTCTCGTACTTACACGGTTACTAGACTATCTACCATGGTCCTCGGGTTAAGCAGGACACTTACGTAAAACCTACGTAAACAAGTGCATACTACTGTCTTCCAGAGTCGGGAAGGACACTTACGTAAAACCTACGTAAACTCACACATTCTACTGTCTTCCGGAGTCAGGAAGGACACTTACGTAAAACCTACGTAAACCCCACGCGTACCACTGTCCTCGGGTAAAGAAGGACACTTACTTAAAACCTACGTAAAGCTTGTATGTACTACTGTTCTCGGGTTAAGAAGAACACTTATGGTTACGAATAGTCTAGTGTATATGCAAACATGGGAAGCCCCCACTAATAGAACATACTATCGGCCTAGTAGAGCCACATGTGACGAAAAGAACTTACTATTACGAACTTACTTACTGTGAACTCGCTCAACATTGTTGTTGACTCGTTGTTACATGCCTTGCAGGCCTTTAGGTGCATATCAAAGGGACTTGCTGTCTGAGAAGCTGGAGTGGTCATGGGTCGAGACACATGAATATAAGACTAAGAGCTTACATATGGTTTTATAAACACTTAACGAGTTAAATATGCTTCCGCTGTAAACTGTGAAATATTGTAACATTGTAACACTTGTTATTTATAAATGAAAGTATTATTTACCTATGCTTATGAGTTCAATGTGATTGATGGTTAAGATCCTGGTCAGTCACGCCTCCAAGCGGCGGCACTCTGCATGTGGATTTTGGGGGTGTGACAGTAGTCGTTTCGGAGTTCAACCCAACGTCGTTGCCTCATGTTTAGTTCTTTCTAATTGAAGATATGCTGGAGACTTTTGTGGTCAGTGAAAACTACACACTTTGTACCAAACAGGTAGTGTCTCCAGATTTTGAGAGCAAAGACTACTGCACCTAACTCAAGATCATGAGTGGTGTAGTTTTTCTTGTGCACTTTCAGCTGTCTTGATGCATAGGCTATAACTTTGTTTCTTTGCATAAGAACGCAACCAAGGCCTAAATTGGATGCATCACACTACACAACAAAATCGTCGTTACCCTCGGGCAAAGATAGAATAGGTGCATCACAAAGCTTCTGTTTCAAAGTCTGGAAAGCCTCTTCCTGTTTGGATCCCCACTCAAAAGGTTTACTCTTCTGAGTTAAAGCAGTGAGAGGAACCGCAATCTTGGAGAAGTTTTCAATGAAACGGCGGTAGTAACCCGCTAGACCAAGAAATGAACGAACCTCGGTAGGAGTAGTAGGAGTATCCCAATCCTTAATCACGCTGATTTTAGCGGGATCTACATGTATACCTTGTTCGTTGACTATGTGCCCCAAAAACTAAACTTCCTTAAGCCAGAATTCACACTTGGAGAATTTGGCGAAAAGCTGTTCTTTCTTTAGGAGCTCCATTGTAAGACGAAGATGTTGTTCATGATCAGCTCGAGTCTTAGAATAGATCAAAATATCATCAATGAAGACGATGATGAAGTTTTCCAGATAAGGTTTACAAACCCTATTCATCAAGTCCATGAAAACAGCTCGAGCATTTGTTAAACCGAAGGGCATAACAGTGAACTCATAATGACCATATCGAGTACGAAAAGCTGTCTTGGGAATATCTTCTTCAAGAACTCGAAGTTGATGATACCTAGAACGTAGATCAATCTTTGAAAAGCAAGTAGCACCCTATAGCTGATAAAAGAGATCATCAATGTGAGGTAGGGGATATTGATTCTTGATGGTAAGCTTGTTAAGCTCACGGTAATCGATACACATCCTAAAAGATCCATCTTTCTTTTTCACGAATAGGACAGGAGCGCCCCAAGGGGAAAAGCTTGGACGGATGAATCCTTTGTCAGATAGCTCCTGAAGCTGCTTAGATAACTCTTGTATCTCAGACGGTGCAAGATGATAAGGTGACTTAGTAATGGGATTTGCACCAGGCACAAGATCAATGCGGAACTCAACTTGGCATACAGGGGGTAAACCAGGTAATTCCTCAAGAAATACCTCTGGATAATCCTGAACAATAGGGATATCTTGGATAGTCTTACCCTTGCCTTTATCTTCTACAACATGTGCTAAGAAAGCAACATATTTCTTGCGTAGATACTTGCGGGCTTGGGTACAAGACATAAGCTTAAGACCACTGACGGGTTTCTCCCCATGAACTTCTAAGATCTCACCAGTCGATAGCGGTATACGGACCAACTTCTCAAAACATACCACCTCAGCATGGTACTTCGATAACCAATCCATTCCTACTATAACATCGAAGCTCCCGAGTTGCATCGGTGTGAGATCAATAGGGAAAAGATGGTTATTGAGATTCAACTGGCAATTTCGAAGAACAGAGTCGAGTACAACAGGATCGCCACTAGCTACTTCTACTGTCAATGGCTTTCCTAGTTTTGTTCTAGTCATCGCAAGAAAAGGCTCAAATGCTAAGGACACAAAGCTCTTATCGGCACCCGAATCAAATAGAACAGAAGCAGGATGGTTGTTAACAAGGAACGTACCGTTCACCACTTCGTTATCCGCACACGCCTCATTTGCATTCAGATTGAAGGCTCTACCACGAGCTGGTGCCTGATTTGCATTTGCCAACCTCGAGCAATTGTTCCTATAGTGGGTCAGATCCCCACAGTTGAAACATGAACCAGGCGGAAAGTGAGGTCGTGCAGGATTCTGGGCAGGGTTTTGTACAGCTTGGTTTTGAGCTGCCTGATTCGGATTAGGAGCAAACGGCAAGTGTTCGCAAGATGACCAGATTTGCCATAATTCGTGCAGATGCGGCATTGCAACTGTGGCTGGTGGTGACTGTTACATCTGTTGCACAAAGGTGCATTACCAGCATACTGCCTCTTGGCAGCAGGTTGTGCAGCCTGATTCTATGCGGCCTGATTAGGAGCTGTCTGGTTTGTCTGAGCGGTAACAGCAAAATTCTTGGAAGCCTTACGCTTCCTCGATTTCTTAGAAGACTCAGCAGCCTTCTTGCCCTTGTTATCCTTGGTGCCATCAGACTGTTTCTGCTTTTTGTCACCCTTTCTGTGGAGTTTACCCTTCTTGATCTGCGATTCAGTAAGGGTAGCAGCTAGCTCAATGGCCTGACGGACGGTAGTAGGGTGGCTGCCAGTGACAATATCCTGAACAGGATCTGGCAAACCGTCTATGTACCTCTCAATAGCCTTATCCAAAGGCGTGACCATAGTCGAACAGAGCAAGCTTAACTCCTCATATCTGTCTGTGTAAGCCCGGTGTTCACCACTGACTTGCTTCAGATCATTGAACTCATCTTCGAGTGCCCTCTGCTCGTGACAAGGACAAAATTCTCTCATCATGAGAGCCCTGAGTTCCTCCCATGTCTGACCCAATGCAACATCTGCACCCCTATCTCTCATTACCCCATTCCACCAGGTAAGAGCCCTCTTTTGGAATACACTAGAGGCAAACTCGACCTTACGGTTGTTCGGACACTGAACATGGCGAAAAGTGCTCTCAAGACTCTCAAACCACTAGAGAAGCCATGTTGCTCCTTCAGTACCACTAAACTTGAGCGGTTTAGCCGAGTTAAACTGTTTAAAGTTGCACGGAGCAGGTGCATTAACATTGTTATTGGTGGCTTGGTTTATTTGAGTTATGAGACCAGGTAGCATAGCAGCCATCTGATGTGCTATAATAGCTGCCAGTTCGGCATCAGGTTGAGGAACGTTACGTCGAGGAGGCATTCTAAAAGAGGAAACATGAGAGAAAACGAGTGAGATGATGTGATGAATAATGAGATACCAATAAAATCGACAAAAAGCAAGGAAGGTGGTCATTTGTTTGTTACCACAAAGCAAACAAACAACACACGGTGACAAATCAAAGTAAATGAGTCATAATAATGTATTACCGAAGACATGCTCGCCTATAAGTGAACACTCACCCCAAGAGTTCCCAGGTAAGAGTGACTGGTCCGATACTATGGATTTGTACGAACACTCTAGCCTTAGACAGAAAACTCAGGGTATAGGCATTCACTCTTCCAGTTTGCACGTGTTCACATTATTTAGACCCAAAACTTTGACGAGATTTTGAAAAAAATTGGAAGGCACAAGGCCGAAAAAATGAATCAAACTGGAAGGGTTCAAAACTATATAATCAATCATCCAAGGATAGATGATTAATTTTCAAAGTGGTTTTGTTATTGTGTTCTTGTTGTGGTTATCACCTAAGGATAGGTGACGTGTATTGTTTTAATATCTAAACACAAGTAAACTTGTGTTAGGGTCCTAGAAAGTTATAGTGTAGGTCAAAGCATTGCTAATAACCTAATTCCCTATAACCATTGGCTCTGATACCAACTCTTCTGTCACGCCCCGGCCGCGTCAAAACAACAAAACCGCGGCGGAAACGCCGGGGAGTGAGGTGATAGAATTATTGTTTCAACAACCATGGCAATTAAAGTTATGTATTATTAATATTAAAGTTTACATTGTCTTTAAGTTCAAACTAAAAATAACATAATTAACTGTCTTTTAAGTCACTAAGGCCCGAGTCCGCCTAAGTGAAGCACACACATCATGCATTAGCACCTGAAACACATGTAAAAATAGGCACGTCAGCATAAAAATGCCTGTGAGATACGTAGGTTTTGTTTATGTAGATTCATGACTTGTATTTGAAAGAAGTGTTTAATAAAATGTAGTCATGAACCTTGTAAAATGTTTTTCTTTGTAAAACAATGTAAAAATCGATATGAAAATCAAATGATAATAAAAGGAAAATGCATGGTTAAATGAATAACCAAGTAGAAGTGAATTTGTAAAAATGTATACTTTGTAAAATAATGTCATGTTCTTGTAAAAATGTTTCATGTCTTGTCCAAGTGATTTAGATAACGCAACAATGTATGATACGATAAAAGCACTTATATATAGGAAGTACCAGCTGCGTATCCACCATGCTTTTATCATATAACACATAGCCCCGTTACATAAGTTACTTATCAATATCCAACCAAAATGTCATGTTAAATGTCAAAATATTTATGTATAAACCATGTATAATGTCTTGTGTATAACTGTATCATGAATAACTAATGAAATGCATAGCAAGTAGGAAATCATCTACTTAAACTATGTGATACTGTCAAAGTGTAAAAAATGTCATGTATGGTGAATAACTAGAAGCTACTCAACCCCATAGAAAATATACAAAACAATGTTTTTGAATAAACCTAAGTTTAAATCAAATGTTATGTTTTGCAGAAAAACAATGCTTTATGATTAAACATTTATGCAGTAATGTTAATCGCATACATTCAAGCCTTGCGACTGTGGTGACAAACCCTTAAACGAATTAAAGGTTCATCTAAAGTTATGTAGTCGGATTCTGTCATTCCCAACTTCCAAACAAACCTAGGAAGTCGGAAACGGGAGTTGTCAATTCCTATGGTACCATTACATAAGTCCGAGCGGCGTGATCAATGTTAATGAATGTATGTATTATTGTCCCGATTTAACATACCAAATGTCATAGCCAATGTAGCATGTGAAAACCATGTACTAGGAATGCTAAGTAAACATGCCTAGTAGAAATGTCCATGTAAAACAATGTGCTAGCATGCTGAGTAAACATACATAGCAGAAAAGTCATGTAAAACAATATGTTCCATATGCTAAGAAAACATATGCAACAAATGTGTAACAAATCAATGCGCTAGCATGCTTGACATACATAGCAAAACACAATGGAAAACATGTACTATAAGTGTACTAGGTGAAACTAGCATGTTTATGTCATAAAAGCATGAAATGCACAAAAGTAACATATATGTACATGTGTATCACCCAAAGTATTTGAAAACGGTAAAAGAGGGGAACTATGTACTCACTTGGGATTGCTAATTAGTCTTGAGAATAAGACCAATTTAAGCTCCAAGTATCACAGAATCAACCGGCACCTAGTATAGGTAACTATGTTAATAAATCGGCTCCTAAATCGGGAGATAGGATAGAATGAGGTTCTATAAATCAAATGAGTAATTTAACTCATATCGTATGATTTAATAGGCCCTACATTTTGATTGGAAAGTCTACCTATGTGCTTTTGACCCGTTTCGACCGATTATGGTAACATAAGCTACTATAAGGCGTCGTTTGCGTAAAACTATGTCCGGATGGTTATCTATGCGCTATGTCAAGTCTTACATGCCCAATTATCCCTAAACATGTTACTAAATCAGATTATATGCTAAAAATATGTTCACATAGGCAAAATACGGATTTTAGCTTCAAAAGGGCATTTTGGTCATTTCCTATGGGCATACAAGCTAACAAGCATATGACTAACCAAATCCTATGTGATCATAAGGTCTAACCTCTGAGGTTATTACCTATGTAACTATGATCACTAACTAATCTTGGTCGGATCCTAAAGATCGACCAAACGGGTCAGGTTCGAAAGTCTAAGCGGTTGTTTAGACCGCTTACCTTACGACCCTAAACAAGCACTAAACTAATAGTGTCGAGTTAAACATGTCAAAACATGTTTAACCTACTGATTTGGTATCAAAACAAGGTGTTTTGATACCTAAAAGTAGTTCCGTTGCAAAATGCGTGCTAAAACGCATTTTGACCGAAACTTTGACTCGACACTACACCTAGCTAACGTGGTAATCAACAGCTATAATCACGAAGGATTATAACTATCGTGATTACAATCACGTTTCAAAGTTCAATTGAACTTTGACTTGACCAATTGATGGTCAAAACCGAAAGTCAAACTGTTGGCCAAACTGTTTGACTTTCTGCACTAACATAAAGAAAAGCAATAAAAAGCTCACTTAGGGTCCTTGCCATCTTTTCAACAAGAAGACAAAGTCCCAATTCAGATTAGAGAGCTTCCAAAGCAGAAGTGAAGGAGAGAAATGAGAAATGAGCAATGAATGAATGAAATGGATGGGCTATTTATACTTGTTGGTGATGAACAAGATCAATCCATGTGTTTGTGTGGCCAACAAGGAATGATCTCAACCCTACAAATGTTAAGAACTGATTGGGAACCTTGAAGAACACATAAACTTGCCCATCAGACAAAGAAATTACAAGAACAGCCCCTGAATTATGAAACAGTAGCCAAAAACAAACTTTCTAGTTACTGGGCTGTTCAGGCGCCCCGCGTAAGAAATGGGTGTGGGCTTACGCGCCCCGCCTGAGCTCCCAAGATCAGCAAACTTTGAAAATTTACAGTTTTGGTCCCTGCATGCAATCGAGTCCATTTCAGGCCTTTTTGACCCCCGTTAAGCCATTTTCAAGGCTCTACAAGGTCAATATAGTTTAGAGGACTCAAAATATGCTTGGAACATTCTTGGATGTCGGCTCGTTTGGTCGTACGGTCGCGTTGTTCATTAATTTACGGCGAAACTCAAACGAACGCGAAAATGAACCAAATTAAGTGACGAATGGTATTTTTGCATGCCGATCACTAAAACAAAAATATTTAAGTGTGTACAAAAATTTTGGATGTCTAGATGTGGCCAGAACGTAAGTTATGCGCGAAAATGCAAACTTACACCGTTTTTGACACTTTTAGTCCCTGTAAGATCATATAAGCATGTTTTCGCATACCGAACCTATCAAAGCTTATTTCTAAGCCATGTTTAGGTTATATATGGTATGTTTAACTTATGATCAAGTTCCGGACTGTTCGTTGTCTTACGAAACGGCAGACTTTCGCAAATTGACGCAAATAGTCCCTGAGAGCGAATAAATTTGTTTTTGCCATACCAAAGCCTTTAAAACTTATTTCTAAGTTATGTAAAGGTTATTTAAGGTATGTTAAGTTTATGATGATGTTCCGGAGTGTTTGTCGCATTAAACTAAACGTGTTAACACATCAGTTTGCGTATAACTTCCCAGAAAGCGATGTGGAGTTCGAAATCGATCAAAAATCAACATGGGCACAAAACCAAACATAAATGACAAACATTAGGATCAAAGCACATTGTTTTATTAATATTGTATTATTCAGAGTTTGTAAAAATGATATCACAAGCACAGATGTCACACTTTTGGCCCTTCAAGTTAGGTTGTAGGTATTCTTGGAAGTATAACCGAACATCGTTACGCTCCGGGTCCGTCGAAAGGTTACTCAGAGGTATAATTTAAACATGTTGACACTTTAAACCCTTTTAACGCGCAAACTTGTGCGTATTGCCGTTTAATGGCATAAAAGCTCTAGATGACCAATATAAGTATTCCCAAGAGTGTGATCAAACATCATAACGTTCCGGATTCATTAAAAGGTCACTCAGAGGTAAGAATTAACATGTTGACGCTTTTAACCCTTCGATGCACAACTTTTGAATTATAATGCAAACGGTTTCGTTTATCCAACAAGTGGCTTATTAAAAGAATACGAATACGGTATAAGGTCACTCAGAAGCTTAGTTTAAGGATGTTGACACCTTTAGTCCTTGCATATTCAAAATTTTCATTGTTTGGCAATAATAGTCCCTCCTGTTCAACATTTGACTTAATTAGGATTAGGGACACGTGTCAACATATAATTGGACACGATTTTACGAGGTGTTACAATCGGCAAGAGATGCAGGAGACTCTTAGTTGGGTCGGAGGCCTCCCTTAACGACGATGATTTGTCATCGAACATGATGGTGATCCTGGTTAATTCGGTGAAACAAGTGAACATGGAGGTGGATATTCTACGGAAAAATCAGTTGATCACCGTTTGGGTTCAGGAAGTGGAAGGTGATTGGTCGCCATCTTTTCCGATTATAGGTAGGTCGGAAGTTGTGCCGCCGGAGCCGCCGGTCATTAAGTCAGAAGTTTTCTTTGACAAAGGTGATCAGGAAGATGAGAGGGTGGAAGCAGAAAGGTCATGCATGGGTAATATGCATGAGATTATTGTCACGCCTGTCAGTAAGGGGACACATGTCTTGAAAAATTGTGGGGCTACAAATGGAGGGGACCCACCTTCGCTGGTTACAGACTGTAAGAATGGATTTTTGGATAATAATTTTGGGCCCACCCCAAAAGCCCGTTTAAAAGAAAAAGGGACTGGGCTTAGTTATATCACGTTGAGGGCCAAGGATAAACGTAAAAAATCGGCCCTAAAGGCCCAACTCTTTAAAACCCCTGACCTTAATGATGTGGCGGAGATTGACCTCCCAAAAGAGGATGACCCTTTTCTTCTCGATGAGGCGATAGAGTTAGATGCTGTTGAGCACAAGAGAGATAAAGTGATTCGGGACCATTGTCACCGCAGGCCTCCTTCCGAGTGTAAACGGGAGACGGTTGACTCAGCCGATCGACAGGACGAGGTGAACAAAATTATTGATGCTGAGGTTAAGGCGACGACGGAGTATGGTACGTGTTTGGGTGTTAATTTGGAAGGTTTTGACAGACAAATTAGAAAGCTAGTGTCGGGGGAGATGGAGACTAGCCGGTTGTCATGAATTTTATCACTTTAAATATCTGGGGGGTTGTCGGGCTTGAAAAGCCGGCGTGGGTTAGAAGATGAAAGAAGGAGAAGAAGGCGTCATTTATCTGCCTTCAAGAAACACACCAGGCTGATCTGACGAATGCTTTTTAGAGCAGATTCTGGGATAGGACCCCGATGGCGTTTACTTCGGTTAATGTCGTTGGCCGCTCAGGGGGACTGGTCTCTCTCTAGGATCCTTCGTTTTTCTCAGTGGTTTCTGTTTTAAAGGGGCATTGTTTTGTTGTGGTTTCTGGCTTCATCAAGGGGGAGGAGAAGAGGATCAATGTCCTTAATGTCCATGCCCCGAATGATGCTTTCAGGAGGAGACAGCTGTGGAACTCTTTGGTCGATATCGACAGCCAGTTGGAAGGGGTGTGGATTGCACTGGGAGATTTTAATGATGTTAGATGTATGGAGGAGAGAGTAAATTCGAATTTCGATGCTACTTCGGTGCTTCACTATAACAAATTCATTGTTTCTATTGGTTGGCTGGAATACCATATGGTGGGAGGTAATTTCACGTATATTTCCGACAATAGGGAGGTTAAGTTTAGCAAAATTGATAGAGTCTTTGTATGCTTCGACTTTATGAATCTGTGGCCCGGGGCGAAGCTGGAAGTTTGAAGTAGGGGTCTCTCCGACCACTGCCTGGTGGCTCTGACTTGTTCCGAAATTGATTTTGGCCCAACCCCGTTTAAATTTTACAACAGTTGGTTAGGTTCCAGCGAACAGTGAACTGCTGGATATTGTGCAGAGGGTGACTGGTAGTGGTCTTACCATAGGGAGAGCCGATAAATTTTTGGGGTACATCCTTAAAAATTTGAAGTTGGAGATTAAAAAATGGAGGGCGAAAGTTAAAGTGTGGGAAGATATTAACCAAATGGTGATATCCAGGGCTGTCGACCAGATTGAGCAACTGGCTGAGGTTGCTAGGTTAAACGATTCGGAGAAAAAACTTAGGGTGGTGCTCCGTATGAAACTTAGAAGGATGGAAAAGGCCAAGGCTAAAGACCTGCAACAAAAAACCCGGGTGAACTGGGTTAAGTGGGGAGATGAAAACTCTTCCTTTTTCCACGGGATCATTAACAAGAACAAGATGAGTAACAAAATTAACGGGCTAAAAATTCATGATGAATGGGTGTCTGACCCGAAGTTAATCAAAGAGGAAGTTAGAAGGTGGTTCAGCTTTCAGGTTTCGGAACCGTTACAAAGAAGACCATCGTTCTCATGCATCGGGCTTCCGAAATTATCTCCTGATCAGGCTGCTTCTTTGATACAACCTTTCTCGGCTGACGATATTTGGAATGCGATTTGGAGTTGCGATGAAGGAAAAGCGCCGGGTCCGGATGGTTTTACCATCAGTTTTTTCAAGGTTTTTTGGGACTTATTTAAACCTCTTCTTGCCTCTTGGATAGAGAAGTTTCACAGGCCCGGAGATATTTCCAAAGGCTGCAATGCGTCTTTTGTTGCTCTCATTCCGAAGAAAACCGATCCGCAAGTTCTTGATGACTTCAGACCTATTTCCCTAGTGGGGTCGATTTACAAAATAGTTTTGAAAACTTTGATGAACAGGTTAAAGTCCATCATGGAAAACATTATATCGCCAGCTCAGTCTGCTTTTGTCAGAGGAAGATTCATTTTAGACAACCCGTTAATTGTAAATGAGACTATTTCTTGGGCCAAGAAGAATAAGCGTAAGATCCTTATTTTTAAAGTTGATTTCCAGCGTGCTTATATGTTGAACTGGAATTTCCTGTTCAAGATGATGGAAGGTATGGGTTTTCCTGACATTTGGATTAAGTGGATAAAAGGCTGCCTGAGCTCGGGTAGAGGTTCGGTTCTGATTAACGGGTCCCCGACTAGGGAATTCCCGTTCAAACGAGGTCTGAGACAAGGGGATCCAATCTCTCCCTTTCTGTTCATCATCGCTATGGAGGTTATCAACATGTTTTTGAACCTGGCAGTCGGGTTGGGGCTTTTTCATGGCGTGCAACTTCCTAACAACAGGCCCCTTATTTCACATTTATGTTATGCGGACGATGTCCTATTTGTTGGTGAGTGGTCGGAGCACAATGTCATTAGTCTTTGTAGGCTGTTGAGGGTTTTAAATTTGGTTTCGGGCCTCCAAGTGAACCATAAGAAGTGCAAGCTCTTCGGGGTCGGGGTGGAAGATTCTGAAGTTATTAAATGGTAAACTTCTTAACTGTCGGGCCGGTAATCTCCCGTTCATGTACCTTAGGATACCCGTTTCTGCCAACATGAAAAGGGCGAAATTTTGGTAGCCGATAGTGGAGAAATTCAGAAAAAAGCTGTCCTCCTGGAAGGCGAGACACCTTTCCCTCTCGGGACGGGTGACTCTTGCAAAAGCTGTCCTTGGTAGCCTTCCTTCATATTTCCTTTCCATTTTTGCAGCCCCAAAAAGTGTTTTAAAAAAACTTGAAGGGTTGAGGAGATATTTTATTTGGGGAAAGACGGGGACGTGGGGAAAAATTAGGTGGATCCGTTGGGATTTTTTGTCAACCCTAAATCTCACGGGGGGATCGGAGGGGGAGGTATTGCGGATCTTAATGTTGCCATGCTCACCAAGTGGTGGTGGAGGTTCAAGGCTAACCCAAAGCAATTATGGGCGATGGTTGTCTCCTCCATCCACGTTTCGGAAGGCAACAATGAATTGATACCTCTGAAGAAAGCGGCTCTTGGGGTATAGAAAGACATTGCTATGGTTGAGGAGAGTCTTGGCAAGGCTAGCATTTTAATCGAGGATTGACTAAAAGTCAAAATTGGGAACAAGATTCTTACTCGTTTTTTGGAAGGACCCTTGGCTAACCCGTGATTCTCTAGGAAGATGTACCCAGAGTTGTATTGCCTAGCAAAGGAGAAAAATGGTTCGTTGGCTGATGCTATGGAGCATTCGGGTGGTTGTATCAGGTGGGGCTGGGGTTGGACTAGAGGCCCAAACTCGATGAGAGAATGGGCCAGTTTTGGCGATCTCATGACTCGGCTGAACAACTTCAGACCTGAAGGTGGGACCGATCGGTGGACCTGGGAAAACAATGAGGGATCTAATTTCTCTGTTAAGTCTATAAGGGCGGAGATTGCTAGCAATGGTTAGAATGCGGGGAATGTTGCGGCTCTCGTCTGGAACTCTTTGGCTCCCCGGAAATGTAATTTTCTTCTCTAGAGAGCCGAAATGGGTAAAGTGGCTGCCAAGACTGAGCTTCTAAAAAGGGGAATCATGGTTCCGGGGGTCTCTTGTGACCGTTGCGGGTACGGAATTGAAGATCCAGATCATGTTTTTTTTAACTGCATTTTGGCTAAAGATGTGTGGTGGCGGGTTCTTGTTTGGACCGAGATTTCCTTCCCAATGAACGCCTCTAACCTGATGGACCTAATGAGTATTATTAGGGACAGCCCAGGCTCCAGGATATGGAAACAGTTGGTGAACACTGTGGCTCTTGCAACGGTGTGGCGAATATGGGAGGCTCAGAACGCGAAGGTATTTGATGGAAGATTCATTCATCCGCGTAAAATTCTGGATTCGATCAAGGAAGATGCCTTTCTTTGGATTTGCAACAAAGCCAAGATATCCAAACCGTCATGGGAAAAATGGATCGATTTTAATGTGGCTGACATTGTGTAGCTTGTTTGTTGTGTTCCGTTTTGTTTTCCGTTTGTAATCGCTTAAAGATTAGATGATGTATGAGTTGGGTTGTTGAATACATTGTAAAACTTTGGTCCACATTTAGTTCGCTATGTTTTTTAAGATTTGGGTTTCGATGCGGATTGTTTAGTATCATATTTTGTAATGTAACATTAGATTTTCTTAACAATTACAGCTACAACCTACAACACTAAGGTTCTACAATATTCGTGTTTAGCTAACATTAGAAAGCTTTGAGTTTAGATTTAGAATTTCATCATCAGCATATAAGCGAAATGCGAAGGATCTCAAGTACGCTTGTTGGTGCAGTCATCTGTCGTCTTCGTCTTATGTCGAGTCTCGGGTTCGTTGCGGTACGGAACAAGAATGATGTCATCATTCTTGATGATGACATCATCCTTGTGACATCATCCATTGCATCATCATCATATGAAGACTTCAACATTCACGTGAAAGTTAAGGCATATAAGACAAAATTTGAGAGGTCCAATAAGATGTTGCCATTTAAAGGTCCAATCGTTTGAAGGATCAATTATATGAAGGTTCCGTTTGAAATCACATGAAGGCCTTCCGTTTGAAAGCTTAGCCGTTTGAGGACCTTCGTTTGAAGGTGTCCGTTTGTAGATATTCAAACGATAGGGTCAGGTCCTTGTACTATATATAGATCTCAAACGGTCATCATTTGTAATGATAGGGTCAGTTGATACCGAGGTGCTGCCGGTATTTCCTCTCACTGTAAACATTGTCAATTGAATATAAAAGAGGATTAAAGTGATTTTCTAGCTGTTTTCAAGTTCGTTTCTTAGTTTCCGCCTCTGAAACGTACTAGATCTCTTCCGAACGACTCATTCGGGTCGAAACCGATCCTACAAGTGGTATCAGAGCTCAGGACGAGGAGTTCTTGCCATATTCAGCTTGAAAATCTGACTTTCTACACCTTTTTTTTCTTAAAATTGATATTTTTTACGGTTAAAATCGGCTCAAATTTTTACACAGTGTTCGGATTTGATATTTGACAAACCCATGAAAGTTTCAGCTTAAAACTCAACGTAAAACTGGTCAAAATGGCCTGAAAATTGATGTTCGTTTGAACGAGCACAGTGACTGACCGTTTGAATTTGACGCTTATCGTTTGAATTTGACGCTTATCGTTTGAATTTGTGTCCTATCGTTTGAAAACATGACATCCGTTTGAAGCATCGTTTGAAATCTGATCCTGACCGTTTGAAAATTCATGGTTGACCATTTGAAAATTTACCTGACCGTTTGAACAAGCACGTGATAGCTTGAACAAGCACCTTCTCATTTGAAAATTGACCTTGTCAGTTTGTAAGGTGACCTGACCGTTTGAAACATGAACATTGTTTGAAAGGTGCATCGGGTCATGTAAATTTCATCGATTTGTGTGAAACATTTAAGTTTGCATATGAATATCTCGGTTTAAGTGATAGTTGTCTGGTATTGATCTGATCAAAATATAGAAGATAGTGTCAGTCATTATATATTTGAGATAATCAAGGAATTGCATGAGGAACATTAATTCGATTTGCATGAGTTGTTGTCAGCTTTAGTGAATCATTAATTGAGGATGTTAGTCGGTCACATGTTGTTTTTGTTCAAGGTTTGATGTGAATTAGTGTGTCGGCTGTTAGTGGGTTTTGGCGGCCCATGTGATTGGTTCAAGGTTGCGGCCCAATAGCATTTGTTGATTAAAGATCAAGGTTATTGGTTATTGTGTTTTTGTTCAAGATTGTCGGTTTGTATGTGTTGTTACTGAGATTCAGTGTGTCAGTTGGTTTAATTCAAGAATTGCATGATATAAAAGGAATACGGTCCAATTAAGAGACATTTTATATCTCGGGTTATGTGCATATAAATTTTTTTTAGTTGATAAGTGTTTGCAGCTAAAGTTGTTGTCTGGTCACGTGAAATATTTCAAAAGGTTCAAGTTACAAGAATTTTGTTCACACAGTTTGTTGATCACTTTTTATAATCTCTAAATCATTGTTGAGAAATGTGAATACCGAAGTCCATGTGAATCATCACGAGTTGTCAGGTCTTTAAAAAGGTTGTTGTCGGCAAAGTGAGATCATTAAAAGTGTTGTAGCATTATCACGTGTTGTCAGATTATTAAAAATTTGTTTTCGCTTGAGGTATTGTTTTTGCAGGTGTATTCGTTTGAAAGAAAGGTTACTATTCCGCTTGAATTACAAGAATCATGGATACGAATTTCTTTAATATGACTAAAGAAACTTTTGATAGAATAAAAGTATTAAAGAAAGAATTTGATTCGTTTTCAGGTTATCCAGGAGAAAACACAAAGAGTATCATTGAGAGGTATAGCCATCTTGTTCGCTCAATGTCTGAGAAGGGTATTCAGAAAAGTCCAAATGAATGGGTTGAAAGATTAGCCAATTCCATACCTCAACAAGAATGGGGTACATATCTTTTGGACTTAAAAAGGACTGGAGAATATTCTAGGTAGACAATTTGTCAATTCATTAAGAAACTTGAAGAACAGATGGAGAGAAATGCTACGAAGAAGAAAAGTCAAAATGATGTCCAAAGAGCCAAGGAAGAAAAAGCTTCAAAAGTTGGAGATTCTGTGAAGAATGCATCAGTGTGTTTCAAATGTGACAACTTTAAGACTGATAATGACAAACTCGTAAAAGATGCAGAAAGTTTGGCATTGGAGATCAAGAAGTTGAAAGACGAGAAGCAGAATGATGATAAGCAGATTCTTATATTAAAGGAAACGTGTGAAAATATGAAAATTGAAAATGACAAACTGTTGAATGGTTTGAATAGTTTGAAATCTGAAAACAAAAGTGTGAAAGAAAAGGCAAAAGATTTTGAAGAAAAGATTAAAAGTTTTGAAATTGAAATATCAAGAATTGAAAAAGATTTTCAAAATCAAATGAAAATTCTTGAAGATGGGAGAGATGTGTTTAGCAAAAACAACATTGAAAAACAAAAAATGATAAATTCCCATCTTCAGAAAATTATAAAATTGGAAAATGAAGGTGAATGTGCTCGAAAGAAAATTAAAGAGTTAGAAAAAGAGTTTGAAAGCAAAAAGAAATCTTCAGAAGATGAGGATTTCTGGATTAAGCTAGAAAACAAGAATCTGAAAGCAAATGAAGCGAAATTTCAAGAACAGATAAAAGTATTGGAAAATGAAAAGTCTGTTCTTGAAAACATGAAGAATGAAAATGAAAAATCAATCAAGTCTCATCTTATAAGAATATCTCAGCTTGAAATGAAAATGAAGCTGAGAATTCAAGAAACAAGATTGATGAACTTGAGAAGAAATTGAAAGGTTTTGTGACTTCCTCAAACAGTTTGAATTTTCCCTGTCCAAAACCAATCAATTCAGTTCCAATAAGTGACGATGTCACAAACTTTGACAATGTCAAAGTTGAAGATTGTGATGAGAAATCTGATGATGAAAATGAAAAAGTTGAAAAACAAAAATTGTTTTTGAAATTAAAAGAAAAATTTCAGAAAACTGTTCTACAATCAACTGAAAAAGGTGAATGCTCTAAGCAAAAACCTTTTAAGAAGAAAGTGGAACAGAAACAAAAAGATAAAAATTTGAAAAATGTACAAAAAGAAAATAAAAGCTCATCAGATCGATCATCCAATCGCATTCAAAAAGCACAAAAATTGAAAAATGAAAATTAAAAAATTGTTGGTATTAAGTGGTGCAGGTTTGACCACAGTGCTCAAAAGTCAAATCCAGCAAACATGAGGAAGGAATATCACCAAGCCAGACAATGCAATGATCTGAGCGTTTTGTGTGAAGGTGATACATGGTACGATAACAGAGTGTGTTACCGATGCGGTTATCAAGGACACATTGCTGTTAACTGCCAGAGTTGGAGCTATGAGATGAGAAGATGCTATAACTGTCAAATTAGAGGTCACATTGCCAGAGATTGCCCAAGAAGATCAAATGAAAGATTGAGGGTTAATTCTCAGAAAATGACAAAGATTCCAGTCAATGTCAAGCCAAAAGAACTGAAAGTTCAAGAACCAAAAGTTCAAAAACCAAAGGCTCAAGAACAGAAAGTTCCAGAGAAGAAAGTAAAGCTTTCTCAAGGGCAGAAAGACAGACTGAGGAAGAAGAGGAAGAAGGCGAAAGAGTATCTAGAGAAGATCTTGTCCTCAGGTTCATCTGTTGGTAAAAATAAGAGTTCTGATGAATCAACTCCATCGAATGCTAAGTCAAGCCAGGAGAATTCATCGGATACAAATCTGAGGATGAAAGAAGAAAAGAAGAAGAAGAAAATGGTCGGCGATGAATCTAACAGGTCAAAGACAGACAAGCCACCTTCCGGCGATGAATCTGACAGGTCAAAGTCAGACAAGCCATGTGCAGGCAATGATTCTGGTTCGTCAAAGCCAGAGGAGCCATTGGTTGAGGTAAAAAAGGAGAATTCAGGTTTACCAATGGATGATGCAAACTTTTCACCATTGTTGAACAAGAATTCGAAATCACCCAAGGACCGTCAGGCTTGGGTGAATCTGTTTAAATAGAAAAACCTGACTCGCCGGAGATCCCAAGTTTATATCGTGGATCAGGAATCGGCATCATTCTAGTGTTTGAAAAGTTTGTTTGAAAGATTTTGAATAAGTGTTTGAATGTTTACAGGTTGAAGGACTACGCCGGAGCTTCCAGGTTGGTAATTGAGAAGAAGGAATCGGCATCTTTCTGAATAATTTGACAAGTGGTAAAGAGGTTTCTGTAGATGTTTCATTCCTACAGTAAAACCTACAAGTGGTATTTTTGATCTACAAGTGGTATTTGTGATTATACTTTGAAGAGGTTACATTTACAAGTGGTACAGTGATTCTGAACTGCAAATGGTAAATCAGGGACATTAAGTTGTACTTGATTTACTATTCATATGAGATTGATAAACAAGATGATGAACCATATCCCCATGCTTCATAAGTGGTAAACTTAAAAATGGTAAACACAAACTCATTTTCCGGAAAAATCATTTTGATTAAAACAAACTTAAGTGTTTTGAAATCTAAATGAGAAAATGGTTTGTTGAAAGGGGGAGTTCAGATTGTTTATTCCTAGTGAATGGAGATTTGATGCGATTCAATGTCAGTTGTCAAGTTTCTGTACAGTTTGTGTTCAATTTTCTTTAATGTGTTTGCATTTCAGGGGGAGTAGAAATTTCAGAAAATTCAAAAACATTAGAAAATTTGAAAAAGTCAAAAACATGATAAAATTCAAAAATGAGTTTCGTTGTGAGAAGAGGAAATGATAGTACGTCAGTAGGCTGTCACAAGATGATAAAGAATTGAAAAGATAATATGTGATAAACAGTCTTACTATGGATATGTCAGTAGGTTTTTACACATTTAGTAAATTGTGACGAGATATAAATCTAAAAGTTGAAACTTGCTTGTTCTGTGGGTTAACACAAACTTGGATATATAGGTAACCCCTGAAATCTTGTTTGAAAGGTCCCTTATTCTGAGATACTAGGTCTTTATGCTCAGTGATATCTAGGGTATTATCCCGGTACTTCTGTTGTATGGAAGTACTGACCTAGTCCCCGGATAATGCTTTCTGCAAAAAGCTTGAAACATAGCTTCACCCTCAGCATGCTGATGAAACAATAAAATTGATAGTCGCTGCTGTTGAAATTAAAAGATCCTCTAAAGGGGACACACCAAAAGTCGAAGCCGTCATCTCTCTGCGTATACGGAAGTATCGACCTGAGCTCTCACGGCCCTCGCATCTAACCCCTATACAGATATCAGCTGTGGTATACTCACCTGTAAGACTGAATATTGGGATCTGGATACGGGAGTGTATTCAAGTAGTGGGACACACGGATAAGTTTAAGTTCTTAAAACATTAATATCGTATCTCGGATCAGTTGAACTTTGTGTGAAAATTTCAGTGGACCGATATACTAACAATCTAGGTAAATTGTTTAGAACTGAAAATGAAATCAGCTTAACGGTGTTAGTGACATGTCTCATAAACTGATATGATCCTCTTACACGAACTCACGAAAATATGTTTGTAAATATTTCATTGTCTGCATTTCATTTCTTAACATTGAAAAATCCAAAAAGATTTTGTGTGTGTTTTAGCATAAATTTTTAAAAAAAAATTCAAAAAGATTTTCGACAAACTGATGTTGGAAACCTGATTATCAAAATTCCAAGTGCTAAACATGATGACATTGTTGTGAGGGGGAGTGCTTCTAATTGTCAAAATATGTTTTTTAAATCAACAAATGGTTCATCATATGTGAATGATCTGAAAGAGAGTTAGTGTTGGTGAATGCAAATTGTTAAAATTAGAAAATTTACTTCTGGGTTAAGAATGTGTAGCTGTAACCAAGTTTTGGATTCAGTGGACATAACTAAAGCCAGGCATCAAGTTTGAACATGTGAAAGCCAGACAACGATCCTGAAGATGTTGCTGAAGAACAAAGAAATACCAGCAAATCGAGAGGGGGAGTCTGAAGACGGAGAGAGAGAGAGAGAAGCTCAGAGGACTGATAAAGATTGAAGATTTGAAGACTCGACACTTAAGACTCATCAACATCTGAGGGGGAGTCTGTTAGTGCAGTCATCTGTCGTCTTCGTCTTATGTCGAGTCTCGGGTTCGTTGCGGTACGGAACAAGAATGATGTCATCATTCTTGATGATGACATCATCCTTGTGACATCATCCATTGCATCATCATCATATGGAGACTTCAACATTCACGTGAAAGTTAAGGCATATAAGACAAAATTTGAGAGGTCCAATAAGATGTTGCCATTTAAAGGTCCAATCGTTTGAAGGATCAATTATATGAAGGTTTCGTTTGAAATCACAAGAAGGCCTTCCGTTTGAAAGCTTAGCCGTTTGAGGACCTTTGTTTGAAGGTGTCCGTTTGTAGATATTCAAACGATAGGGTCAGGTCCTTGTACTATATATAGATCTCAAACGGTCATCATTTGTAACGATAGGGTCAGTTGATACCGAGGTGCTGCCGGTATTTCCTCTCACTGTAAACATTGTCAATTGAATATAAAAGAGGATTAAAGTGATTTTCTAGCTGTTTTCAAGTTCGTTTCTTAGTTTCCGCCTCTGAAACGTACGAGAGCTCTTCCGAACGACTCATTCGGGTCGAAACCGATCCTACAACGCTTATACCTTATCCCCTACACTTAATTATAAAATTCCCTTTGATTCTCTTACTATGTCCCGTGACTACCGTTAGTCTAACCTGATTTATATCCTAGCATATCTAACTCTGTGAACAGATTTCCACAAAAACGGTTCCATCATCTCAAGAACGTTGGGAGACGGAGATCTAAATTAGTCAACACCCAGATGAACGTGATGACCTACACAATAATCTTACCTCTTATATCGCTAGAGTCATTATTTCATAAGAGTTTTCCTTCCTAAGCGAATCTTTTCCCTAACCCTTGGACTGGTCGATGCATACTGTTTAATGTAGTAGCTGGTTACTGTTGTCAACGTAGACAAATCTCTCACTCCATTATCGTGGTCACACTACATCTTTGAAACTCTACGCATAAACTCCCATCAAATTGGTGCTCTAATTTAAAAAGAACTCGGTAAATTTGCCTTCTTGATCTTTAGTGATCACTTTTGAACTCTGAAGATAGTGATGTATTGTTATTATGACCATACCATTTTGAACATATTTTTCGCGTCCTTGTGATGAAACCTCTTGGCAACATATGTGTCACACCCCCAAAATCCACCATGCGGAGTATCACCGCATGGAGGCATGACATGACCAGGATCGAGCCACCAATCATATTGAAAAACGTATTTAAGTAGACAAAACCAACCACAATACAATTGGTGACCAAAAGCTAGTTAACCAAGTTTAAATTAAACAGCGGAAGCATAAAACGTAATTCCCAATAACATAAGTTCATAGTTCATAAGTTTAAAGTCCAAGCGTAAGTTTAATAAGTTCATAAGGATTTAAATATTAAGCACGGAACATAACAGTCCGTATCCCACAACGACTCCTTCCCCGTGCAAGCTCCAAGCATTTAACGACCTGTAAGGCATGTAACAACGAGTCAACAACAAAGTTGAGTGAGTTCACGTTTGGTTGTTTAGTTTTAAGTTGTTTCCAAAAATGTGGTTTATCTTTCATTGGCGTAATTGCCATGGGGGTTACCCCGTAGCTGAAAGTAAAATTTACCAGTTCATTCTTTATTACCCAAACCATATCCATGACCAGTGGGGGCTTCCCTATGTGAACCACTAGACCTTACCATATCGACTACTAACGCAAATAAGTTGTGCCCTACGTCAGTGTCTATCATCACTGATAGTTTTCCATAGTCCATTAGTACACGCCCTTCCGACTGGCACGGTGTGAGGTTTGTTAAACCTAATAGCGCTATTAACTAATGACCCGCTTGCCATTGGCCTCAGCGATTAAGTCGATATAAATTGAGGGACTTCATGATAGAGTTTTGTCTAGTAAGTTTTAAGGTTGTTGTCCTACCCAAAGAGGACGAAAGTACGTATTCTACCCAAGGAGAATATGCATGATTAATATTGGCATCCTACCTATGGAGGATGGCCGTACATATCCTACCCAAGGAGGATATGTAGCTTCCATTTTAGTCCTTTAACCCATTCCCAAACCACCGGGAATCCCATGCCTTACAAAGTGTGTGAACTCACCTCGGTTGCTCGGTTTGACTCTCAAAAATAGCTAACCCTCAAGGTCGGTCAATCACGTCCTAGTATGATTACCACTTAGTTTATTAGTGACTTCAAATAAGCACGAAATTCCTGCACGCATCTACCACATAACATGCATCACTTTAACGGTTTATGCCCATATAAGCCTCCCATCTATTCCCGTTCATAAGCAAGCATACGACATTGCACATAACACTTTTATTGACATATAACGTGTTAGATTGTTCTCAGATAACCTACTCGACATTTAGACACGCAAATCACCACTTATGTCGTTTCAGCTTTAATCTTCAAAACCGGGCTGTTTTCGGGGATTTTAATAAAATAGTTAAATTGTTCCAAAAATTCCCAACTTTTTATAGAAGGTCTTAAACGATCCAAATATTATTGTTTAAAAATCTCGGGATCCAATTCATCACCAATATTTTATAAAAATTCATTTTCCGGACTGCAATCAGATTCATCTTTCTCTGATTGCAGTCCACGGAATAATTTATTAAAAATTCATCGTAAGTTCAATTTACGAAATTCCAGTGGAATAATTACCAATACTTCAGTGGTCATCTACTGTACAAATTTCATGAGCTGATTCAACATAGATTTCCAGTTATGACTAAAAACATATCACCCATTTACTGCAGCAAAAACTCAGCTTTAGCTGCTGTTACAAAACGGGTCTTTAAACATAGTAAACGAAGTCCAAAAATTATGATTCCAGTGCCATCAGAACCGTATTTCATAATACATAAATCTAGACTTCAGAAAATGCATTTTTCGTTTTATTAAGGTCCGGTTACAGCCAACTGAAGTTGGCTGAAATCACTAAACAGCCTCCTGTTTTCAACTTTTAACATTCTAAAGCGTGCTCGATTGATTCCGTTAACATTTTTAGCGATCAATAACGACATTTAACATTAACAAGTAATCAGCAAGTAATCAGCAACATATCAAAACAACTTCATACTAACATTATTACATCATGTTTCATCTCTAATAAATTTTGTGTTCATCTTCTTAGTTCTTGTTATTTAGTGTTTTAAACATAAGTATCATACTACAATATTTTAGCCATAAAACAAGATGAACAAGGGTTTGTCAAGAGCTTACTACTAGCACAAGGCTAGGGTAGAATCTAGTGAAGAAGATGATGAAAAATGATGAAGAAGAAGCAAGAAACAAGTTCCTTTGAAGCTCCAAAAGTTGCAACTTCCTTGAATCACTTCCTAGGCTTGAATGGAACTCAAAGATGGATGAATGTGGTGGACTTAGGGTGGTGATGGTGGCGGTATGGGGAGGGCCGAGAGAGGGAGAGAGAGTTGAGAGTGAGAGAGTGTAAGATATGAGAAATGATGGTGATCTTGAAGCCTTACTTATATCATGTCTTCCAATATTATGTTCAACTTCACAAGTAATCAATCCATTATAAAATTAGAACAAATCAAGAAATGAGATTGGAAGTATGGTGTGCAAATATGGTGGGGTCCATGCGAAATCAGTTGGGGGGGGGGTCTTGATGTAAGTTTTTGTAACTAAATTGCAAAGGTTAGTTTATTGTCAAGTATAAACTTACATATACTAGTTACTTGATATTTAACGGGTGTTATGGTATACGGGGATCATGACTAGCCAAAAATAATTAAACAATGTATTTGACATGTATTTGGTATCCCGGGTAATGTCCGGTTGTTCGGTCGGATATTGTTCCGTTAAATTGTTTAATTGTTCCGTAAGGAGTCTTATATATATATATATATATATATATATATATATTTTTGTAACACAATTAATTCCTAACACTTTGGAAAATATTCGGGACCTTTTAGTAAATTTTCTGCACATAACTAGTAGGTTAACAAGCACAAGTAAGTATAACACAGAAATCAGAAAGCAGTTAGGTAATTCCCCACAGTCATCAAGCACTTTAATTATCATTAATAAATTGTACGGAATACATGGAATTTTGAGGGTTGTCACATTCTCCCCCTGTTAAGAAAATTTCGTCCCGAAATTTAGCTCGTGGTTACTGAGGAAGCTAGTTATGTTGTGTTGGTTTCCTGGTTTTCCTGGGGTGTCACATCATCCCCCCGTTGATTTGGAATTTCGTCCCGAAATTCTTGAGTAGCATCAGTCTCAGTAATGGTCACACTTTTCTTAAACAGCTGGAGATGCTTGAGTTTCATTTGGTGTTCTCGTTCCCAGGTATACTCTGGGCCACGACGGGAATCCCAACGGACTCGAACGATAGGTATCCTGGTACGCTTGAGAATCTTAACATCTCGATCCGTAATCTCTACTGGTTCTTCGACGAATCGCAGCTGGTCGTCGATAGTGAGCTCCTTTAAGGGAACTATGAGGGTCTCATCTGACAGACACTTCTTCAGATTTGACACGTGGAATACGTTGTGAACTCCGCTGAGTTCTTCAGGTAGATTTAACCTGTAGGCCACCTTGCCAATTTTCTCAATGATTTCAAACGGTTCGAACATAACGCGGATTGAGCTTGCCTCGTTTTCAAAAACGGACTACACCTTTCCAAGGTGAGACTTTGAGTAGCACTCGATCCCCAACCTGGAACTCGAGCGGTTTTCTGCGCTTATCAGCATAGCTTTTCTGACGGTCACGAGCTGCCGCCACTCGTTGTCGTATCTGAGCAATCTTTTATGTTGTATCTACTACGAGTTCTGGGCCAGTGATTTGACTGTCACCAACTTCTTTCCAACAGAGAGGTGATCGGCATTTACGTCCGTACAATGCCTCAAATGGATAGGCCTGGATGCTGGTGTGGTAGCTGTTGTTATATGAGAACTCCACTAGCGGGAGGTGCTTTTCCCAGCCATTACCAAAATCGATTACACACGCCCTAAGCATGTCTTCAAGGGTCTGGATGGTGCGTTCAGATTGCCCATCCGTCTGCGGATGATAAGCGGTGCTCATATCTAAACGTAAGCCAAAAGACTTGTGCATAGCTTGCCACAATTCAGACGTAAAACATGGCTCTCGATCAGAGATGATGGAAGTTGGCACTCCGTGCCTTGACACCACTTCCTTTAGGTAGATGTCTGCTAGAGTAGAAAACTTGTCCGTTTCCTTGATAGCCAGAAAATGTGCAGACTTGGTCAGTCAATCCACGATTACCCAAATGGTATCATTTCCGCGTTGAGATCTAAGCAGACCAGTAACGAAATCCATGGAAATTTTCTCCCATTTCCATTTAGGTATCTCTGGTTGTTGGAGTGGGCCTGATGGTTTCTTGTATTCGACCTTGACCCTAGCACAAGTCAAGCATTACTGACGTAGGTTGCTATGCTGGCTTTCATACCGGGCCACCAGTATGTAGTCTTTAGGTCGTGGTACATCTTATCCGAACCAGGATGTACTGAATAACGAGACTTATGTGCTTCATCCATCACAAGCTCGTGTAGGTCTCCATAAAGTAGAACCCAGATGCGTCCGTTAACATAGTAGGCGTGTTTTCCTTTTGTTCTAGTCGTTGCCTCGATCCTCGTAAGGACTCAGCCCTGACGTTCTCTGTCTTCAATGCTTCGACCTGAGCATCGCGAATCTGAGCGGAAAGGTTAGATTGGATGGTAAGCTGTAACGCACATACACGATTCGGTATAGTATCCTTTCGACTGAGAGCATCGGCCACAACATTGGCTTTGCCCGGATGATACTTGATCGCGCATTCGTAATCATTCAAGAGCTCGACCCATCGTCGTTGTCGCATGTTTAACTCCTTTTGCTTGAAGATATGCTCAAGACTCCTGTGATCGGTGTAAATGGTGCACTTGGTACCGTACAGGTAATGTCTCCATATCTTAAGCGCGAAAACAACTGCTCCCAATTCCAAGTCATGCGTAGTGTAGTTCCTTTCGTGAACTTTAAGTTGGCGTGATGCGTAGGCAATGACCTTGTCACGTTGCATCAACACACAACCAAGTCCTTGGATGGAAGCGTCACAATAAACAACAAAATCATCTGTGCCTTCGGGCAATGAGAGGATAGGCACGCTACAAAGTCTATCTTTCAAGTGCTGAAATGCGGACTCCTGTGCATCACCCCAACGATAGGTGACACCCTTCTGAGTCAGTGAAGTGAGAGGTTGTGCAATCTTTGAGAAATCCTTGATAAACCTTCTGTAATATCCTGCCAAACCCAAGAATTGGCGGATTTCTGTCGGTGTGCGGGGTGCAGGCCAGTTCTTGATCGAGTCAACCTTGGATGGATCCACATGAATTCCATCCTTGTTTACCACATGGCGTAGAAAGTGGACTTCGCGAAGCCAGAAGTCACATTTTGAAAACTTGGCATACAACTGCTCTTTTCGAAGAAGTTCCAGAATAAGCCTCAGATGTTGCTCGTGTTCCTCCTGACTCTTAGAATAGATCAGGATGTCGTCGATGAACACTATGATAAATTTATCCAGGTAGGGTTTGCACACTCGGTTCATGAGATCCATGAAGACCGCTGGTGCATTCGTTAATCTGAAAGGCATAACCAGAAACTCGTAATGGCCGTAACGAGTTCTGAATGCTGTATTGGAGATGTCCTCCTTTCAGACTCTCAGCTGATGGTAGCCTGACCTTAGGTCAATCTTAGAATAGAAACTCGACCCTTGCAACTGGTCGAACAATTCATCAATGTGTGGAAGAGGATAACGATTCTTCACGGTCACCTTGTTGAGTTTGCGGTAGTCAATACACATTCTGAAGGTACCGTCTTTCTTCTTCACGAATAATACTGGAGCTCCCCAAGGCGAAGAGCTAGGACGTATGAAACCCTTTTCCAAGAGTTCTTGTAGTTGTGTGGACAGTTCTTCAAGTTCTGATGGAGCTAGACGATAAGGTGCTCGAGCTATGGGCGCTGCTCCAGGAGCTAGCTCGATTTGAAACTCAACTTAGCGATGAGGCGGAAGACCAGGTAATTCCTCAGGAAATACCTCGGGAAAGTCGCGCACAATAGGAATGTCTTCTATCTTCTTTTCTTCCGTGGATGAATCAGAAACGAAGGCTAGAATAGCGGTGTGGCCCTTTCGCAAACACTTCTGGGCCTTAAGGAAAGAGATGATGCCTACAACAGCACCACTCTTGTCGCCACAAATCACGAGGGGTTCTTTATCAGAACGAGGGATACGGATGATTTTCTCCTTGCAAATAATCTCCGCTTGGTGTTGAGATAACCAATCCATCCCAATGACAACGTCAAAACTACCCAGAACGATAGGAATGAGGTCGATAGAAAAGATCTGATCGGCAAGGACAAGCTTGCAACCCTTAACTACATGTGTAGGCTCTAAACTTTTACCATTTGCTAACTCTATGATGTGTTTGGTGTTCAAAAGTGTTGGAGTACGCTTAAGCATCTGACTAACTTTTAAGGACATGTAGCTAGTATAGGCACCCGAATCAAATAAAACAGTAACAAAGAAATCATCCAGAAGAAACTTACCCATCACAACGTTGGGATCGTTCCTTGCTTCACCCTGGCCAATCACGAACACCCAACCTTGGGCGCCATTGCCATTATTGTTACCTCCGTTGTTGTTTCCATTGTGGTTCCCGTTTCTTTGGTTATTGTTCTGATTCTGGTTCAGCTGGGGGCAGTTCCTCTTAAAGTGGCCTTCAGCGCCACACTGAAAGCATCCTTTATTTCCCTGCTGATGCTGCTGCTGGTGGTTCTGTGGAGCTTGTTGTTGTTGTTGTTGGCGATTCTGATTCACAGGACGTGGCCTCCTGCAATCTTTGGCTTCATGACCCAGCTTGTGACATCTCTAACAACGACCCTTGTTGCACTGCCCGCTATGGTGCAAATTACATCGATTGCACTTAGGGTGATTTCTCTTGTACCCACCCTGACCTTGATTCCTAGAAGACTGCTGACTGGGGCTCCTGTACTTGTATGTCTTTTGCTGCTTGGGTTGAGCTGAAGCAGAACCCTTGCCCAAATTTCCATCCCACTTGCGCTTATTATCATTGGGAGCATCAGAAGTAGTAGCGCTAATACGCTTGGGCAGCCTGTTCTGCTCAACTGCCTGATCGGTGAGACGATGAGCCAACTTGATGATTTGCTGAATGGTGCCAAGATTAGCTGAGGTTACATGGCTTTGAATCTCTGGTACAAGACCCTTGAGGTACAGCTCAATACATTTTGTGACAACCCTCACTAAACCAGGTATCCGTACGGTTTAATTAATAATTAATTACTGCTTAATTACTGTGCTTGCTTGAAATTACTGATGAACTGCTACTTGATTTCTAATACTTGTATATTCCTGCATCATACTTTACATACCGTCACTACATTATTTACATACTGAACTCTAGTGACAAACATGATGCACAAAAGCACAGTAGCACTATGAACGGATAACCTATTGAACATGCTGATAAAGCCAGCATCAGGCAGATATTGCCTCTAAGGCCTGTATGAGCCAGAAATATTTCACTACACCCATAGTGAGTGTAGGGATACAAGGGTTGTAGAACTGCGTCTCTAGGAATAAGATACAATGACAGGATGTGCCTAGGACATACGCCAAGCACAAAACTCAGCACTTTAATCAACAATTCAGCTTTTAGCTAACTAACCCGGGTTGGTCATGATCATGGATCATGACATAAGATTGTTTTGAATGTAACAAGGGTTAAAGGGTGAAACTCTAACACACACGAATCATGAACTTGTGTAAAAGCATTTTTACTTGTGAAATAGTGTTTAAAACTAGCAGATCTACGTATCTACAAGTGGTATTTTCAAAGGACCAAGTGTCAAGAAAATCATGTTTTCTAAAGATGGATCTTACACTAACAAGAATGATTTTTAGAACACACAAGTGTGTAAACACTTGTGTAGCACAAAGATCCGACAAAATAACTATTTTTGTGAAATTTACAAGAAGATGTAAAGACGGACTTTCTATAAAAACGGGGTTTTTACGAAATCGGATTGATTTGTATAAAGATCCGCTAAAAGTAATGGGATTTACATCATAGTTTTGGAAAAAACTACAAGTTAATGTGATTTATGCGATTTACATATATATTAACTAGTATGTTGTGTGAGTATTGTTTTGATTGAATAAGAAAATTGTTGAATTGATTTATAAAAGAAAATGATACGCTTGAAAGCGTGGCCACCTCTAGTTACAGAGGAAACTCTGGTGAAATTTTTCCAAAAACCTGACACTTAGAATTATTTTCACTATAAGTGTTGGAAATACTTTTTGACATGTTTTCAAAATATATTAGTTTCGCCACGACTTTATTTACAAAATATCGGAGGTGGGATTTCACAAAATAAAACTTGGTAAATATATATTTAATATATATATATTTTTTTATAAATCACTTGATGCGTGTTTATGATTATTTTTTGAAGATACATAAATATTATTTTTAGAGAAAAAATAATATTATCGAACGTTAACGAATCCAAAATAATACGAACGCTTTCACGATAAATATATAAGTTACACCGGTAATTATTATTACCACTCGATCGTTAAAACGTAACTTACGCATTTTACGGAAATAATTATGACGTGTATATTTGACAAAGTATTATTTTGGGAAAATGATGTGAAATAAAAATATAATATTTTTGAGAAAAATATTTATATTTGAAGTAAGAAATAAATATATATTAAGTGAGACTTAATAATATATTACGAACGCACATGTATTAAATCCCCCATCCTTGGGAAGGAGAATAACTACCAAGTATTTACCAAATGTAAACATGAAATAGTTGTCTAACTATTTCCCAAAAACCTAAACCTTAAAGCTAAGGCACGACCATCCGTCTAATAGAATTAGTACATGTAGGTCGTTGCACAGCTGCTTGACTTGGAGTATTACTTGGTAGAGACGCACCGCTGTGAGTTCATGTCCCCCTTTTCTCTTAACTGTTTTCAGTTTTCTAAACTGCGGGGGTGAAATACATGTTACTATGATTATGAATACTTTATACATGGTATGGTTAGCGTAAGGAGGTTTGTTACTTAGATCATGTGAATGGGTAGGCGGAAACTTGAGGTCATTAATCCTCATGGTAGGACCGAGGGGCAGGAGCGATAGATCTATTTGGGTGTAGCGAGCCCAGTCCCAGGCCCAACATAACGGACCTCGGGATGACTTTGTACCCGGCGCATAAATCTGCTAGGTTTGAGCCTTCCTACTTGCATTTCACACATATCAATGGCCTTGCAAACCATTGGTGATCTTTTTTTTTTCCTTATTTGCTACATACCAGGATTTTTATATAAACAAAGGTTTATTTGCTCACTTACACATGAACTCGCTCAACATTATTGTTGATTTTTCAACTTACATGTATTTCAGGGAATTAAAAGATCTGGCACGGTATGGCACGTTTTCCCGCTGCACTAGTACGAGGTCATCCGGGTTTAGGGAATGTGACTCTTTCCTGGACAAGTCACAGTCCTTAAACTGTGTTTATGTCATGTTAGTGTTTGTCATGTTTGTGTTGTTGAACATTGTTTATGTTGTTAGGGTATGTTCCGTTAAAACAATGTTGTTGTTTTTGGATTTTAAAACTTAATTGAATGGATGATCTTGCATGGTTTTTATTCATATAGCTTTGTTATGATTAAGCTATGGTATTAAGAAGTCACACCAAATTAACCACGCTTCCGCAAAGCTAGGGTGTGACAGCTTGGTATCAGAGCTCTGATCATAGCGAACTAGGATTCCTTCTCGAGACTATACTATAATCACTAGGGCTCTCACAAAAACATTTTTACTGCATACCACTTAAGTCCAGATCCAAAACGTTTTTACAAACAAATGTTGAGCACATTTTATTTATTTATTTTTAGGCTCAGTCTTGGAGGCTGAGGCTCGGTCTTGGAGACCGAGGCTCGATCTAAGAGATCGAGGTAGATAGCTAGTGAGACTAGGAAGAGTAGGATCAGTCTTGGAGGCTGAGGCTCGGTCTTGGAGGCCGAGGCTCGATCTAAGAGATCGAGGTAGATGGCTAGTGAGACTAGGGAGAATAGGCTCGGTCTTGGAGGCCGAGGCTCGATCTAAGAGATCGAGGTAGATGGCTAGTGAGACTAGGGAGAATAGGCTCTGTCTTGGAGGCTGAGGCTCAGTCTTGGAGGCCGAGGCTCGATCTGAGAGGTCGAGGTAGATGATAGAGCAGTCTTAGAGACTTGGAGGAATTTGGCTAGTGGAACTAGGAATGTCAGTCTACGAGACTGGGAGGCTAGTGGGAATAGGAGAATTATTTGATTGTTTATTGTTGACTAAAATGTTTATATGATTATATGATTGATTGTTATACGTATATGTATTTGTGTTACAAACGTCATGCTTTCATCATGTACTAGAAAGATGGACACTACGAACCCCATGGCCATAGTATCAGACGACATAGTTTCATCGGAGCACGAGGTGTACATTTCCGATACTACCGGCACAGGCGATGACGACTTTCAGCCCTTTGCGCTGCCTGATGTCGTAGCAGAGCCTGCTGATGGCCATCTTGTTGAGAATTTGCCACTCGCGGTGATCCCTGCTCCTGTGCCCCTTGCCATTTATCCCATTGTAGATATGCCCCCCGACGTTGTCTCCAACGACGATGTCGGACCATTAGAGGAGGACCCACTTGAGGGCGAGGCCCTATTGCTGCTGGTAATAGCCTACTGCTTGCGAACGCTCCTGCAGAGGAAGCTCATGCCCTTTCCCCTGTCCCAGACTCATTTGAGTTTCTGACGTCCGCATTTTCACATATACAGGGAGTGCAGCACCATTCACACAACGCCGACCCTGATACAGCATCATCGGCTGCACCGGTTCCCGCACACAGCTTTGAGTTTGATCACAGTATTGAGGGTGATCCTGTTCTTCCATCTGGTTTTGATCCAGACCATGACCTTGAGTTCATACACTTAGACCAGCCCTTGGAGGATCCTGTAACCCCCTGTGATGGTTGATTCATCTGATTTTGAGATAGAGTTTGTTGATCCGGAGCCAGCCGTGGCCCCTAAGCCAGGCGTTGCTCCTAATACCGCATTGGAGCATGACCCTGTTCATGCCGATGCACCTGCTGTTGCTCCTTGATTGATCATCTGCTTAGACGAGAGAAAATTGGGTAACTGTGCAAGACAATTTATTATTACGGGGGCCCACGTAATAACGACTTGTAGTGCACAGAAATCCTGGTGGACTCTGCGGGTCAAGCTAATGAAAACCAATGTGGCAGGAAATAACTCGAACACGAATGACCAAGGCGATGAAGGCTCAGAAATTTATTTCCCCACCCATACATTGAGTATATTTACGTGTAAAATTAGGTGAGTACATGATGGCTTATGGTGCTATGTATCTCATAGACAATTGGAAAGTTGTCTAACCCAATTCATGCCATTTCGGCAGAAGAGAATGCCACCCAGGCGTGACACAAACGCGAGTATGTTGCCAAGGATAGAAGCCGAGCTACAAAAAACGCATCTCACAGGCAAATGCATGACATGAAGCACTCCGCTCTAAGCACAGCGATGGCACTACTAGAAATAACCCCCCCCCTAACTGACCGCACCTATAAGCAGTTCCTGAACTGCAAGCCTTTGAACTTCGACGAAACAGGAAGCGCCATTGCATTTGTTCGTTGGCCCGAAAAGATTGACTCCATTCTAAGAATGACTAAGTATTCGCCCCAACAGAGTGTTACCTTTACCTCGGGGTCATTTCTAGATGGCACACTCTCATGATAGGATCTTCGGATTCAGACCCTTGGTACAGATGCTGCTTATGCACTAAGCTGGGACGAGCTCAAGGAAATGATTAAGGAGAAATGTGGTTCTAAGACTGGAATAACAGAAGCTTGAGATGGAGTCCTGGAATTTGAAAATGGACGAACCAGAGATTCTTGAACATGTCCAGCGATCGCACGACTTGCCTAGGGTCGTCCCCTACTAAGTCATTGATGTTGTATGATACAGTTGGGTACCTGTAAACCTTACATTTTGGTCTCGATTTGTGGCAATGCAATCGCAGAGATCTATTGTTCTATGACATGGGATGTTGTGTGGCTGATTTATTATAACATGAGATGTTATGTGCTGATGTTGTTGAATACATACGAACATTTCACCTACTATGGCCTGACCGACGTAAACACATCTTTTAGAAGATGCCGCCAAGACGTCCACAACCGCAAATGCCTACCAATCACGAAGAACTACAGCAAGTCATCGCTGCTGCCATCGCGCAATATGCTGCCTCTCAAGGAGGAACGAGTGGAAGCAACTCTGGCAACACTGGCAACAATACCAATCCACCTCATGGTAACCCTAAGTCATTAAGACATACCATGACCTGAATGGATTTCCTTAGCAAAGAATGCTAATGCCATTCATATGTTGTAATGTATGTGCAGGGTGCACCTACAAACAGTTTTTAGACTGCAAGCCCGTCAACTTTGATGGCACAGGAGGTGCTGTCGCCTTTGTTCGTTGGGCTGAGAAAACTGAATTTGTTCTTCGCATGAGCAAATGCGCACCGGACCAGCAAGTCACCTACATTTCGGGGCTATTTTTGGATGGAGCCCTATCTTGGTGGAATTTGCAAGTACAGACACTTGGTGAAGCTGCTGCCTACGCGCTGACCTGGACCGAACTGAAGGAACTTATGCGCAAAAAGTACTGTTCCCGCGCTAAAATCCAGAAATTGGAAACAGAGTTCTAGCATTTAAAGATGGAAGGTCCAAAGATCGCATAATACGTTCAGAGGTTTCATGACTTATCGCATGTGGTACCCTACATGGTCACTCCGGAGTTCAAAAGGATTGAACGTTTTATTTGGGGGTTAGTTCCTCAAACATAAGCATGGTAACCTCCTCCAAGCCTGCGACTATTACTGAGGCGATTGATTTAAGCGTGGCTCTCACAGAGGAAGCTATTCGCCTGAACAAGTTTGATGAAGCTGAGCCAAAGAAGAAAGAGACTCATGTGGAGTCATCAGGAGGTAACAAACGGAAGTTTTCAAACTTCAAGCAAGGCACTAGCGGTGTGGTTAAGAAAGGGGAAACAAGCACGCCAGCTCAGGTTACAGCTGGTAGTGGGAAGAAAGGAAAAGGATACATGGGCGCCCAGCCCAAGTGTAATACCTGCCAGCGCCACCATTCTGGCCGTTGTGGTTTGAAAGTTTGTGAAGCTTGTGGAAAGACTGGCCACTTGAAGGATTCTTGTTGGGCCATAGCTGGCCAGAGAGGCCATGGAGGATTCGGAAACAGAAACACCAACCGGGGCGGAAATGGAAATCGCCCACAAGGGAATAATGGAGGTGATGGAAATAGAGTCAACAATGCTAATCAAGCGGGCGCTGTAAATCGTAACCAGAGGAACAATCAAGTTGGAAATGGTGGTGGAAATGGGCAAAGGCCCGGATGCTTCAACTGTGGCGATCTTGGGCACTAGAAGAGGAACTGCCCAGAGTTAAACCAAGCCCGTGGAAGAGTGTTTAATATTGAAGCGAGGGAGGCGCGCCAGGATCCCAATGTTGTCACTGGTACGTTCCCTGTAAACCAACGCTATGCATCCGTTTTATTTGATACCGGCGCCGATTATAGCTTCGTATCGTTAGAGTTTAAGAATATGCTTGGTTCAGCCGCTAGTAAATTAGATGTTTCGTACTCGATCGAATTGGCGAATGGAAAGTTGGTAGAAGCCAATGAAGTTATCAGAGGTTGTGTGATTGAATTGGGAGAGCGTGAGTTTGCTCTGGATCTACTACCAGTCCAGTTGGGAAGCTTCGACGTGGTGGTAGGAATGGATTGGTTATCGGGCAACAAGGCTGAGATAGTTTGTCATGAAAAGGTAGTTCGTATCCCAACTAAGGATGGTGAGACCATCATGGTTCACGGAGAGAAGCGTGATACGCCGTTAAGAATTATCAGCTGCTTGAAAGCGCGAAAATGTTTACAAAAGGGATGTGCTGCCTTTCTGGCACACATTATAGATATGAAAGCTGAAGAACCGAAGAATCGAAGACATCCCTGTCGTGAGGGAATATCCAGAAGTCTTCCCAGAGGACTTGCCTGGATTGCCGCCTTAGAGGCAAGCGAAGTTTCGCATCGACTTAGTTCCAGGCTCCGTCTGAGATGCAGGAACTGTCAACACAACTTCAAGAGTTGTTAGACAAGGGATTTATCCGACCAAGCTTCTCGCCTTGGGGAGCTCCAGTTTTGTTTATCAAGAAGAAGGACGGTAGTTTCCGTATGTGTATTGATTACAGAGAGTTGAATAAGCTGACGATCAAGAATAGATACCCTCTGCCAAGGATTGATGATCTGTTTGATCAACTGCAAGGTTCAAGTTTTTACTCTAAGATCGATCTTCGATCTGGATACCATCAGTTAAGGATACAAGAGGAGAGTATCCCAAATACAGCCTTCAGAACTCGATATGGACACTACGAGTTTCTAGTCATGCCGTTTGGATTAACAAACGCACCTGCAGTGTTCATGGATATAATGAATAGAGTTTGTAAGCCGTACTTGGATAACTTCGTGATAGTGTTCATCGATGATATCTTGATTTATTCAAAGACGAAGGCCGAGCACGAACAGCATTTAAGAGCCATTCTGGAGCTGCTAAAGAAGGAACAGTTGTATGCCAAGTTCTCGAAGTGTGAGTTTTGGCTACGAGAAGTACAAATCCTTGGGCACGTGGTAAATGGTGATGGAATCCACGTGGATCCCACCAAGATCGAAGCGATCAAGAATTGGGAAACGCCAAAGACGCCAACCGAGATTCGACAATTCTTGGGTTTGGCTGGGTATTATCGGAGGTTTATTGAGAATTTTTCAAAAATCGCTCAACCATTGACGCTCCTCACTCAGAAGGATAGGAAGTTTGATTGGGGAATCAAACAGGAAGAAGCGTTTCAGATATTGAAAGAGAAGCTTTGTAATGCGCCGATTTTATTGCTACCAGAAGGTACGAATGATTTTGTGGTATACTGCGACGCTTCGCGTCAAGGATTGGGTTGTGTGTTGATGCAACGCCAAAAGGTTATTGCTTACGCATCGCGTCAATTGAAAGTGCACGAAAAGAACTATACCACTCAGGATTTGGAGCTTGGCGCAGTGGTTTTTGCTTTAAAGATCTGGAGACACTACCTTTATGGTACAAAATGTACGATCTTCACAGATCACAAGAACCTGCAGCACATATTCAACCAGAAGGAGTTGAATATGAGATAGAGACGTTGGGTCGAGTTATTAAATGATTACGACTGCGAGATAAAGTATCACCTAGGGAAGGCGAATGTGGTCGCTGATGCCCTAAGTCGAAAAGAGAGGATCAAGCCCATAAGGGTTAGGGCTTTAGAAATGATTATTCAGACCGATCTTTCCTTGCGCATTCGTGCCGCGCAGAAAGAAGCTCTCAAGAAAGGAAACCTTTAGAAAGAATATCTCCGTGGGATGGAGAAGCTATTGGTACCAAACAAGGAAGGAACGTTATGTTTTGAGAAAAGGATTTGGGTTCCTCTGTTGGGTGATCTAAGGAAAGTTATTTTCGATGAAGCTCACAAATCGCGGTACTCTATCCATCCTGGAGCGGATAAGATGTACCAAGATCTTAAGGATTATTATTGGTGGCCTAGGATGAAAGGCGATGTTGCTGTTTATGTGGGCAAGTGTTTAACATGCGCTAAGGTTAAGGCGGAATACCAGAAGCCTTCAGGACTTCTGCAGCAACCCGAGATTCCCAAGTGGAAATGGGAACAAATCTCAATGGATATTATTACAAAGTTGCCAAGAACGCCAAGTGGCCATAACATGAGCAAGTTGGCCGAAATTTACATGAGAGAGATTGTTACACGCCATGGAGTACCTCTCTCAATCATCTCTGATAGAGACGGAAGGTTTGTATCGAGGATATGGCAATCCTTCCCAGAAGCTTTTGGCTCGAAGTTGAATCTGAGCACTGCTTTCCACCCACAGACCGACGGTCAAAGCAAGCGAACGATTCAGACGTTGGAAGATATGCTGAGAGCATGTGTTATGGATTTGGGCGGTAGCTGGGATAAGTATTTGCCTTTGGTTGAGTTTTCATACAACAACAGCTACCACACCAGTATTGGTGCCGCGCCATTTGAAGCTTTATATGGCCGCAAGTGCAGATCACCGCTTTGTTGGTCTGATGCAGGTGATAAGCAATTGGTTGGTCCTGATGTGGTCCAGGAAACCACAGATAAGATTGCACAGATCCGAGATCGCATCAAGGCGGCTCGTGATCGTCAGAAATGTTATGCGGACCGAGGAAGGAAACCTCTAGAGTTTGAGGTAGGAGATATGGTTTTGTTGAAGGTATCACCCTGGAAGGGTGTGGCACGCTTCAGGAAGCGTGGAAAGTTGAATCCGCGGTATATTGGTCCATTCAGAATTTTGGAAAGAATTGGGTTAGTAGCCTACAAGCTGGACTTACCTGCTGAACTGAATGGAGTTCACGATACATTCCATGTATCCAACTTGAAGAAAAGTCCAACTCAAGATACCGTTGTCATTCCTACCGACGAAATTCATGTTGACGACACGCTCCACTTCGTTGAAGAACCTGTTGAGGTTACGGATTGGAAAGTGAACAAGACCCGCCGGAGCAGTGTCAAACTCGTCAAGGTTCGTTGGAATGCCAGACACGGTCCTGAATACACCTGGGAACGTGAGGATCGGATGAAAGAGAAATACCCCACTTATTTCCCAAGAACCCTGCTTCTACAAGCAGAACTTAAAATTTCGGGACGAAATTTTTCTAACGGGGGGAGAATGTGACAACCCTCACTAAACCAGGTATCCGTACGGTTTAATTAATAATTAATTACTGCTTAATTACTGTGCTTGCTTGAAATTACTGATGAACTGCTACTTGATTTCTGATACTTGTATATTCCTGCATCATACTTTACATACCGTCACTACATTATTTACATACTGAACTCTAGTGACAAACATGATGCACAAAAGCACAGTAGCACTATGAACGGATAACCTAATGAACATGCTGATAAAGCCAGCATCAGGCAGATATTGCCTCTAAGGCCTGTATGAGCCAGAAATATTTCACTACACCCATAGTGAGTGTAGGGATACAAGGGTTGTAGAACTGCGTCTCTAGGAATAAGACACAATGACAGGATGTGCCTAGGACATACGCCAAGCACAAAACTCAGCACTTTAATCAACAATTCAGCTTTTAGCTAACTAATAAAGTGCCAAAACATGAGAAAATATTACTAGACACTTTCAAAGTGTCGGGAATAAGTTGTGTCACTAAAAATGGTATTAACGACACTCTAAAGCTTTGTGAAGCACTTTAACGGATTAATATCCAACCGAACAACCGGAGTATACCCGGAACATGAAAATATTGTTATTTACATTATTTGTCTTTTTCTGAGCCAGTTAGGGTCCCCGAATACCATAACACCCGCCCTAAAACACAACGCACAACTAACCGAGTTAATACTTAACTAACCTAACCTAACCTAACTATTATCTAACTAATAGTTACAAATGAACTAGTTACCCCCCCCCCCTTTAGAAACCGTCCCCATCTAGGGGACATACCTTGTCCTCTTAATTGATATTTTAATCCATTGTTTAGTATCTACAAGACATATAATCCTTTGGTCCATGATCTCATTTTTTTGCCTATAAGTACTAGAGAATGCACATCATTCATTTCACCACTCATCTCACAAGAACACTCTCCCTCTCCCCTCTATAAGCTTCGGCCGAGATCCCCTATATACAACCAACCATTTTTCAAGTTTGATCTTCCAATTCCAACATCACACAAGTGTTAAGGATCCCGTATAAGGAGTCTTGGTGCACTCGAAGCTTGAAGGACCTCATTCTCTTGCTTTTATCCACCCTATTTGCGCTTAGATTCTTCCCTAGCCCCGAGCTAGTGGTATGTTGCTTAAATCACCTTCTAGAACTATTTTGAAGTGGTTAATATGATGTGTAACGGTTAAAACTCAAAATCTTACAAGATGATGCTTTAAAGTTTACTAAAAGCACTTAAAAAGATGGTTAAACGCTTATAAGTTGTGTAAGTGTTGTAGTAATTGAATTGTATGGTTATTTGGACCCGATCTATGTTGTGGTAGCTCGGATCATCATTTAACCCGGGTTGGTCATGATCATGGATCATGACATAAGATTGTTTTGAATGTAACAAGGTTTAAAGGGTGAAACTCTACCACACACGAATCATGAACTTGTGTAAAAGCATTTTTACTTGTGAAATAGTGTTTAAAACTAGCAGATCTACGTATCTACAAGTGGTATTTTCAAAGGACCGAGTGTCAAGAAAATCATGTTTTCTAAAGATGGATCTTACACTAACAAGAATGATTTTTAGAACACACATGTGTGTAAACACTTGTGTAGCACAAAGATCCGACAAAATAACTATTTTTGTGAAATTTACAAGAAGATGTAAAGACGGACTTTCTATAAAAACGGGGTTTTTACGAAATCGGATTGATTTGTATAAAGATCCGCTAAAAGTAATGGGATTTACATCATAGTTTTGGAAAAACTACAAGTTCATGTGATTTATGCGATTTACATATTTATTAACTAGTATGTTGTGTGAGTATTGTTTTGATTGAATAAGAAAATTGTTGAATTGATTTATAAAAGAAAATGATACGCTTGAAAGCGTGGCCACCTCCAGTTACAGAGGAAACTCTGGCGAAATTTTTCCAAAAACCTGACACTTAGAATTATTTTCAGTATAAGTTTTGGAAATACTTTTTGACATGTTTTCAAAATATATCAGTTTCGCCACGACTTTATTTACAAAATATCGGAGGTGGGATTTCACAAAATAAAACTTAGTAAATATATATTTAATATATATATTTTTTTATAAATCACTTGATGCGTGTTTATGATTATTTTGTGAAGATACATAAATATTATTTTTAGAGTAAAAATAATATTATCGAACGTTAACGAATCCAAAATAATACGAACGCTTTCACGATAAATATATAAGTTACACCGGTAATTATTATTACCACTCGATCGTTAAAACGTAACTTACGCATTTTACGGAAATAATTATGACGTGTATATTTGACAAAGTATTATTTTGGGAAAATGATGTGAAATAAAAATATAATATTTTTGAGAAAAATATTTATATTTGAAGTAAGAAATAAATATATATTAAGTGAGACTTAGTAATATATTACGAACGCACATGTATTAAATCCCCCATCCTTGGGAAGGAGAATAACTACCAAGTATTTACCAAATGTAAACATGAAATAGTTGTCTAACTATTTCCCAAAAACCTAAACCTTAAAGCTAAGGCACGGCCATCCGTCTAATATAATTAGTACATGTAGGTCGTTGCACAGCTGCTTGACTTGGAGTATTACTTGGTAGAGACGCACCGCTGTGAGTTCATGTCCCCCTTTTCTCTTAACTGTTTTTAGTTTTCTAAACTGCGGGGGTGAAATACATGTTACTATGATTATGAATACTTTATACATAGTATGGTTAGCGTAAGGAGGTTTGTTACTTAGATCATGTGAATGGGTAAGCGGAAACTTGAGGTCATTAATCCTCAGGGTAGGACCGAGGGGCAGGAGCGATAGATCTATTTGGGTGTAGCGAGCCCAGTCCCAGGCCCAGCATAACGGACCTCGGGATGACTTTGTAGCCGGCGCATAAATCTGCTAGGTTTGAGCCTTCCTACTTGCATTTCACACATATCAATGGCCTTGCAAACCATTGGTGATCTCTTTTTTTCCTTATTTGCTACATGTATTTTAGGGAATTAAAAGATCTGGCACGGTATGGCACGTTTTCCCGCTGCACTAGTACGAGGTCATCCGGGTTTAGGGAATGTGACTCTTTCCTGGACAAGTCACAGTCCTTAAACTGTGTTTATGTCATGTTAGTGTTTGTCATGTTTGTGTTGTTGAACAATGTTTATGTTGTTAGGGTATGTTCCGTTAAAACAATGTTGTTGTTTTTGGATTTTAAAACTTAATTGAATGGATGATCTTGCATGGTTTTTATTCATATAGCTTTGTTATGATTAAGCTATGGTATTAAGAAGTCACACCAAATTAACCACGCTTCCGTAAAGCCAGGGTGTGACACATTTGATGGCAGGATCCACCATAGTGGGACACAGGATGGCCAGCTCGTTTGACCTCTTTGTGTATGCCTCGATTTCAGACCCCGTCATCTTCAGATTGAAAAATTCCACCTCCAGCTTGTGGATGTCGTCACGACTGCAGTACTCTTCTTTAATCAGTTCTTTGAAACCGTTCCATGGGGTGGCGTTAGCAAATGTCAACCCTAGAAGTTGAACCTGTGCCTTCCACTAGGTTAACGCAGCACCTTCGAGTGTTCCAGTAGCATATTTTACCCTACGATCTTCAGGGCATTCACACATTTCGAAAACAGACTCGAGCTTCTCGAACCTGTGAAGAAGGCCTATAGCTCCTTCTGTGCCGCTGAAAGTACTAGGTCGGCAATCCATGAATGTTTTGAACGTGCACACAGGGGCTGAGCATGTTGACCTCCCATAGGGACAGCTGCGAGTGCCTCAGCAACCCGTTCATTGATCAAAGCGGTCAACTGGGCTTGAGTCAGGTTGATACGTCCTCCGCGTCCGTTCATGATCTTCACAACGAAGCAACGTAAGTGAGAAAAGTGTCGTGAAAGTGCGTAAGTGTGGAGTGACAGAAGAGAGCAAACACACAGGGTTTCAAGCAATAGTCGCTACACTAACTAAGCATACCATGATCAGCTGCGCTGCTTAAACTAGCAGGCAGGCAATACAAACATAAACCATATTACCTATAGTGTTGAGTCTTGCATGTGGAGCGAAGCGTCATTGTGGATCGTTGAGCACTATATCGGTTATAGTCTGGTTTTATCAAAAAGCTTTCCCCCCCCCCCTTTTTTTTAAAACCAAGTTCACTATAACCAATGGCTCTGATACCATTCTGTCACACCCCCAAAATCCACCATGCGGAGTATCACCGCTTGGAGGCGTGACATGACCAGGATCGAGCCACCAATCATATTGAACAACGTATTTAAGTAGACAAAACCAACCACAATACAATTGGTGACCAAAAGCTAGTTAACCAAGTTTAAATTAAACAACAGAAGCATAAAACGTAATTCCCAATAACATAAGTTCATAGTTCATAAGTTTAAAGTCCAAGCGTAAGTTTAATAAGTTCATAAAATTTAAATATTAAGCATGGAACATAACAGTCCGTATCCCACAACGACTCCTTCCCCGTGCAAGCTCCAAGCATTTAACGACCTGTAAGGCATGTAACAATGAGTCAACAACAAAGTTGAGTGAGTTCACCTTTAGTTGTTTAGTTTTAAGTTGTTTCCGAAAACGTGGTTTGTCTTTCGTTTGCGTAATTGCCATGGGGGTTACCCCGTAGCTGAAAGTAAAATTTACCAGTTCATTCTTTATTACCCAAACCGTATCCATGATCAGTGGGGGCTTCCCCATGTGAACCACTAGACCTTACCATATCGACTACTAACGCAAATAAGTTGTGCCCTACGTCAGTGTCTATCATCACTGATAGTTTGCCATAGACCATTAGTACACGTCCGTCCGACTGGCACGGTGTGAGGTTTCTTAAACCTAATAGCGCTATTAACTAATGACCCGCTCGCTATTGGCCTCGGCGATTAAGTCGATATAAATTGAGGGACTTCATGATAGAGTTTTGTCTAGTAAGTTTTAAGGTTGTTGTCCTACCCAAGGAGGACGAAAGTACGTATTCTACCCAAGGAGAATACGCAGGATTAATATTGGCATCCTACCTATGGAGGATGGCCGTACATATCCTACCCAAGGAGGATATGTAGGTTCCATTTTAGTTCTTTAACCCATTCCCAAACCACCGGGAATCCCATGCCTAAGAAAGTGTGTGAACTCACCTCGGTTGCTCGGTTTGACTCTAAAAAATAGCTAACCGTCAAGGTCGGTCAATCACGTCCTAGTATGATTACCACTTAGTTTATTAGTGACTTCAAATAAGCATGAAATTCCTACACACATCTACCACATAACATGCATCACTTTAACGGTTTATGCCCATATAAGTCTTCCATCTATTCCCGTTCATAAGCAAGCATACGACGTTGCACATAACACTTTTATAGACATATAACATGTTAGATTATTCTTAGATAACCTACCCGACATTTAGACACGCAAATCACCACTTATGTCGTTTCAGCTTTAATCTTCAAAACTAGGCTGTTTTCGGGGATTTTAATAAAATAGTTAACTTGTTCCAAAAATTCCCAACTTTTTACAGAAGGTCTTAAACGATCCAAATATTATTGTGTAAAAATCTCGGGATCCAATTCATCACTAATATTATATAAAAATTCATTTTCCGCACTGCAATTAGATTCATCTTTCTCTGATTGCAGTCCACGGAATAATTTATTAAAAATTCATCGTAAGTTCGATTTAAGAAATTCCAGTGGGATAATTACAAATACTTGAGTGTTCATCCACCGTACAAATTTTATGAGCTGATTCAACATAGATTTCCAGTTATGACTAAAAACATATCACCCATTTACTATTTACTGTAGCAAAAACTCAGCTTTAGCTGCAGTTACAAAACGGGTCTTTAAAAATAGTAAACGAAGTCCAAAAATTATGATTCCAGTGCCATCAGAACCGTATTTCAAAAATCTAGACTTCAGAAAATGCATTTTTCGTTTTAATAAGGTCCGGTTATAGCCAACTGAAGTTGGCTGAAATCACTAAACGGCCTCCTGTTTTCAGCTTTTAACATTCCAAAGCGCGCTCGATTGTTCCGTTAACATGTTTAGTGATCAATAACGACATTTAACATTAACAAGTAATCAGCAAGTAATCAGCAACATATCAAAACAACTTCATACTAACATTATTACATCATGTTTCATCTCTAATATTTTGTGTTCATCTTCTTAGTTCGTGTTGTTTAGTGTTTTAAACATAAGTATCATACTACAAGATTTTAGCCATAAAACAAGATGAACAAGGGTTTGTCAAGAGCTTACAACTAGCACAAGGCTAGGGTAGAATCTAGTGAAGAAGATGATGAAAAATGATGAAGAAGAAGCAAGAAACAAGTTCCTTTGAAGCTCCAAAAGTTGCAACTTCCTTGAATCACTTCCTAGACTTGAATGGAACTCAAAGATGGATGAATGTGGTGGACTTGGGGTGGTGATGGTGGCGGTTTGGGGAGGGCCGAGAGAGGGAGAGAGAGTTGAGAGTGAGAGAGTGTAAGATATGAGAAATGATGGTGATCTTGAAGCCTTACTTATATCATGTCTTCCATTATTATGTTCAACTTCACAAGTAATCTATCCATTATAAAATTAGAACAAATCAAGAAATGAGATTGGAAGTATGGTGTGCAAATATGGTGGGGTCCATGGGGACCGAAATCGGTTGGGGGGTTTGTAACTAAATTGCAAAGGTTAGTTTATTGTCAAGTATAAACTTACATATACTAGTTACTTGATATTTAACGGGTGTTATGGTATACGGGGATCATGACTAGCCAAAAATAATTAAACAATGTGTTTGACAAGTATTTGGTGTCCCGGGTAATGTCAGGTTTTTCGGTCGGATACTGTTCCGTTAAATTGTTTAATTGTACCGTAAGGTGTCTTATATATATATTTTTGTAAGACAATTAATTCCTAACACTTAGGAAAATATTCAGGACCATTTAGTAAATTTTCTACACATGACTAGTAGGTTAACAAGCACAAGTAAGTATAACACAGAAATCAGAAAGCAGTTAGGTAATTCGACACAGTCACCAAGCACTTTAATTATCATTAATAAATTGTACGGAATACATGGAATTTTGCGGGTTTTCACAATATGTGATGCTCCTAATTCATGCACACGTTTTAGTCAAACCTCCAAACTTGGATGCATACATGTTCGACTATTTACATACCTGGATCTTAGTGAATCTGCCCTTATTCGCATACGAGCAAGTCCGACGACTATGGAGAACGTTCCGATTTAACCAAAACACTGCAAACTCAACCAACACCTTTATAGATAATTCTTATTATGCCAACATGTCACACCCTGACTTTTGCGGAAGCGTGATTATGGGGTGACTTACTTGTTATCATTGCATTCAACCATATCAAACAATCTATATGATAATACCAAAGATTTGTCATCCATAAAATGAGTTTAAAACAAACAACATTGTCTAAAACGTAGACTTCAAAATTTAAGTTTTACAAACCAGATGAATTGTGTAAAAGTTTGCTAAGGACTCGTCAAAGATAATAGTTGTAATCCAAGTTTGGAAGACGTGTCTCGTCCAGGATTAAGACACGCTGGCCAAACCCAAAAACCATGGATGACATCTTTATACTTAACATGACTTGAAATTCCAACGCCCGCCAGATCCATACTTAATTTCCTGAAATACATGTAGTTTGAAAAGTCAACGAAAAGTTGAGCGAGTTCATGTGTATGTGAGTTTGTACAAATCGTTAATGTATGTCTGCATAAATTGTGAAATATGTCTGTATAAATTGTGAAATATGTCTGTATAAATGTATGTCCTTGGTATGTAGCAATAAGGAAAAACAGATCAATTAATGTGTAGCTAATACATTAATAAGTGATATGGCCTAGGAAGCACTCAAACCTGTAACGCGTACTTCATACCGGTCCTTCCGGCGGAACGACATAGTCACCACATGCAGCCACACGCTGGCCCATGTGTGGGGCTCGCAACACCCAATAGATCTATCACTCATGCCTCTCGGTCCTTATACAAGGATTAATGGTCTTACGATAATAGCCTATCCATTCACGTGATCTAACAGTAAGTTCCTTAGCTAATCATACCATGTATAAAAATGTCTGTAAATGTCTGTAAATGTCTGTAAAAGTTGTAACATGTATTTCACCCCCGAAGTATAAAACTGAAAACGGTTAAGAGAAAAGGGGGACATGAACTCACAGTATTGCGTCTTCGGTACTCGTAACCCAAATCTCCTCAGCAAACACGACTACCTACAATGGTCTAACGTCTATTAGACGAACGGATCGTGCCTTGTCTTAATATTTATGTCTTTGGGTTACGTTTCTTATATTATTTCGTGTGATAATTATTTGTCAAAACAATTAGTATTTCAACTTAATCATATGTCGTGTTGGAATATTTGTTTGTTCCATATTCTAGTATCCATACTTCTAAAGTACCTTATATATGCGTTTCCTTCCCAAGGATGGGATGCTGGAAATATATATTTAACCATGTTCATGTATGAAACCAACCTCCGGTAATTCGTATTTTGTGATAAATATTATGACGAGTTTTATCTTTGAAAAACTTAGTCGAAAATATACTAGTAAGCTCTTGTCTAGAAAATATTTACTAAGTGTTAGGATTTTCGGAAAATTTCGCCATAGTCTCCTTTGTAAATAGAGGTGTCCATGCTAAATTAGCATATCATTTTCTTTTATATAAAACCAATAGTTCATTTTCAGTCACCAAACCGACATATCGACAAACAAAACGTTGCATACTTCATTTCAGCTTTATAACTCGAAACCGGACTGTTTTCGAGGATTTTTATAAAATAGTTAACCTTTTCTAAAAATTCTCAAATTTTTACAGAATATGACATATGTTCCAAAATTTATTGTGTAAAAATATCAAAGTCCAATTCGTTACCCATATTTTATAAAAATTCATTTTCTCAACTGCAATCAGATTTGTTACCTTCTGATCGCAGTTTACGGAAATATTCACTAAAAATCAACCGTAAGTCCGTTTGATGAAATTCCAGTTGGAGGGTCGTCCTGACAACGGTGTCCATCTTCTGTAAAAATTTCATGGGTTGATTTTATTCAGGTCTTAAGTTGTGACTACGAAAATGTCATACTTTTTCTGAAACAAAAATGCAGCTTGAGCTGCTGTCCAAAAATAACCTTTTAAAAATAGTAAACGATCTCGAAAAATTATGATTCCAGTGCCATTTGTTTGCTTATTCCAAAATACTCATTTTAGGCTTTAGAAAATCCACTTTTCGACTTAAAATGATCCCGTTACAGCCTGTTGAAGTTGGCTGGAAATCCAACTCAGCAAGCTGTTTGAGTTTTTGTGTGTGAAAAACAATCAACAATCGAGCAAGAATCGAAGTGAAACAAGAGTATGAATGGACTTACTACTAGCACAAGGCTAGGGTTGTAATCTTAGGATGAGATGACAAGAAATGATGGTGAGAAAGGCCTTGATCAAAGCTTCTTGAGAGCACTTCAACTTCTTACTTCTATGGAGGATCTTGGAGCTTGGAATAGGGTTTGTTAGTGAAAGAGATGAAGTTGTGAAGGTAGGAGATGATGAATTTCAGTTATGGTGAGAGGAGAAGGGTATGTTGGCCGATTTTAGAAGGAGGAGGGAGAGAGGAGTAGTAATCTTGAGGAATGATGGCATATTTCTTGGAAATCAAAGGCCACCCTAACCCTATAGTCATCATTAGTTAATTCTTAGCCAATCAATGATCAAGAGAATATAAACTAAATCTAAACAAAATATTTTGGTAATCATTTTGCTGGAAATTCGGTTGGGGGGGTAATGTGTAAATATTTGGTAATTAGTAGGTAACTATTAGAAGGTTAAGGGTATTTACAAGTATAGTGGGTGTATGTCATGTTTACATGGTGCATGGGGATTTTTGTGACCATAATTAATTAGAAATGATAAAATAATATTTCTAATAATATTTTGGTGTCCCGGGTAATGTCTGGTTGCTCGGTTTCGTATCGTTCCGTTAAAGCGTTTAATTGACCCGTAAAGCGTCTTTTGTGCATCTTTTTGTAACGAAATTAATTCCAACACTTAGGAAAGTGTCCAGGACCATTTAGTCAATACTCTGTATAATATGAGTGTGTTAAAAGCTGAATTGTTACTGAAAATGCGGAATTCTGTAATTAAATTGCGTTTTAGGCACTTTCCGGCACTCAAACTATCACCTAGTGACATAGTCTTATGGTCCTCACTTCCCTACACTCCATACTGGTGTAGTGTTTTATCCCTGGCCCATACTGGCCTAAAAATAGTGTCTGTCTATGTGCTGGCATTGTCAGCATGTGTCTGAGTTATTCGCTCACTGTACTAACTGGGCTTTGTGCATCAGGTTGTCACTAAGAGTCTGTATGAAATAATTGAAGTGACTGTATGTAAAGAATGCACATGTATGTATATAACATAAATCAGTAAGCAGTTTAAAGCATCAGATGTAATCAAACACAGTCATTAAGCTCATAATTAAAATTAATTAATTGTACGGATGCATGCAAAATTGACGGTTGTCACATTCTCCCCCCGTTAAGAAAATTTCGTCCTCGAAATTTGTACTACCTTAACTCCTTAGGGTTTCATTATGTGTGTATGCATATGAATAGTACCGAGGTAGATAATCACCAAATCGAATCCAACCCTATTCACATCAAGTGAGTCCAAGAATATATATAGTATCACGAATCCAATGGTAAAAAGGTATGTGCTTTTAGCATTTAATGTCAAAGGCATAAGTCGTATTGACGTGTAGTCTAGTGTAATCCAGTTACAGGGGTTCCACAAAAGAGGAGTTTTGTCCAATAGGATTCTCAAACAATCGGTCACGATATGTAAACGAGTTTTCACAAACCATAGCATCCGCTATATGAACTCAAAATCAACAACTTGGGGATGAAAATGACCTGTCAGCTTTCGAATGAGTAAATGATAAGAATTTGTGTGCTGACATTCTCGAATTGCGAAAATACACTGAATGAAATACAAGTGAATCTGGTGTATCATTGTCTTGATTCGTAGTTGCATCAGGAATGTTTAAATGACTTAGTTCAAACAAAAGTATATGTAGTTTTGTGTAAAACGATCGACCATGATTAGCACAAGCTGCAAATTTGTAATGACACCACAAGGTGTTGAAATGACGAGAGATAATAATGGTGACTGAACAAGTTCATCGTGCCTGAAATCAAATGAAAGTGTACAAAGACAACCTGAAGATTTGATTTACACAATGTCGTAAAGTTTCCAGTTGAACAAAGAATATCAAAGAGCCACTCTTTTTGATCGAAGGCGAAAAGTATTAAGTACCGCAAGGTATTCGATTGATAATGGAAGTATCTTCAGGAGGTACATTGGGCTTATGAAATGAATCTATGTATCATTGCCTTAACACACAATCATGTTGAGACTGCTTTAATTGTGATAAACGAGACGGATTTAGAGCAAATAAATAATTTAAATCCGTATATGAAGTGAGTAACCCAATTAGCACAAGCTTCAATTTTGTGAAAATATCACCTCAAGGGGTCGAAGTCAATCAAACGATTTAGTGGAGTCATAGATCAACCGAATCTACTATGACTCGTAATGAAAGAGTCTTTGCAAAAATGTTTGAATATGATGCTCTCAATACATCATATGACGTCTTAAACCAAATATGCAAAATGAATAAGTTCAAGCAATCGAACTTAGTTTCAGTGTAACCCGGCAATAAACGTATGTATCAACAAAGGAAATCTCAGCATGGTTGCAAAAATAAACCATGAATGTATCTTGAAACAAAAGAAGTTTGCGAGAAAGTGTGTTGACTTGATAGCAAGGAGTCAACCGTTACAATAATGTAGGCCATTCGAATCACAAACCGGTAGTTAGATTTAGCAACATAATATTCGAATTTCAATGAAGCGTTTGAAATGAAACCGCACGCGTAGCAAAAGGTGCATGCGTAATATGTGAGTTTTTAAGTAATGACACAATGAGTATGATGTAATGACCAAATATCGAAGCAAATGTGTGTTCGCTCTCAGCAAAGAAAATCAAAGCGATACAACTACTTTAAAGGGAGTAGAGATGCAAACATCTACTCGGCTAGAAGCAAAAATGAAGATTTAAACAAAAGAATTTCAAGTACTTTCTGTTCTGTTAACTGAAATGGCATATATGTCAGGTTAGTGGTGTTCGATTGAGTCAATAGATATGGTGTCTAAGTAAAAACCTTTACACGTTTGGACCTGGGTTCCCAAGGGTCTTAATCATATGTTTTCTAGATCCTCAAGGTTTCATATTCTGTGTAACTCGGTTTTGTGCATTGTGTAGGAAACACCATCTTGTGTGCGTCTAAAGACAAGTTATCGTCCCACGATTTCCCCGGTATACCTTCTTCCTGAATTCATCGCTAACGACACTCGATCGTCAATTTAGTCATGTAATAGTAGTTGGATCCTCACAGTTAGTTAAATACGTAATTCATTAATCCTTAGCGAGAGTCACCGACTCTCGTGGGTTAGCTCGTTCGGCTCCTAGTAATTGATGCTCATTTGAAAGTCACATCCTTCTTCTTGATGAGCAGAGCTGGGGTTACCCAAAATGGGAAACTTGGTCTGTTATCTTCCTTCTCTATCAGCTACTGAAGCTACACTGTCGATCCTTGCATGTCTGAAGGTGTAAATTGCCAAGGTAAATTGGCTGCAAGCGCGGCGCCTGGAAATCAAATCGATGCAAAAATTCGACTTGTCACTGAGTAGATAATTCTGGCAAGTTTTCGGGGATGGCTTCAGGTTATTCTTTTATCACAGGGACATCTTCGAGTTTTAGTTCTTCGGCTCCCTCGTCCACGACACGAGCCCAGAGGGCAACACCCTCATTATGCGAAAGCTTACGTATCTTCAACGCCTGATAATCCGTAGGAACGTATCCTGCTCCATGAATCACGGTCGTTGCTCCGTTCGTCATCTGGATGCGGATAACCTTCTTCACCTGGTTGTTCGACCACCAATCCATCCCAAGCATCACATTGAAGCTTCCCTTAAGCTAGTTTGATCGAATATTGGATATCTATCTTACTTACTATTAAAGTAAGTATATTCAGAAGCTAAAATTTGACAACAATATCAAATTGCACAGGCGCATAACATTGATTACTATGAGGCGTACCGATGACCACGTTTGGATTCCTGGCGTGCATTCCTAGCTCCGGTGTTAGACATCTTTCCCATGATTTTGCTTAATCTCCCTTGGGCAATCTTTCCTAAAGTGCCTCATATCCCCGCAGGTATAACATCCTTTATCTTTCCCCTTTCCTTTCTTCCCCCGCTTCGTCTCACGCCAACATGTTTCCCTGTTGTGTCCCACTTTGCCACAGTTGTCACACTTTCCATTTTTACATCGCCCGGTATGATGACGTCGGCACCTGTCACATTTAGGTAGTTTACCCATGTACTCTTTTCTCTTTTTGACCTTGTTGTTGTTATTCGTCTGAGTACTCTGCTTGAAGTTTGCGAACTTCCTCTTGTTATCTCCAGATGACTCTACATGAGTCTCCTTCTTCTCCTCAGAGGTTGAAAATTTGTTCATCCTGATTGCCTCTTCAGTCAAGGCCACACTTAGATTAATGGCCTCAGCGATCGTTGCAGGCTTTGATGTCGTCACCATGCTCATGATTTGGGGTGCCAATCCCCAAATGAAATGCTCAATCTTCTTAAACTCTGGGTCTACCATGTAAGGAACGATACGCGATAGAACTTGGAACTTCTCCACATACTCAGCTATTTTTGGACCTTCCATCTTCAAGTTCCAGAACTCAGTTTCCACCTTTTGGCTTTCTGTTCTCGAACAGTACTTTTTATGCATTAGCTCTTTCAGCTCGTCCCATGATAAAGCATATGCAGTAGTCTCGCCCATCGTCTGAACTTGGAGTTTCCACCATGACAAAGCCCCATCTTGGAACAGTCCGGAAATGTACGTGACCTGGTGCTCTGGGGCACATTTGCTCGCACGCAAAACAGTGTCCGTTTTCTCAATCCAACGCATGAAAGCTACGGCACCCCCAGTGCCGTCAAAATGTAGGGGCTGGCAGCCTAAGAACTGCTTGTAGGTACAGCCGTTGGCTGGGTTATTTCCCGAGGTACCTCCGCTGCGTTCAGAGCGAAGGGCCTCGTACTGTGCGATGATCTGTATGAGGCGTTCTTGAAATTCCGCCTCTGTCGTTGGCAGAGGGTTGCTGGTATTGGTGTTCCCTTGAGTCGACATCTTCCTAGAAGAATGTTGGTTAGGTCAGGTCTTGTTAAGGACACGAGTACACAAGTCTCTATTTAACGAATAGGACCTCAGAGGTATATTACATATATGTATATCCGCAGTCGTTGTAACATTCAATCACGTATCATCACAATTATTGCACAACTTGTAAATAGGAACGTAACAAGTAAACATGTAGCATTATAGTTGTAGCACAAATATGCTGATCAAGCGTGCTTAGTGGGAATACAGCGACCGAGTTATTCATTAGTTATTAGTCATAAGTATTGTCGCATGTTTAAAGATGATTGGGCTTTCGTCATCCTCCGACCACAATCACTGTGTTTTACAAAACGTATCATATCAGAAGGAACGCAGGGTCACCCTACCCTTGTCCAACAAGTATATTAATGCATCAAAATTACGTAGTCAGAAGTGGTCTTTAAAGTCTCCACAATCCCGGCTTATCATTAGTGTTTATTACCAAAGTGTAATGCAATCTGCATGAATCCAGAAACCAACTATACGGGTGACTGAGGAAGAGGAGGAAAAGAAAGTAAACCGTCAACACGCGTGGACTTCCTCCTCGGGCTTGTGTACACGTCGAAGTAATTGTCTGCTCTGCTGCTCGATAGTAAAGAAATGAGCATCAAAAACCTAGAAAAGGCGTCATAGCAGCAGACGAGAGCGCAAAAGAAGTCTTTGATAATTGTGGAGGATCAAAGTATACTGGCAATAAACAGGGTGGAGGTTGTGGTGCCAACTCCAGCTCAACATTCTGCGACTTATATCCTCAGGTGTACTCATCCCGTGTGTAGCCTCCATAATGTGAGGGATGACAAGGGTCTAAATCAACATAGTGTAGCATAGGAATCCATCGAAATGACTTGTCCAGCGTTGTAGAGGTGAATGTAGCAAACGGTGCGTCTTGTTATGTTTAGGAAAAATGTTGCCGTAGCAGAAGAATCGTTATGCGGGTGCTGACCTGGAGCGCCTTCTCGGGGTGCGGGTATGTCTTGAAAGAGAGCGGTAGGCATGTCGGTGCAATGGACGTCGGTCTTCATAGATGCAACATCAGCGGGTGCAGGTGCGGTAGAAATGTCTCAACAAAAGAAGGTTCAATAGGCGCAGGTACTGGGTCTGGTAAAAGGAGTGCAAGGTATAGTAGTCCAAAGGGAATAATGTCATGTTTAAATAGGCTCAGCAGGTGCAACATTAAGCTGGCCCGCAAGGAACTGGAGCTGCCTCAGGGGCAGGTCCTGGGGAGTGTGAGGGTATGTGATCTTGAGCAAGTGTTAGTGCAGTAGTCAAAGCGGCGACGTCGTCCGTGTCGGGAGCAAAAAGCGGTAACCTGCCTGTTTGTAAAGTCGTAAATGTCGCAGACTCAAAGGAGTCTGAAATCGAGTGTATACTAGAATCAGAGGATAGTTTGATAATAGGGATCTCAAAACGTAGAGTTAGTAACAACGTCCTCATCTAACTTTCCATCATCCTGGGTATCAACGGAAGGATCATCAATAAGCAAATTAACGTCGTCATCAAACAACTTGTCCAAGAGGTACGGCGTCGAGAATCGGAGCCACGATGTGCGCGTCATCGAAGTGTCCAAATGATGAGGTAATCGTGGACCGAAACAAGGATGGCAGGAAGTTTCTTGTCAAGGAAGCCATCTGCAAGGGTAATTCATCACCAGAGTCTGGCAGCGCGGATGGTTGGCAGTCGTCCTCGTTCTTGGTCAACATGTCAGGGTCACTCTCAGTGTCTGACGTAAATATCTCCGGCGCAAGTGCAGTCTCATTATTTGTGGCGGCGGCCATAGGGTCATCAATGTTTGACAACCCGCTTTTTGATCAAGGCGACATGTGTATCGGTGCATGGTAGTCAAAGTATGTATTAAAACAGTTTCCACATATGCACGTTTATCAATAATCAACAATTAAGCATGTATGCGATAGCAATGTAAGCAAGTAATCATCCTAGTCTTCCCTAGACTATCTCACCCAGTCTCTTAGACCGAACTCCCTAGTCTCTCAGACTAACTCCCTGGTCTGTAAGACCAGCTCCCTGGTCTCTAAGACCAGCTCCATGGTCTCTAAGACCAACTCCCTGGTCTCTAAGACCAACTCCCTGGTCTCTAGGACCAACTTCCCCAGTCTCTAGGACTAAATCCCTGGTCTTTAAGACCAAACCTCCCAGTCTCTGAGACTAAATTCCTGGTCTCTAAGACCAACCTCCCAGTCTAAGACTAAATTTTTCCCCAGCCTCTAAGACTGAACCTCCTCAATCTCTAAGATTGAACCCCTCAGTCTCTAAGACTGAACCTCCCCAGCCTCTAAGGCTGAACCTCCCTCAATCTCTAAGATTGAATCCCTCAGTCTCTAAGACTGAATTATAAACATATATTTTGGAATGTGTATTTGTGCCTTTTGTTTGTAAAAATGTTTGTTCCCTGGATCTGGGCGTTTTGTGTATGCAATGAAAACATGTTTGTAAAAGCGTTTTCGAGAGAGCCCTATTGATCGTAGTCTAGACTCGAGAATGAATCCTAGTTCGCTACGATCGAAGCTCTGATACCAAGTTGTCACACCCTGACTTTTGCGGAAGCGTGATTATGGGGTGACTTACTTGTTATCATTGCATTCAACCATATCAAACAATCTATATGATAATACCAAAGATTTGTCATCCATAAAATGAGTTTAAAACAAACAACATTGTCTAAAACGTAGACTTCAAAATTTAAGTTTTACAAACCAGATGAATTGTGTAAAAGTTTGCTAAGGACTCGTCAAAGATAATAGTTGTAATCCAAGTTTGGAAGACGTGTCTCGTCCAGGATTAAGACACGCTGGCCAAACCCAAAAACCATGGATGACATCTTTATACTTAACATGACTTGAAATTCCAACGCCCGCCAGATCCATACTTAATTTCCTGAAATACATGTAGTTTGAAAAGTCAACGAAAAGTTGAGCGAGTTCATGTGTATGTGAGTTTGTACAAATCGTTAATGTATGTCTGCATAAATTGTGAAATATGTCTGTATAAATTGTGAAATATGTCTGTATAAATGTATGTCCTTGGTATGTAGCAATAAGGAAAAACAGATCAATTAATGTGTAGCTAATACATTAATAAGTGATATGGCCTAGGAAGCACTCAAACCTGTAACGCGTACTTCATACCGGTCCTTCCGGCGGAACGACATAGTCACCACATGCAGCCACACGCTGGCCCATGTGTGGGGCTCGCAACACCCAATAGATCTATCACTCATGCCTCTCGGTCCTTATACAAGGATTAATGGTCTTACGATAATAGCCTATCCATTCACGTGATCTAACAGTAAGTTCCTTAGCTAATCATACCATGTATAAAAATGTCTGTAAATGTTTGTAAATGTCTGTAAAAGTTGTAACATGTATTTCACCCCCGAAGTATAAAACTGAAAACGGTTAAGAGAAAAGGGGGACATGAACTCACAGTATTGCGTCTTCGGTACTCGTAACCCAAATCTCCTCAGCAAACACGACTACCTACAATGGTCTAACGTCTATTAGACGAACGGATCGTGCCTTGTCTTAATATTTATGTCTTTGGGTTACGTTTCTTATATTATTTCGTGTGATAATTATTTGTCAAAACAATTAGTATTTCAACTTAATCATATGTCGTGTTGGAATATTTGTTTGTTCCATATTCTAGTATCCATACTTCTAAAGTACCTTATATATGCGTTTCCTTCCCAAGGATGGGATGCTGGAAATATATATTTAACCATGTTCATGTATGAAACCAACCTCCGGTAATTCGTATTTTGTGATAAATATTATGACGAGTTTTATCTTTGAAAAACTTAGTCGAAAATATACTAGTAAGCTCTTGTCTAGAAAATATTTACTAAGTGTTAGGATTTTCGGAAAATTTCGCCATAGTCTCCTTTGTAAATAGAGGTGTCCATGCTAAATTAGCATATCATTTTCTTTTATATAAAACCAATAGTTCATTTTCAGTCACCAAACCGACATATCGACAAACAAAACGTTGCATACTTCATTTCAGCTTTATAACTCGAAACCGGACTGTTTTCGAGGATTTTTATAAAATAGTTAACCTTTTCTAAAAATTCTCAAATTTTTACAGAATATGACATATGTTCCAAAATTTATTGTGTAAAAATATCAAAGTCCAATTCGTTACCCATATTTTATAAAAATTCATTTTCTCAACTGCAATCAGATTTGTTACCTTCTGATCGCAGTTTACGGAAATATTCACTAAAAATCAACCGTAAGTCCGTTTGATGAAATTCCAGTTGGAGGGTCGTCCTGACAACGGTGTCCATCTTCTGTAAAAATTTCATGGGTTGATTTTATTCAGGTCTTAAGTTGTGACTACGAAAATGTCATACTTTTTCTGAAACAAAAATGCAGCTTGAGCTGCTGTCCAAAAATAACCTTTTAAAAATAGTAAACGATCTCGAAAAATTATGATTCCAGTGCCATTTGTTTGCTTATTCCAAAATACTCATTTTAGGCTTTAGAAAATCCACTTTTCGACTTAAAATGATCCCGTTACAGCCTGTTGAAGTTGGCTGGAAATCCAACTCAGCAAGCTGTTTGAGTTTTTGTGTGTGAAAAACAATCAACAATCGAGCAAGAATCGAAGTGAAACAAGAGTATGAATGGACTTACTACTAGCACAAGGCTAGGGTTGTAATCTTAGGATGAGATGACAAGAAATGATGGTGAGAAAGGCCTTGATCAAAGCTTCTTGAGAGCACTTCAACTTCTTACTTCTATGGAGGATCTTGGAGCTTGGAATAGGGTTTGTTAGTGAAAGAGATGAAGTTGTGAAGGTAGGAGATGATGAATTTCAGTTATGGTGAGAGGAGAAGGGTATGTTGGCCGATTTTAGAAGGAGGAGGGAGAGAGGAGTAGTAATCTTGAGGAATGATGGCATATTTCTTGGAAATCAAAGGCCACCCTAACCCTATAGTCATCATTAGTTAATTCTTAGCCAATCAATGATCAAGAGAATATAAACTAAATCTAAACAAAATATTTTGGTAATCATTTTGCTGGAAATTCGGTTGGGGGGGTAATGTGTAAATATTTGGTAATTAGTAGGTAACTATTAGAAGGTTAAGGGTATTTACAAGTATAGTGGGTGTATGTCATGTTTACATGGTGCATGGGGATTTTTGTGACCATAATTAATTAGAAATGATAAAATAATATTTCTAATAATATTTTGGTGTCCCGGGTAATGTCTGGTTGCTCGGTTTCGTATCGTTCCGTTAAAGCGTTTAATTGACCCGTAAAGCGTCTTTTGTGCATCTTTTTGTAACGAAATTAATTCCAACACTTAGGAAAGTGTCCAGGACCATTTAGTCAATACTCTGTATAATATGAGTGTGTTAAAAGCTGAATTGTTACTGAAAATGCGGAATTCTGTAATTAAATTGCGTTTTAGGCACTTTCCGGCACTCAAACTATCACCTAGTGACATAGTCTTATGGTCCTCACTTCCCTACACTCCATACTGGTGTAGTGTTTTATCCCTGGCCCATACTGGCCTAAAAATAGTGTCTGTCTATGTGCTGGCATTGTCAGCATGTGTCTGAGTTATTCGCTCACTGTACTAACTGGGCTTTGTGCATCAGGTTGTCACTAAGAGTCTGTATGAAATAATTGAAGTGACTGTATGTAAAGAATGCACATGTATGTATATAACATAAATCAGTAAGCAGTTTAAAGCATCAGATGTAATCAAACACAGTCATTAAGCTCATAATTAAAATTAATTAATTGTACGGATGCATGCAAAATTGACGGTTGTCACACAACACTTGCAATGTAACGCTTCCATCGACCGTTAGCATCACTTTACTTCTATTGATAGCACGTGCGTACGATCAACTACACCTTCATATTCGGATTAACTTTTATTAACAATTCTAAAAAATATATATATTACATTACGTGGAACACATTGATGACAGCCACAGCTTGGTATGTTCTTCGCATCCCATCCTATCTCGTTGTTCTAGGATGGATATCATAATTCTTGTCTAACTATGTTATACGATAATTGTGACACTTGTGCTCCGTAAACACACACGATACAGGACACTATTTTTTATCAAAGAAACAATGTGTTTGGGTCTCAAAAAATTGTTTATTTTGGTTTTACAATTTCACGTTTTAATTTTAGTTCATTTTTAAACCTTAGATCGCCTTCTAGAAAGTTATACGCGAACTGATGCGAAAACGTAATCAGTTTAATGCGGAAAATACTCCGGAACAGTGACATAGGCTTAACATACCTTAAATAACTTTTATATAACTTAGAAATAAGTTTTGAAAGCTTTAGTGTGTCAAAAAACAAGTTTATTCACACTTAGGCACTATTTGCGTCAAACTGCAAAAGTCTGCTGATTCACATAGTATCGAACATTCCGGAACTTGATCATAAGTTAAACATACCCTAAATATCCTTTACATAGCTTAGAAATAGGCTTTGAGGTGTTTGGTGTGCAAAAATAAACTTATTTGATCAATAGGGACTAAAAGCGTCAAAAAGTGCATAAGTTTGCATCTTCGCGCATGTCTTACGTTCTGAATATATCCGGACATCCATAAATTTATATAATCATTAAAATTTTTTATTTTAGTGATTGGCATAATAAAATTCCATTCGTCGCGTAGTTTGGATCGTTTTTCGCGTCCGTTCGTGTTTCGTCGTAATTAACCGAACAACGCAACCGTACGGCCAAACGAACTGACATCCGAGATGTTTTTGAGCATATTTTAAGTTCCCTATATTTTAACTTCATTTTAGAGCCTTGAAATGGGGTTAACGGGGCTTAAACGTGTCAAAAATGCATCGAAATCAAGTTTTTGGGCTGTAGGGGCCTTTTCTGCCAATCTGCCATAGTTGTTTTAGGCGGGGCGCATAAGTAGAAGTCTCTGCTTACGCGGGGCACGTAAACCCATCAGATCAGAAAAACAAGCTGATTTCAAACAGCAACTGGTTTCAGGTTTTTGCACTTGGTTTCTTGCATTCTATAGGCTATATTTTGATGGTGTTTAGTACCCCTTGTATTACAAAACCTTGGGCCCAAGTGTATGGTCATGATTCAAGCACGATTTACGAGGAACGATCCTAACGGTTGTGGATTTCTTATAAATACCCAACCCAATTCATTTATTCCTCACAAAATCTGATTCAAATGCTCTAAGTTGGGGTCTAGCACTTCATACCTGAGCAATTTTTATCAAGATTTCCTTGCTTGGACCCTTTGTAAGTATTCTTTCGTGCTTTTATTATGTTTTTAGCACGAAAGTCAAACAATGTTTGACTTTCTGCTTTGACCAGTTTATGGTCAACACGAAGTTCGTTTGAACTTCGCAACGTGAGCGTAATCACGATGGTTATAGTCCCTTGTGACTATACCTACTGATTACCACGTTGATTAGGTGTAGTGACGAGTCATAGTTTCGGCCAAAATACGCGTCTATGCGTATTTTGCAAACAAACTATTCTTGGGTATCAAAACCGTTTGTTTTGATATCAAACTTGTTTTCTAACTTAGTTAAACATGTTCTAACATGTTTAGCTCGTCACTTTTAGTCTAGTGCTTGTAAGGAGTCGTAAGTCCAGCGGTCTTGACAACCGCTTGGACTTCCGAACCCAACCCGTTTGGTCGATCTTTAGGATCCGACCAAACATGTATTGTGACCATAGTTGTATACGGAATAACCTTCCGAGGTTATACCTTATGGTCACTTCGTTTAGTTAGGCATCTCAAACGCGCTGTCGCGCGAACGTCGCATTAAAGTAGCGTAAGCTACCTTAATGGGTCATAATGGGTCATAAGCACTTAGGATAGGTTTCGATTTAGAATGTAGGCTTTTTTAAACCATATCACATGAGTTCCAACACTCATTTGGTTTACAAGACTTCATTCTACCCGATCTTCCGATATTAGGTGTCGATTCCCTAACATAATACCCGTTACCCTAGGAACCGCTTCAACACTTGAACTCTTGGTCTTTTGAGCATTGTTATACCCTTTGAACGGGGACTATACGCAACCCCAGGCGAGTACATAGTTCCCCTCTTTTACCGTTTTCAAATGTTTTGGGGTGATTCATATGTGTAGTCGATTTGTTTTCAAAATGTATGGCATATGTGTGTTCACTAAGTGCTTTTATGTGTAGTATTCCGATTATGCAAATGCGATGTTTATCTGAATCCTTTTGTGATCTACCTATCTTCATAGTTAGATTCATTTAGGATATTTGAAGTACAGTCTTAGATCTTCCTATCTTCATAGTAAGGTTTTTAAGAAGTACTTTACAATTCGATGGTTGGTTTTGTTGTAATGGTTGGTCATTCAGATAACGAAACTAGATAATACAATAATCACATGGTGGATACGCCGCTGGTACTTCCTATATATAAGTGTGCTTATTTGTTGGACCCGGTTTGGCCTTAACAACTTCTTTTTACGTAATATGGCAAGTGATTTCAGTATAAGTGAAAAAGATGTGCGGAAATGGAAATCAGACTTTCAAGAAACAAGACCTAAAGAATTATCAAGTTTATATCACTTTGAAACAAATTAGTTTAACAAGGTGATTGTAAGATTATTATCTAATACAAATGAATCTTGATTTCTGTGGGTGAGAAGAGCAGTTGGAGTTTGAGTGTATATATGTGAATGCTAAGCTTCAAACTCAAATATCTTCTGCCTCTCGAGCCTTCTATTTATAGACGGCTGTGGGCATGAATAAACAATTGTTTATTCATGCAAAAAGTCCTGCATAAGTTAGCAATTTGACATATTCATTGAATCCATCGTTCAAGTTGCATTTGTAATCATGAAAATCAATAATGGCATGCTTCGGTCATGGGTGGCAGGATAGAGTTGTGATTTTAGACAAGTGGGTCTGTTATCAGAATTTCTGATAAGCCACTTCATCAGAAATTCTGGTGAACAAATCATCAGAAAGTTCGATGATCATAATTTGTCAGAAACTGACGATATTTCACCAGAAATATCATCAGATCTATCAGAAACGACCTTCTCTGATAATCCAAATCAACTCTTTATCAACTTGAGATTCTTTGTAGTAGATACTTTGCTTTCCAGTTGTCCCAACTGTTTTTCTTCATCTTGCTGTGTTCTTCAGGACTGTTATCTTCTTCAGAGATCCAGTTGATTGAGATTTTCTTCAATACTTACAAATAAAGTTTCCTAACAGTTTCCCCCTAAGTATTGTAAGAAAATGAACTATCAAAAAAAATTCCAAACAGTAGAAACTTTAAGATTTGCAAAATTTAAACCAGTTACTAGAGTTTTTTTTTTTTTTTTTTTTTTTTTGAAAAACAAATTACATAAAAGATAAAAGTAAACTATTTTTAATTCAGCTTCACTCTCTTATGCATATCTCTTGTCTTTATCTTCTTTTTGTAGGAGATGTATTTGTTGCAGCTGTCATACATGTCTTTATACCATCCTCTTGCCTGAATCCATTCTTCAATTATTTGCTCAATTTCTTTCCTGCTTCCTTCCAAGTTCTTTTCTATCTTTTGAAGATGTCCCTGTCTTCTGTTCATGGTTTTTAAGATATACCTCAGGGTCTGATTTGAGTACTTACAGATGTCCATACTTCTGAAAAGAGCTTTGTTATTGTCTTGATCTCTGAAGATTACACCATATTCTTGTTCTCCATCTTTGCTTGTTTGCATTATGATGTCTCTAGATCTTGCATCATCTAGTATTTCTGAGGGAACTTTTGTCTTAGGTGATCTAAAATACACCTTCTTGTTGTGCACATGCTCATAATTTATGCATAGATCAAAGTCTGAAAAAGCCATCCTTTCAAATAGCAGTATTCCAGCTTTTGATATACCATCTAATGCCCTTCTGACCTCTTGGTTATTTTTCTTTTCCTTTTTATAGTTATCCTTCATGAACAGAATGTCCAAAGGATGCAACTGGTCAGCTATTTCTTCATCAGTCACTTTCTGTTCATCCCCCTTTTATCTTTGAAGTGTGTATCTGTTTTGTACAAACGTTCCCCCTATATCATCAGTTGCTACTTTCACTTCTTCTACCTTTAGAATTCTCTTTATCGGATTTTCATTGTGCTTGTGAATGCTATAAGGCCCTCTTTTCAGTCTTTCTTCTCTTAAGCCCAGCCTGGTAGGAGATAGTGATCTTGGTATTTCATCTTCCTTTGTCAAGTAGTAGCTCACCAGATTGTATTCAAGAAATATCATTACATCTCTGGCAATTTCTTTGACCATGATAGACTTGGATTCTGAGATTTTCCTCTTAACAATTTTTGACTTTGCTTCAGACTCTCCTTCCTCTTCCCATTCCTTCATTGTTTGTATATTCATGTATTTGCTTATTGCTGAATCATCAGATATTGTTGGATTTGGAACAGCAGCCAGCATCTTTAAATTTGTAATGACATGAGGTTTTGTGTAACATTTGTGCTTGTAATCGTCATGAACAGTTCTATTATCAATAAAACAATGTTATTTGATCCCAATGTTTGTTTGGTTGTGTTTTACATTTTTCATGTTTTGACTTTTGTTCAAATTCAAACTCTACATCGCTTTCTGGAGAATTATACGCAAACTGGTGCGTAAACGTACTCAGTTTAATGCGACAAATACTCCGGAACAACATCAAATACTCAACATACCTTAAATAACCTTTACATAACCTAGAAATAAGTTTTGAAGGCTTTGGTATAGCAAAAACAAGTTAATTCGCTTACAGGGACTAAACTTGACAAACTGCGAAAGTATGCCAATTTGAACTGTAACGAACATTCCGGAACATGTCCATAAGTTAAACATACCATAAATATCCTTTACATAGCTTAGAAATAGGCTTTGAGGGGTTTGGTATGCTAAAATAAACTTTTGGGTCATTCAGGGACTAAAGGTGTCAAAAAGTGCATAAGTTTGCACTTTCGCACATAACTTACGTTCTGAATACATCCGGACATCCAAAAATTTATGTAAGCATCCTTATATTATGCCTTAGTGTTTGGCATGAGAAAAATCCATTCGTCGCGTCATTTGGATCGTCTTTCGCGATTATGCGCATTTCGTCGTAATTAAGCGAACATCGCGATCGTACGGCCAAACGAGCCAACATCCGGAACATTTTTGGGCATGTTTCATGTCCACAATGTTTAGGCATCATTTTAGGGCCTTAAAGATGGCTTTACAGGTCTTAAAGGGGCTGGAAATAGCTTAAAAACGCAACAGGGGCCAAATACGTAAATTCTGCAAGTGGTGCAGATCAGACGGGGCCAGGCGACCCGCGTAAGACCTGCACACACTTTCACGCGGGCCGCGTAAGGATGTCTGACAGAAAGATTTTGCATTTAATGCAAAATCTGGCCTTTCGTTCGATCAAGGGGCGATGCCTTTTCACCCAATGAAGGGCCAAGAGCCAAGTTCAGTGAATTTAACCACTGGACACATGTACGCACGAGATCAAGGCACGATATTCGATAAAACGATCCTAACGGTTCCACTTTTCCTATAAACACCCCCCCCTTTGTGTAAAAATCACAACAATCTGATCTTGAAGCTCTAAGTTGAAACCATTGTTTCATACCTGAGCTATTTGATCAAGATTAGCACTCAGGGACCCTCCGTAAGTCTTCTTTCGCTCTTTTATTCGCTTTTCGAGTCCGAAAGTCAACGTTTTGTTGACTTTCTGCATTGACCAGCTTATGGTTGATGCGAAGTTCATGGAACTTCATAACGTGAGCGTGATCACGATGGTTATGGTCCGTAGTGACCATACCTACTGATCACCACGTTATCTAGGCTCAGTGACGAGTCGTAGTTTCGGCCAAAATGTGCATTCTTGCATATTTTGTAACCAAACTACTCGTGAGCATCAAAGCCGTTTGTTTTGATGTCAAACCTGCTTCCAAACTTAGTTAGGCATGTTCTAACATGATTAGCTCGTCACTTTTAGTTTAGTGCTTATATAGGGTCGTAAGGTAAGCGATCTAAACCATCGCTTATACTTTCGAACCCGACCCATTTGGTCGGTCATTAGGACCTGACCAAACACATTAGGTGACCATAGCTATAACCTTCCGAGGTTATACCTTGTGGTCACGATGTTAGGCGTTCCGAACGCGTTCTACGCGAATGACGCGTTAGGGTGGCATAAGCTACCTCAACGGGTCGTGATGGACCGTAAGCACTTAGGTTAAGTTTCATTTTAGTATGTAGGCTTTGTTAAACCATATTACACGAGTCTCCATACTCGTTTGGTTTTCGAACCCGCGTACTGTCCGATCCTTCCGATTTGGTCCGGTATATTAACATAAGCTACCTATTAGGTGTCGTTGGTATTCCGTGATCTTTAGCATTATCTGGTTATTATCCAAGGAACTCAAAGCAATCTCAGGTGAGTACATTGAACCCCATCTTTTACATGTTTTCGAGGAGTCAATGTGAGTACATTGAACCCCTCTTTTACTGTTTTCCAAACTGTTTTGGGGTGAAACACATGTGCCTATCTGTTACTTTCATGCTTTCCATGTTTTCACATCATATGCCTGCTATGTTGTTAGTACATTAGAGTACACGATTTCATTACATTTCATGCTATGTATGCCCATTGTGTGCGTACTTAGTACATTGATTTACATAACATTTCTGTTGCATATGTTTACTCAGCATATGGACACATTGATTTACATGAACATTTCTGTTGCATATGTTTACTCAGCATATGGACACATTGATTTACATGAACATTTCTGCTGCATATGTTTACTCAGCATATGGGCACATTGATTTACATGAACATTTCTGCTTCGTATGTTTACTTAGCATACTTAGTACAATTGTTTACATCACATGCCTTCATTTTGTTATGACATTTGGTTTGTTTAACATGGGACAATACATTCAGTAACATTAGCTACGCCGTTCGTTAGTAGGTAGTGGTACCATAGGAATTGACAACTCCCATTCCTGAAGTCCTGGGTTTGATAGGACTGGAAGGAATGACCGAATTCGATATACATAACGTAGATAAACCTTTAATTTGTTTAAGGGTTTATCGCCACAGTCTCAAGGCTTGGATGTATGCATAGTTTACAATACCACATAAATGTTAATATCAACAGAGCATGCATTTTTCCACAGAACATAACGTTGATTTAAACCACGTGTTACTTCAACGACCTGTTTTGTGTAGTTTACATATGGTTTAAGTTGATACATTTCGCTTACCATACATAATTCATTTTGGGATACACATTACATGATTTACATTGAACATAAACACGTTGACATTGACATACACAGTGGTGGTTTACATTTGAACATAAACATTTGACATGGTTTACACAATAACACTTGACATTTGGTTTACGCATGAACAATTTACATGGTGGATTGGTTTGGGTAAATGATTTAAGTAACGTGGCGTATGTAATATGATACAAACATGGTGGATACGCCGCTGGTACTTCCTATATATAAATGTTTGTATAATGTTACATATCGTGGCGTTATCGATGTCATTTCAGTTTAGACACATTACAGTTTACATAATAACATATTCTTCACAAGACATTATTTTCACAAACAACTTATCTTATCCAACTCATTTTACTTGGTTATTCGTTTAACCTTGCACTTATCTAAACATATCGTTTGATGTTATCGTTTTTCAAATGGCTTACAAAGCAAAACAAATTACAAGGATCATGACTGACTGTTATTAAACATTTCTTTAAGCTCAAGTCATGAATCCCATTTTCACAAAAACTATGTATCTCACAGGCATTTTTATGCTGACGTACCTACTTTCACATGTGTTTTCAGGAGCTATTCCATAGGACGATGATCATGATTCTAGGGCGGACCTGTGCCTTAGAGCCTAAAAATGAAGTTTGAACTAGCTTAATTATGTTTTGATTTCCGTACTCTCTTTCCAAGACAATGTAACACCTTTGTTTATAAATAAAATACAACTTGTATGCCATGGTTATGAAACAATTTAATTCTGTTCACAACACTCCCCGACGTTTTCCGCCGCGGTTGCATGTTATACGCGGTCGGGGTGTGACATTTTGCACCTGCTAATCTTTTCAGCATTTCTTCTTTTGGAATATTTGGAGGTGGTCCCATCACTATGGTATCAGCTTTGGTAATTGGTGTGGTTGTTGATTGTTGAGGAGTTGATTTTGTAGCCTTCTGTTGTGAGCTTGAATCAGGAATTTGCTTCATGAGTTGTTGAGGATCCACTTTGGCTAAGCTTGCAACATTGAATTGCATTCTCTCTACTAGTTGTTGTGTTTCTCTCATCAGTTTTGAGTTGTTGCCATATTCTCCTGAGCTTGGTTATATTCAGCTTGAGCTTTCTTCCGATTGTCAGTCCATTCTTTTGTAAGCTTCTCAAGGGCATCTGTGTTACTGTTATTACTTGCCCTTAGAATGGCAATTTCTTCTTCCAAAACTTTATTTCTGCTGCTTGACTGTCTTGATTCCATTACATTATCAATTTGTGCTTTGATATTTTCTATTTCTGTGAGAATCGTTTGAATTTCTGATGCAGAAATGTTTAGTTCTGGTGCCTTTTCTTTCATCTTCTGAAGGGACTTTAGTGCTTCAGTGTTATCATCAGTCTTTTTCTTTATTGCTTCCACTGATTTTGACAATATCTTCATTTCAGCCCTTTGATCTTGGATTTCTGACAGCAACATATCAAGTTTTTCTTCCACCGGGTTTCTTTTTCAGATTTTGTAGCCTTCTTTCAATATTGTTTCCGGATTTTCTTGATTCATGAGTTTTTCAGGGACATTTGGAACAACAGATGTTCCTGCTAACATACCAGCTGCAAACACATTTGCTGCTGTTTTGGAAATGATAGGATCACTTTTTGCTTTACTAGAAATTGGTGCAGCCTTAAGTTTACCAGTACCATCTCCACCAGTGATGAGTGACATACTCTCATCCTGGATTTCCTTATGTCCTTGAATCACATCAAGATGTGATTCTCCATAAGTTTTTAAGGTAAACATATCACCTTTTTCCAGATTTCCTTGATCAGTTTCCTGATCTCTATCTGTTCAGATCTCATACTCCTCCTCATTTTCTGATTCAGAGTTGAGATTAAAGGCACTAGTGACCTCTTTATCAATTTCAGTTTCCTTATGTTCTAAATTGTAAGAAACATTTACTGAACTTTCTGAATTAGTTTGTTTTGAGTAAGTATCAACTAAAACAGTTCTTGAGAAAGATGTACCAGCGATATGAGATTCTTCATGATGTATTACTTCCGTTGTTTCAATTTCATTGCCACCAAATTGAATTTCTTCATGAATTCTTCCAGCTATTTGTGATTATGCATAATGTTCCTGTGCTGACTCTTGTAGTATATCAAAATCTGTATGAATTTTTCCTTCATGAATTTGATCTTTTTCAGCATCATTTGATGTGTTGGTAATCATCAGAATTCTTTTTCCTTCTGCTTCTTTTGATGATTTTGACTTTTGTTCTTCATCTCTTTCCAGTGATGAAGAGCATTTGAAAACTTCTCTGTTGGCTCTTTCTGAAGTGGAGTCTGAGTTGTTTAGTAAAGTCTCATGCTGTCTTCTGGACTGTGAATCATGTGAAATGAAACATAGCATGCTTTCTGGTAATATGGGAATATCTTTGTCAGATTCCCATCCATGATTAGAACTCCAGGCCTTCATTGTGTTTGATCTCCACAGATTTTCCAGAATTGGAATTTCCATTTCTCTTGCAGCAAATGTTTCATAAATAAAAATAGAAATTAATCTCGGATATGGCAAATGTGAGATTATTTTTCCATTTTTGGTGATGATGGACCTTTTGATCAGATTAAAAATTTCTAATCCATAATCAATTCTGAACCCAGTTATGAGTCCATACATGATTGTTAGAATAGCTTGATTAATCTGATCAGTTCCTCCAACTTTTGAAGTGAGGCATTTGTTTAATACTTCCATCATCACTTGCCATATTGCTATATTGCTGGTAGTTCATTCCTTCTGATTGAACCAATTTTGTTGACTTTCTTGTTCTTGTAACCGAGTCCAATAATAAAGCTTAATATGTGACAACTCGTATTTCGAACCCGTTTTGTATCGTCTGTAACGTAGGTGAACTTGGTTGATTGATTAAATGACTAATGTTACGACATGTGATTATATGAACGTTATGTGCTATATGTGTTACGTGTATATATGATAAACACAACCCGAACCACACAACACTTCACAATCAATCGCACAAGCCCTTTGGGCCGTGTTGCTTGTAATCGGACTAGGGCAGCCCATGTAAGGGCCGGCCCACTCTTTCCAAACGTGTAAACACCCACCTATGGGATTTATGATTTCATTTGTTACAAAAATCACAACACACTCAAACCCTAGTTCTTCCTTCTCGTTTGCTTGGAACCCGACGGCACACACACCCTTACTATCGAAGATATCTCCTTAATTGGATCAATCCTTGTCACTCTCTTAATCGGTTAGTATGTTGTTTGTGTTCTCGAGTTGATGATGTTATGATTCCACGTTTTGTTTTAGCCGATTAGAGTTGATTGTATGAATTGCTTACGTGTTGTGTAATATGATCGGATTGAGTGTATGATTGTCAATCTGTTGCTATGTGATGATCTTTTTAGTGAATAGGGTTCTTATTAGTTGTTGTTATCATATGTTGTGCAAGGAATGATGATGAGATAATAAGTAATCGACCACATGTTCATTGATAGATTAGTGTTCATGCTTTGATGTTTACTAGGGTTCATATGAAATTTTGGTAAAAAAACCCTTGTTTGATCGGATATTGAATAAGGTAGTAGATGTTAATTGTGATTGATTGATGATGTAAATTAGGAAACTGATGATAGATTGTAACCGAATAGCATGAATCTCGGATAATTAAACTGATCGCACACGAGACCTCTTGGTCGCACAAGGGGTCCATTCGCACAAGCTTATCCGGTCGCACAAGATCCCTCTGGATCGCACAAGAGGCCCTGACCGCACAAGGGGTCTCAAATCGCACAAGTGAAGTGTTGGATCGCACATGTTGTTGGGCCGTAACTATGTTAGGTAATTACTGTTTTGATTAATTGACCGAGCAAGCCCAAGGCCCACTCGCACAAGGCCGGTTTATGTCGTCTGGGCCGGATGGTTATTGGGCTGGACTTGATCGCACAAGGCAAACCTAGTCGCACAAGGTGTTTTGAATCACACGAGTTGTTAAGCTGTTGGGCCGGACAACCCAAATCATCTCGCACAACCCAACCTGATTGTACAAGATCAGTCGGGTCGCACAATGTCACACCCCCAAAATCCACCTGCGGAGTATCACCGCTTGGGAGCGTGACTGACCAGGATCAAGCCACCAATCATATTGAACATGCATTTAATATTAAGTAAAATAACTGAAAACCATCCATTCAATACAAAAGGTGATCAAACAAATCATCGTTTCAAAATGTAGCGGAAGCATAGTAAATAAACCAGTAGTAGTTAACAGTTTTAAGTGTCATAATAGCTCAACAGAAAAGCCACGATCCTTGTCCACAACGACCCGCTTCTCCAGTGCAAGCTCCAAGTACCTAACGATCTGCAAGGCATGTAACAGAATGATCAACAAACTAGTTGAGCGAGTTCACAGAAAGTAAATGCGTAATAGTAAGTTCGTTTGTAACAGGTGGCTCTACTGGGCCGTTTGTATGTTCTATTGGTGGTGGTGTTCCACGTTATTGGTGGTGGTGTTCCACGTTATTGGTGGTGGTGTTCCACGTTATTGGTGGTGGTGTTCCACGTTATTGGTGGTGGTGTTCCACGTTATTGGTGGTGGTGTTCCACGTTATTGGTGGTGGTGTTCCACGTTGTATAACCACTAGACTACTCGTAACTATAGGTATCCTTCACAACCGAGGATAGTGATCAGTATAAGTATCCTTCACATCCGAGGATAGTGATCAGTATAAGTATCCTTCACATCCGAGGATAGTAATGTGGTAGTCTAGTCATAGTGTCAATAGTGTATCTAATCAACCTTTCAATCCCATTCCCAACACCCCGGGAATCCCATGCCTTGGTAAGAGTGTGAACTCACCTTGGTTTGCTCGGTATGCTAGGTTATGCACTCACAAGTAATTAATCAAGTCCTATGGTATGCACGTATAACAAATCAGTTCATGTTCGCAATGATACGCACCCATCCACACAATTCACGTAATTCATACAATTCACGTAATTCATACGAACATATACAGGATCATGCATCAGACAAGTATGGGGGGGGGGTCTCCCCTATTCAAAACTTGGGTAACACATGCTATATCATACAATCTCGGACATTACATCCACATACAAACTCAGACATGGGTGATCATGTTTAATCTCAGTCCAATGGATAGTCAATTAAACTCGGTCCAATACAATTTCATAAACTCGGACCCATTCAAATTATATTAAACTCGGGCCCAATCATGTGTCCAATTAAACTCGGCCCACTTCTATTTGTTTAAACTCGGACCATCTATCAACTATATATACTCGGACCAAAGACAAGATTATACTCGGACCAAATATACGAATTATACTCGGACCAACCATTTGAACATTAAACTCGGACCAACCATTTGAACATTAAACTCGGACCAACCATTTGAACATTAAACTCGGACTATTTGGAAACTTTATTCTCGGACCTTCATTCATCAATTATACTCGGACCATTGCAATTAATTAAACTCGGACCATTGAAGTTAATTAAACTCGGTCTAACTAGTTAACAATAAACTCGGACCATTCACATGGAATTAAGGCGGACCAAATGACATTGTAATAAACTCGGATCAAGGAGAAATCATTAAATTCGGACCTTGTGCATTCCTATTTACAAACTCAGACAATTACTCAAACTCAGACAAATCATTCATGCGTGAATTTCAATTTGCACAGAACCCATATGATCAGAACAGTTACATTTTTGCTAACATACGAACGTGAAACCCTAAATTCATACTTTTGTACAGTGCAATGATCAATTACCAATCTATCATTCAACCTATCTTGCTTCTAAATCATCAATCAATGATTCCACAGCAACACAATCATTTACATGAATCAGAAACAATCAATCATGCAGAGATTATCATATGAGAAACTAGGGTTTTCCATGAACACAAAAATCAAGAAATCAATCAACAATTAATCATGAACAATGATTAAACAATTACCTTGTGATGATCCTAGAGAAAGGGAGTAATCAAACTTGTGGTGCCTTGCCAATGATTTGGTGATGATTGCTAGGAGGATTAGAGATTACAAGTACGTGCTTTGGTTTTGGTGAAAGTGATTAGTGAAAAGGGGATTAGGGTTAAGTATAATCAAGTTTACTAATGGCTCCCTACACCCCTAACTAATATAATTTACAATAGTACACCATCTCATAACTATTTCATAATTCCACCACCAAGTTTACACATTTGACAAGTTTCACAAATAACAACCAACTATGCACAATCAAACAATCAAAACGTATATAATTTCATGGCAACCAAATGTGCAAATAAACTACTAGTCAAAACATGATCGTGCAATAAATACGAAATAATAAATACGAAATAGAATCTTGGAAATTCGAGTTGTCACATTATCCCCAACTTAAAAGAAATTTCGTCCCGAAATTTGGTACGCACTCACTGAGGAAGCTAGATAAGTTACATCGTTCACTGGTTTTCCTGGGGTGTCACATCATCCCCCCGTTGATTTGGAATTTCGTCCCGAAATTCAGTAGTAGTAGCTTCAGCCTCAGAAGTGGATGTATTGGTTTCGAATAACTGGGGGTACTTTTCCTTCATTTGATCTTCGCGTTCCCAGGTATACTCTGGACCACGCTGGGAGTTCCAACGAACTCGAACAAGAGGGATTCTCTTGTGTTTGAGGACCTTAACATCCCGGTCCGTTATTTCAACTGGTTCCTCGACGAACTGCAACCGCTCATCGATAGTGAGTTCCTTAAAAGGAACTATGAGGGTCTCATCTGATAAGCATTTCTTCAGATTCGACACGTGAAATACATTGTGAACTGCACCGAGTTCAGCTGGTAGGTTTAATCTGTAGGCTACTTTGCCAATCTTTTCTAAGATTTCGAATGGTCCGACGTACCGCGGATTTAGTTTGCCTCGTTTGCCAAAACGAACCACACCCTTCCAGGGTGAGACTTTTAGAAAAACCCGGTCCCCGACCTCAAATTCCAATGGCTTTCTACGCTTGTCCGCGTAGGCTTTCTGACGGTCGCGTGCTGCCGCCATGCGTTGTCGTATCTGTGCTATCTTTTCTGTGGCGTCCACAACAATCTCTGGACCCGTAATTTGACTATCCCCCACCTCTGCCCAACAGAGAGGTGACCGGCATTTACGTCCGTACAATGCCTCAAATGGAGCGGCTTGAATGCTGGTGTGGTAACTGTTATTGTATGAAAACTCCACTAAAGGGAGGTGTTTTTCCCAGCCGTTGCCGAAATCGATGACACACGCTCGAAGCATGTCTTCTAGAGTTTGGATAGTTCGCTCAGACTGCCCATCCGTCTGAGGATGATATGCTGTGCTCATGTCTAATCGTGAGCCGAAGGATTTGTGCATTGCTTGCCATAGCTCTGACGTGAATCGTGCATCGCGATCCGAAATAATAGAAGTGGGCACTCCGTGCCTCGAAACAACTTCTTTAAGATAGACGTCTGCTAGGGTAGAAAACTTATCCGTTTCTTTGATAGCCAAGAAGTGAGCAGACTTTGTGAGTCGATCAACGATTACCCAAATAGTGTCATTCCCACGCTGGGATCTAGGTAAGCCCGTAACGAAATCCATGGAAATTTCTTCCCATTTCCACTGCGGTATCTTGGGCTGCTGAAGTAGGCCTGCTGGTTTCTGATATTCAACCTTGACTCTCGCACAGGTTATGTGACAACTCGAATTTCCAAGATTTCCAGCTTCGCATTAATTGCGCACTAATTGTTAAGCTGTCTTGTTTGTTTCACCACTGTACACGTTCGTAAATTGTTAAGTCGTATTGCGCTTGTTATATTGTATATATTAGTGTGCTCTTATATGTGTTGGGTGTGCAATGTAAGTGTGTTAACGGATATATGTTTTGTATGTTTAATGTTTGTACACTTAATAAAAAGATGGAACTTTTGTCAAACACCCACACACCTCACGAAAACACACTTCACGAAAACACTAAGTGTTCTCGTCTACAAAGGGGCCAACGAAAGCATTAAGGGCTTCGGCCCAGTAAATATCAGTTATATGTTTCCATATTAATCATCAAGAAAAATCAATCGCCAAACCCTACCTTTCACTTCGGTGCGAACGGCAGCAGGATATCTCCTTCCCTCTTCAAGACTCTATCTCGGTTGATTTGATTAGTGCCCTCGGTTAGTTCTTGTGCCTCCAATCTGTTAGGTTTATAATATTTTTTATGCTGGTTGATTTGTAAGATGGTAATATTTACATGTCATGTCTATGTGATTGAATTGCATAAGGATCCTTATACTTAATTACGTCGGCTATTGCTTTCATAAATAAATAGGATTGTCAGTAACCATGTGACTTTTTCATGGATATGTAAATATGTCTGGGTGATGATTTGATTTGGTCCAATCACATGTTAATAATTAACACATGTCGGCCATAATTGATTTAAATTTGTAAGGATAGTGCATCATGATCTGTAAATTGGTGACTTTGTAAACTACAAAAATAAATAATCAATTGTCAGTAGGTTGCAAAGGGGTCATGTGGCTTTGGGCGGCCATGGGTTCCGAATGGTGAGATAGGGCGGCTCAAAGGGGTATTGGTCACCTTATTGGCCCAATGCTAGGGAACCGATTATAAAAAAAAATGGCGGCTTGGGGGATTTCATCAAAGAAGTTAATCAATGTCAAATTGTCTGCCATTTCAAAAGAATAATAATCATATACATGTGCCATATGAGAATGTGATGAGTAGTTGTTGACTTGAATGTTGAGAATGAATAATGGTTGCAGAACTAATCATTTTCATACATGAGTTACTTGTTTGGTTGGGTTGGGCGGCCAATGAAGGCCATTGGCTGAGGGCTTGGCCCAACCGAATTATTGTGGGTGGAGGTTTCTTGTCGGCCACTAGGGCATGTGATCATATTTTGTTTATTATTATGGCTGAAAACAAATACATAGGATCCAAATTTTGGCATGCTGTCCGAGTATATTCGTGTGGCCGAGTTTATTGAGGGCATGCTAGATCTGAGTTCTGTTGATGGGGACTAGGTCCGAGTTTCTAAACAAGTGATATGTCCGAGTTTCATTTAATAACAATGGGTCCGAGTTTTTGTTAATATACATAGGGTCCGAACTCTGTTAAGGCGCATATGGTCCGAACTTCATGAGGGTGTTTGGTTCCGAGCCTTGTTTACTACATATGGTCCGATTTTTAATAGTGGGTTTGGTCCGAATTTTATGTGTGGAAATTATGTTGTCCAAGTTTTGAAACTCCATGTGCTATCCGACTTTTAAACAGGGGAAACCCCCCCCCCACACTTGTCTGAGTTTAGAATGGCAAGGCCCTGCCTGATATTGTTTGATGTTCACTTTGAATCAATGAGTTGCATGTTACACAATGTTAACCTGTTTAGTTGTGCATGACAATTTGTAAATCCCTGACTACGTTAAACTTGTAAGGTTTAATAACGATGTTAATATGATAGGTATGTTAACGGTGACCATTAGATTATTATACATGTAAGATTAAACCGTGAAATCAGGGACGCTACGCGTGAATTACGGGAATAGGATGGAATGCTTACATGATGTATGATTCTGCGTGAATGATTGTATGATATTGAATGCAACTATATGATTTTACGTGCGTGAACATTCTATGTGATATCATCATGTACACAATAAACACACACAACACAATCGCTTGGATATCAAAGATGTGTAAACCCTTATTTGATGCAAACACTTACATCGTATCATGTGCAACACATCCTAGGTCGTGTGTTACGGACTTAGAGATTTATAAACCCTGGAAGCAATAACATACCGAGCAAACCAAGGTGAGTTCACACAGCCAAGGCATGGGTTCCCAGGGTGGGAATGGGTTGGATGATTGTTTGTGCATGCTTAAATGATACTTGTCGAACTGCCTTCGCACACACCCTGGTTGGTAAAGACTATGGTCGCGAACGAACTACTCAACTGCCTTCGCACACACCCTGGTCGGTAAAGACTATGGTCGCGAACTGATCAATTGCCTTCGCACACACCCTGGTCGGTAAAGACTACGGTCGCGAACTAACGAACCTAATCTTCGCACACATGCCTGTGAGGCCGCGATGGAACTGATACGATATGAAACTTAATTGAACAAACGCACTATTACCCAAACTAAACTATTAACTGTGAACTCGCTCAACTAGTTTGTTGATTATCTGCTGCATGCCTTGCAGGACCTTAGGTACATATTGGAGCTTGCACAAGGAAGGAGCAGGTCGTTGTGGGAATTGGATCGCGAACGTTAATTGAACTCATAACTACATTTGAGAATTTTATTACTATGCTTCCGCTACTTAAACAATGTTTGGTTTTGAAACATCAGTCATATCTTTATGAATTGTATTAACTACTTTTGATTATTAGATACTATGTTTGATATGATTGATGGCTTGATCCTGGTCATGTCACGCCTCCAAGCGGTGGTACTCCGCGTGTGGGATTTTGGGGGTGTGACAGGTTAAGCATTTTCCAACGTACGTAGCGATGTGAGCCTTCATACTAGGCCACCAATAAGTAGTGCTGATGTCGTGGTACATTTTATCCGACCCTGGATGTACCGAATAGCGAGACTTGTGAGCTTCATCCATTACAAGTTCGCGTAAACCGCCATAAAGTGGGACCCAAATACGCCCCGTTACATAGTAGGCGCCGTCTTCCTTTTGTTCCATGCGTTGCCTTGAGCCGCGTAAGGCTTCAGCTTTAACGTTTTCGGGTTTCAGTGCTTCTAACTGAGCAGCTCGTATCTGTGCAGGAAGACTGGACTGAATAGTAAGCTGTAGCGCTCGCACGCGCTTAGGTAGAGTGTCTTTCCGACTGAGGGCATCGGCCACAACATTGGCCTTGCCTGGATGATACTTGATGGCGCATTCGTAGTCGTTCAGAAGTTCAACCCATCTCCGTTGACGCATATTCAAATCCTTTTGCTTAAGAATATGCTCGAGACTCCTGTGATCGGTGTAAATCGTGCACCTGGTACCGTACAGGTAGTGTCGCCATATCTTAAGCGCGAACACAACAGCTCCCAGCTCTAAATCGTGCGTCGTATAATTCCGTTCATGAACCTTGAGTTGCCGAGAGGCGTATGCAATAACTTTATCCCGCTGCATCAATACGCAACCAAGCCCCTGTATCGATGCGTCACAATAAACCACGAAGTCATCCGTGCCCTCTGGCAATGAGAGGATAGGTGCGCTGCAAAGCCTATCCTTTAAGTACTGAAAAGCTGTCTCTTGCGTATTACCCCATCTGTAAACGACACCTTTCTGTGTTAACATAGTAAGTGGTTGCGCGATCTTGGAGAAGTCTTTAATAAATCGCCTGTAGTAACCCGCCAAACCCAAGAATTGGCGTATTTCTGTCGGTGTACGCGGTGCTGGCCAGTTTCTGATCGAATCAACCTTGGATGGATCAACATGAATCCCATCCTTGTTCACCACATGGCCTAAGAAGTGGACTTCACGAAGCCAGAAGTCGCATTTTGAAAACTTTGCGTACAGTTGCTCCTTTCGAAGAAGTTCCAAGATAAGGCGTAAGTGCTGCTCGTGCTCCTCCTGACTCTTGGAGTAAATCAAAATGTCGTCGATGAAGACGATAACAAACTTATCAAGATACGGTTTGCACACCCTGTTCATAAGATCCATGAAGACTGCAGGCGCGTTCGTAAGCCCGAATGGCATGACAAGAAACTCGTAGTGACCGTAGCGAGTTCTGAAAGCGGTTTTGGAGACGTCCTCATCCCGGACTCTCAGCTGATGATACCCTGACCTTAAATCAATCTTGGAATAGTAACACGACCCTTGCAACTGGTCGAATAGGTCATCTATGCGCGGAAGAGGATAACGGTTCTTCACCGTCACCTTATTGAGTTCGCGGTAGTCAATGCACATCCTGAACGTACCGTCTTTCTTCTTCACAAATAACACTGGAGCTCCCCAAGGCGAAGAGCTTGGACGAATAAAGCCCTTTTCCAAGAGCTCTTGTAGCTGCTTCGATAGTTCTTCCAGTTCGGTTGGAGCTAAACGATACGGTGCGCGGGCTATTGGTGCTGCTCCTGGAGCCAATTCAATCTGGAACTCGACTTGTCGATGAGGCGGTAACCCTGGTAAATCTTCAGGAAACACTTGAGGAAAATCACGCACAACTGGTATATCCTCCAGCTTCTTTTCCTTTGCTGATGCGTCAGTAACAAGTGCCAGAATGGCAGTATGTCCCTTTCGTAAACATTTCTGCGCCTTTAAGAAAGAGATGATGCCAACCACAGCACCACTCTTGTCACCTTGTACTTCGAGAGGTTCTTGATTGGAGCGAGGAATACGAATAACTTTTTCTTTGCATAAGATCTCCGCGTGATGTTGGGATAACCAATCCATACCGATGACGACGTCGAAACTACCCAAAACTATGGGTATGAGATCAATCGAGAAAGTCTGACCCGCTAGAACAATACTACAACCCTTGACTACCTGAGCGGCTTCTACACTTTTACCGTTGGCTAGTTCTACGACGTGTTTGGTGTCTAGGGGTGTTGGTGTACGTTTTAATAATTTACTCATTTTCAATGACATATAGCTTGTATCAGCACCCGAATCAAATAAGACAGTAACATAAATATCGTCGAGAAGAAACTTACCCATAACCACATTGGGATCATTCACTGCATCTCCTCGACCCAACACAAAAGCACGACCACGAGCTTCATTGCCGTTGTTGTTGTTGTTTCCCCCGTTGTTGTTGTTACCATTACCCTGATTGTTGTTATGATTGTTGTTGTTCTGGTTCCTGTTCAACTGAGGGCAATGCCTTTTGAAGTGACCCTCTGCACCGCAATTATAGCACCCCTTGTTGCCCTGTTGCTGATTCTGCTGTGCTGGTAGCTGCTGCTGGTTCTGGTTCGCAGGTCGAGCGCTTCTACAATCTTTGGCCTCATGACCCATCTTGAGGCATCTTTGACAACGAACCTTATTACACTGGCCACTGTGATGTTTGTTGCAGGTGTTACACTTTGGAAGGTTTCCTCGATACCCTCCCTGTCTGTGGCTGCCTGAGGAGTGCTGACTTGGACTCTGGTAACTGTCTGTCTTTCGCTGCTGAGCTTGTGACTGTACTGAAGCTGACCCCTTGCTAGAATCCCCATCCCATTTTCTCTTACTTTCACTGGGTGTAGCAAGTGTAGTAGAAGCAGTAGTGGTAGCAGTAGCACTGATACGCTTTGGCAGTTTGTTCTGATCCACTGCCTGATCGGTGATGCGATGAGCGAGACGCTGGATTTCCTGGATGTTGTTGAGGTTAGCCGAGGTAACGTGGCTCTGTATTTCTGGTACCAAACCTTTGAGATACAACTCAATACGCTTGTATGGAGGGTCCACCATAGTTGGACATAACACAGCCAACTCATTTGATCTCTTAGTGTAAGCTTCGATTTCCGAACTAACCATTTTCAAGTTATACAACTCGTCCTCCAACTTGTGAATGTCTTCTCTAGTGCAGTATTCCCTCTTGATCAGTTCTTTGAATTCATTCCAGGGTGTGGCGTTAGCAGCTGCCAACCCTAAGATCTGCACTTGTGCGTTCCACCAAGTGAGCGCAATCCCTTCAAGTGTGCCAGTGGCGAACTTCACCCTGCGAGCCTCAGGGCATTCACACATTTCGAAAACCGACTCGAGCTTTTCAAACCAGTGGAGGAGTCCAACTGCTCCCTCCGTGCCACTGAACGAGCTAGGACGACATTCCATGAAATTCTTGAAGGTGCACCCAGGTTGTTGCTGAGCGGGTTGACCTATTGTGTACGAATAGGGCAAAGTTAAATACGAGAATTAATGTAGGATCTAAAGATCCTAGTGTCTATACTGCAGGGTATACTACCTGCTTGAGCGGCTGCAACTGCCGCAGCAATGAGAGCCTCTAGCTGGGCTTGAGTCATGTTAATTCGTGCGGCCATTGATCTTCACATCAAAGGCAACATAAGTGAGAAAAGTTCGCGAATAGTGCGATGACAGAAGAGTGTAAGCACATAAGTATTCTCATGCAATGACAAGTTGTGAGCAAGGTAATGTAAGCATACTACGAGCAAAGTTCTATGCAAATTCTAGCATGTAGGCAATAAACATAAACCTTATTACCTAGGAAGTTGAGTCTTGCACGTGGAGTGAAGCGTCGTTGTGGATCGTTGAGAGCACTGTTCTGGTTATAGTCTGGTTTTAATAAAACGTTTTTCCATATTAAAACCAAGTCCTCTATAACCAATGGCTCTGATACCAATCTGTCACACCCACAAAATCCACCTGCGGAGTATCACCGCTTGGGAGCGTGACTGACCAGGATCAAGCCACCAATCATATTGAACATGCATTTAATATTAAGTAAAATAACTGAAAACCATCCATTCAATACAAAAGGTGATCAAACAAATCATCGTTTCAAAATGTAGCGGAAGCATAGTAAATAAACCAGTAGTAGTTAACAGTTTTAAGTGTCATAATAGCTCAACAGAAAAGCCACGATCCTTGTCCACAACGACCCGCTTCTCCAGTGCAAGCTCCAAGTACCTAACGATCTGCAAGGCATGTAACAGAATGATCAACAAACTAGTTGAGCGAGTTCACAGAAAGTAAATGCGTAATAGTAAGTTCGTTTGTAACAGGTGGCTCTACTGGGCCGTTTGTATGTTCTATTGGTGGTGGTGTTCCACGTTATTGGTGGTGGTGTTCCACGTTATTGGTGGTGGTGTTCCACGTTATTGGTGGTGGTGTTCCACGTTATTGGTGGTGGTGTTCCACGTTATTGGTGGTGGTGTTCCACGTTATTGGTGGTGGTGTTCCACGTTGTATAACCACTAGACTACTCGTAACTATAGGTATCCTTCACAACCGAGGATAGTGATCAGTATAAGTATCCTTCACATCCGAGGATAGTGATCAGTATAAGTATCCTTCACATCCGAGGATAGTAATGTGGTAGTCTAGTCATAGTGTCAATAGTGTATCTAATCAACCTTTCAATCCCATTCCCAACACCCCGGGAATCCCATGCCTTGGTAAGAGTGTGAACTCACCTTGGTTTGCTCGGTATGCTAGGTTATGCACTCACAAGTAATTAATCAAGTCCTATGGTATGCACGTATAACAAATCAGTTCATGTTCGCAATGATACGCACCCATCCACACAATTCACGTAATTCATACAATTCGCGTAATTCATACGAACATATACAGGATCATGCATCAGACAAGTATGGGGGGGGGTCTCCCCTATTCAAAACTTGGGTAACACATGCTATATCATACAATCTCGGACATTACATCCACATACAAACTCAGACATGGGTGATCATGTTTAATCTCAGTCCAATGGATAGTCAATTAAACTCGGTCCAATACAATTTCATAAACTCGGACCCATTCAAATTATATTAAACTCGGGCCCAATCATGTGTCCAATTAAACTCGGCCCACTTCTATTTGTTTAAACTCGGACCATCTATCAACTATATATACTCGGACCAAAGACAAGATTATACTCGGACCAAATATACGAATTATACTCGGACCAACCATTTGAACATTAAACTCGGACCAACCATTTGAACATTAAACTCGGACCAACCATTTGAACATTAAACTCGGACTATTTGGAAACTTTATTCTCGGACCTTCATTCATCAATTATACTCGGACCATTGCAATTAATTAAACTCGGACCATTGAAGTTAATTAAACTCGGTCTAACTAGTTAACAATAAACTCGGACCATTCACATGGAATTAAGGTCGGACCAAATGACATTGTAATAAACTCGGATCAAGGAGAAATCATTAAATTCGGACCTTGTGCATTCCTATTTACAAACTCAGACAATTACTCAAACTCAGACAAATCATTCATGCGTGAATTTCAATTTGCACAGAACCCATATGATCAGAACAGTTACATTTTTGCTAACATACGAACGTGAAACCCTAAATTCATACTTTTGTACAGTGCAATGATCAATTACCAATCTATCATTCAACCTATCTTGCTTCTAAATCATCAATCAATGATTCCACAGCAACACAATCATTTACATGAATCAGAAACAATCAATCATGCAGAGATTATCATATGAGAAACTAGGGTTTTCCATGAACACAAAAATCAAGAAATCAATCAACAATTAATCATGAACAATGATTAAACAATTACCTTGTGATGATCCTAGAGAAAGGGAGTAATCAAACTTGTGGTGCCTTGCCAATGATTTGGTGATGATTGCTAGGAGGATTAGAGATTACAAGTACGTGCTTTGGTTTTGGTGAAAGTGATTAGTGAAAAGGGGATTAGGGTTAAGTATAATCAAGTTTACTAATGGCTCCCTACACCCCTAACTAATATAATTTACAATAGTACACCATCTCATAACTATTTCATAATTCCACCACCAAGTTTACACATTTGACAAGTTTCACAAATAACAACCAACTATGCACAATCAAACAATCAAAACGTATATAATTTCATGGCAACCAAATGTGCAAATAAACTACTAGTCAAAACATGATCGTGCAATAAATACGAAATAATAAATACGAAATAGAATCTTGGAAATTCGAGTTGTCACACACAAGACCTTTACATGTTATTATTTTGGGCCGATATGTTTTGGGCTACTCATATTGATGGGCCGGGTACTACCGAACTTCATCGGGTGGACCGCACAAGGATGTTGGGCTTGTGCGAGTCCAAATCTTGCATACGTTATTAACTGTTAATGTGTATTTGACTGACTTTGTGTTGCCATGATAAATACGTGACTGCCATGACTTATACGTGCATTACTTGAGTCAAAACCTGACTTGTATGGTAACTCTGTTAGGACGTGGTTGACCACTGTTAGTTCAAGAACCCTCTCTTTTGTGTATCTGCCGAGCAAACCAAGGTGAGTTCACACAGCCAAGGCATGGGATTCCCGGGTTGGGAATTGGGTTGGAATGTTTGATATGGAATGATTACTCGTACTTACGCAATCACTAGACTATAGACCATCGTCCTCAGGATAGTCAGGACACTTACGTAAAACCTGCGTAAACTAGTATCTACCATTGTCTCCCGGGTCGGGAGGACACTTACGTAAATCCTGCGTAACCTAATACCCACTACTGTCTTCCGGGTCGGAAGGACACTTACGTAAATCCTGCGTAAACCCCACACGTACCACTGTCCTCGGGGAAGGGCACTCACGTAAATCCTGCGTGACCTAGTACGTATTCCTGTTCTCGGTTTAAGAAGAACACATGGTTGTAAATAGTCTAGTAAGTACCATAATGGGAAGCCCCCATTATAAAGGATAAATGTGAGAATCCCTCACCAGTAGTATATACTTGCATGGGAAGCCCCCACTAGATGAACTTACGCAATACTGTTATGAACTTACTTTCTGTGAACTCGCTCAACTAGTTGTTGATTATCTGCTGCATGCCTTACAGGACCTTAGGTACATTATGGAGCTTGCACAAGGAGGAGCAGGTCGTTGTGGGCAAATGGATCGTGATTACTTATGTCATTTCATACATTAATACTTATGATTGGGTTTTTACATTAATGCTTCCGCTATACTTAACTATGTTGGTTTTGATAAACACCTTTCGTATTGATGGATAACTTTTACTATATATTTACATGTTCAATATGATTGGTGGCTTGATCCTGGTCAGTCACGCTCCCAAGCGGTGATACTCCGCAGGTGGATTTTGGGGGTGTGACAGATTGGTATCAGAGCCATTGGTTATAGAGAACTTGGTTTTAATATGGGAAAACGTTTTTATTAAAACCAGACTATAACCAGAACAGTGCTCTCAATGATCCACAACGACGCTTCGCTCCACGTGCAAGACTCGACATCCTAGGTAATAAGGTTTATGTTTATTGCCTGTTTGCTAGAATTACGTAGAACTTTGCTCGTAGTATGCATAGATACACATGATACTATTACATGAGAACACCTACGTGCTTACACTTTTCTGTCATCGCCCTACTCGCGAACCACTCTCACTTACGTTACTTTTACTATGAAGATCATGTCTGGACGAATTAACATGACACAAGCCCAGCTAGAGGCTCTCGTTCAAGCTCAAGTTGCTGCGGCACTTGCAGCTGCTCAAGCAGGTAGTATATCCTGTAGTCATAACTCACACTAGGATCTTTAGATCCTACACTCCTAAACTAGCCCTTGTATTTAAACTTTGCCCTATTCGTACACAATAGGTCAACCAGCGCAGCAGCAAGTTTGCACCTTTAAGAACTTCATGGACTGTCGTCCAAGTACTTTCAGCGGCACCGAGGGGGCAGTGGGACTCCTCCACTGGTTTGAGAAGCTGGAGTCAGTGTTCGAGATGTGCGAATGCCCTGAGGCTCGCAGGGTGAAATACGCCACCGGCACGCTGGAAGGAATAGCACTAACTTGGTGGAACGCCCAAGTTCAGATCTTAGGGTTGGCAGCTGCTAACGCCACACCCTGGAACGAATTCAAGGAACTTATCAAGCGTGAGTACTGCACAAGGGATGATATCAACAAGTTGGAGAATGAGTTTTATCACTTGAAGATGACGGGGTCAGAGATAGAAGCTTACACGAAGCGATCGAACGAACTGGCTATTTTGTGTCCTACCATGGTAGACCCTCCGATCAAACGCATCGAGTTGTACCTCAAGGGTCTAGCCTAAGAAATTCAGAGCCATGTTACATCGGCTAACCTTGACAACATTCAAGATATTCAGCGCCTTGCTCATCGCCTCACGGATCAGGCGGTGGAACAGAACAAGTTGCCCAAACCCATCAGTGCTACCACTTCAGCCGCTACTCCCACCACACCCAGTGACAACAAAAGAAAGTGGGATGGGGATTCCAGCAAAGGTTCAGCAACAGTTCAATCTCAAGCTCAATAGCAAAAGACTGACCACTACCAGAGTCCTAGTCAGCAATCCTCTGGTGGTCATAGACAGAGAAGGTATCAAGGGTTTCACCCCAAGTGTCACAACTGCAACAGACATCACAGCGGCCAGTGCAACAAGGGTCGTTGTCAAAGATGTCTCAAGATGGGTCACGAGGCCAAAGACTGTAGGAGCCCACGGCCTGCAAATCAGAACCAGCAACCGCAACAACCAGCTCCACAGAACCCACAGCAGCAGCAGCCACAGCGTGGAAACCGGGGATGTTTCCAGTGTGGGCTGAAGGTCATTTCAAACGCGATTGTCCTCAGTTGAACCAGAATCGCAACAACAATAACCAGGGCAACGGGAACAACAACAACGGGGGAAACAACAACAACAATGGCAACGAGGCAAGGGGTCGAGCTTTCGTGTTAGGACGAGGAGATGCAATGAACGATCCCAATGTGGTTATGGGTAAGTTTCTCCTTGACGATATTTATGTTACCGTTTTATTTGATTCGGGTGCGGATACAAGTTATATTTCTGTGAAAGCCAGTAAATTGTTAAAACGTACATCAACACCCCTAAGCACCAAACATGTCGTAGAGTTAGCAAATGGTAAGAGTTTAGAAGCCACGCAAATAGTCAAGGGTTGTAGTATTGTCTTAGCCGGTCAAGTTTTCTCCATCGACCTTGTTCCCATAGTCTTGGGAAGTTTTGATATCGTTATTAGGATGGATTGGTTATCCCAACATCAGGTAGAGATCTTATGCAGTGAGAAGATCATTCGTATTCCACGTTCTGGTCAAGAACCTCTTGAAGTTCAAGGCGACAAGAGTGGTGCTGTGGTTGGCATCATCTCTTTCTTGAAGGCTCAGAAGTGTCTGCGGAAGGGTCACACCGCAATCTTGGCACTCGTTTCGGATGCATCAGTGAAGGAAAAGAGACTGGAGGATATTCCAGTTGTACGCGACTACCCTCAGGTGTTTCCTGAAGACTTACCTGGCTTACCGCCTCACCGTCAGGTCGAATTTCAAATCGAGCTCGCTCCAGGAGCAGCACCCATAGCTCGCGCACCGTATCGTCTAGCTCCATCAGAATTGGAGGAACTGTCAAAGCAGCTACAAGAGCTCTTGGAAAAGGGCTTCATTCGTCCAAGCTCTTCGCCATGGGGAGCTCCAGTACTTTTCGTGAAAAAGAAGGACGGTACCTTCAGGATGTGTATAGACTACAGGGAACTCAACAAGGTGACGGTGAAGAACCGTTATCCTCTTCCACGCATAGACGACTTATTCGACCAGTTGCAAGGGTCGTGTTACTACTCCAAGATAGACCTACGGTCAGGGTATCATCAGCTGAGAGTCCGGGATGAGGACGTCTCCAAGACAGCATTCAGAACTCGCTATGGCCACTACGAGTTTCTTGTCATGCCGTTCGGGTTAACGAACGCACCTGCCGTATTTATGGACCTTATGAACAGGGTGTGCAAACCCTATCTTGACAAGTTCGTCATTGTCTTCATCGACGACATTCTGATCTACTCCAAGAGTCAGGAGGAGCACGAGCAGCACCTACGCCTTATTTTGGAACTCCTACGGAAGGAACAGTTGTACGCTAAGTTCTCGAAATGCGACTTCTGGCTTCGTGAAGTCCACTTTCTAGGCCACATAGTGAACAAGGATGGGATCCATGTTGATCCATCCAAGGTAGACTCGATCAGAAACTGGCCTGCACCACGTACACCAACGGAAATACGCCAATTTTTGGGTTTGGCAGGGTACTACAGACGGTTTAGCAAGGATTTCTCGAAGATTGCTCAGCCGCTTACACTACTGACACAGAAGGGTGTCACCTACCGTTGGGGCAACACGCAAGAAACTGCTTTTCAGCACTTAAAGGATAGACTTTGCAGTGCACCTATCCTCTCATTGCCAGAGGGCACGGACGACTTTGTGGTCTACTGTGATGCATCCATCCAGGGTCTTGGATGTGTGTTAATGCAGCGCGACAAGGTCATTGCTTACGCCTCGCGCCAACTTAAGATTCACGAACGGAACTACACGACGCACGATTTAGAGCTGGGAGCTGTTGTTTTCGCGCTTAAGATATGACGACACTACCTGTACGGTACCAGGTGCACGATTTACACCGATCACAGGAGTCTCGAGCATATTCTTAAGCAGAAGGATTTGAACATGCGTCAACGACGATGGGTTGAACTACTGAACGATTACGAATGCGCCATCAAGTACCATCCAGGCAAAGCCAACGTTGTGGCTGATGCCCTCAGTCGGAAAGACACTCTACCACGGCGCGTGCGAGCGCTACAGCTTACGATTCAGTCTAGCCTTCCTACACAGATACGAGATGCTCAGGCAGAAGCAGTGAAACCCGAAAACGTCAGGGCTGAAGCTCTACGCGGCTCACGACAGCGATTAGAACAGAAGGCAGACGGCGCTTACTATGTAACGGGGCGTATTTGGGTCCCACTTTACGGCGGTCTACGCGAACTTGTAATGGATGAAGCTCACAAGTCTCGCTACTCGGTACATCCAGGGTCGGACAAGATGTACCACGACATCAGAACTACTTATTGGTGGCCTAGCATGAAGGCCCACATCGCTACTTACGTTGGCAAGTGCTTGACCTGTGCGAGAGTCAAGGTTGAATACCAGAAACCAGCGGGCCTACTTCAGCAACCCACGATACCGCAATGGAAATGGGAAGAAATTTCCATGGATTTCGTTACAGGCCTACCCAGATCCCAGCATGGGAATGATACTATATGGGTGATCGTGGATCGACTCACCAAGTCTGCACACTTCCTAGCTATAAAGGAAACGGATAAGTTCTCCACTCTCGCAGACATCTATCTTAAAGAAGTTTTTTCGAGGCACGGGGTGCCCACCTCCATCATTTCGGATCGGGATGCACGATTCACGTCAGAACTATGGCAAGCGATGCACAACTCTTTCGGCTCACGATTAGACATGAGCACAGCATATCATCCTCAGACGGATGGGCAGTCTGAGCGAACGATCCAAACCCTTGAAGACATGCTTCGGGCCTGTGTTATTGATTTCGGCAGCGGCTGGGAAAAGCACCTCCCTTTGGTGGAGTTCTCATATAATAACAGTTATCACACCAGCATACAAGCCGCTCCATTCGAGGCATTGTACGGACGTAAATGCCGGTCACCTCTCTGTTGGGCAGAGGTGGGGGATAGTCAGATTACGGGTCCAGAGATTGTAGTGGACGCCACAGAAAAGATAGCACAGATACGACAACGCATGGCGGCAGCACGCGACCGTCAGAAAGCCTACGCGGATAAGCGTAGAAAGCCATTGGAATTTCAGGTCGGGGACCGGGTTTTACTTAAAGTCTCACCCGGGAAGGGTGTGGTTCGTTTTGGCAAACGGGGCAAACTCAATCCGCGGTATGTCAGACCGTTCGAGATCATTGAGAAAATAGGCAAAGTGGCCTACAAGCTAAACCTACCAGCTGAACTCGGAGCAGTTCACAATGTCTTTCACATGTTGAATCTGAAGAAACGCCTATCAGATGAGACCCTTATCATTCCTTTCAAAGAACTCACTATCGACGAGCGGTTGCAGTTCGTCGAGGAACCAGTTGAAATCACGGACCGGGATGTGAAGGTCCTCAAACACAAGAGAATCCCTCTTGTTCGAGTTCGTTGGAACTCCCGACGTGGCCCAGAGTACACCTGGGAACGCGAAGACCAGATGACAGAAAAGTACCCCCAGTTATTCGGAACCAATGCAACCACTACTGAGGCTGAAGCTACTACTTCGGAATTTCGGGACGAAATTCCAGATCAACGGGGGGAGGATGTGACACCCCAGGAAAACCAGTGAACAATATAACCTACCTAGCTTCCTCAGTGAGTGCGTACCAAATTTCGGGACGAAATTTCTTTTTAGTTGGGGATAATGTGACAACTCGTATTTAGAACCCGTTTTGTATCGTATGTAACGTAGGTGAACTTGGTTGATTGATTAAATGACTAACGTTACGACATGTGATTATATGAACTTTGTGAATTATGAACGTTATGTGCTATATGTGTTACGTGTATATATGATAAACACAACCCGAACCACACAACACTTCACAATCAATCGCACAAGCCCTTTGGGCCGTGTTGCTTGTAATCGGACTAGGGCAGCCCATGTAAGGGCCGGCCCACTCTTTCCAAACGTGTAAACACCCATCTATGGGATTTATGATTTCATTTGTTACAAAAATCACAACACACTCAAACCCTAGTTCTTCCTTCTCGTTTGCTTGGAACCCAACGACACACACACCCTTACTATCGAAGATATCTCCTGAATTGGATCAATCCTTGTCACTCTCTTAATCGGTTAGTATGTTGTTTGTGTTCTCGAGTTGATGATGTTATGATTCCACATTTTGTTTTAGCCGATTAGAGTTGATTGTATGAATTGCTTACATGTTGTGTAATATGATCGGATTGAGTGTATGATTGTCAATCTGTTGCTATATGATGATCTTGTTAGTGAATAGGGTTCTTATTAGTTGTTGTTATCATATGTTGTGCAAGGAATCATGATGAGATAATAAGTAATCGGCCACATGTTCATTGATAGATTAGTGTTCATGCTTTGATGTTTACTAGGGTTCATATGAAAGTTTGGTAAAAAAACCCTTGTTTGATCGGATATTGAATAAGGTAGTAGATGTTAATTGTGATTGATTGATGATGTAAATTAGGAAACTGATGATAGATTGTAACCGAATAGCATGAATCTCGGATAATTAAACTGATCGCACACGAGACCTCTTGGTCGCACAAGGGGTCCATTCGCACAAGCTTATCCGGTCGCACAAGATCCCTCTGGATCGCACAAGAGGCCCTGACCGCACAAGGGGTCTCCAATCGCACAAGTGAAGTGTTGGATCGCACATGTTGTTGGGTCGTAACTATGTTAGGTAATTACTGTTTTGATTAATTGACCGAGCAAGCCCAAGGCCCACTCGCACAAGGCCGGTTTATGTCGTCTGGGCCGGATGGTTATTGGGCTGGACTTGATCGCACAAGGCAAACCTAGTCACACAAGGTGTTTTGAATCACCCTAGTTGTTAAGCTGTTGGGCCGGACAACCCAAATCATCTCGCACAACCCAACCTGATTGTTCAAGATCAGTCGGGTCGCACAAGACCTTTACATGTTATTATTTTGGGCCGATATGTTTTGGGCTACTCATATTGATGGGCCGGGTACTACCGAACTTCATCGGGTGGACCGCACAAGGATGTTGGGCTTGTGCGAGTCCAAATCTTGCATACGTTATTAACTGTTAAAGTGTATTTGACTGACTTTGTGTTGCCATGATAAATACGTGATTGCCATCACTTATACGTGCATTACTTGAGTCAAAACCTGACTTGTATGGTAACTTTGTTAGGACGTGGTTGACCACTATTAGTTCAAGAACCCTCTCTTTTGTGTATCTGCCGAGCAAACCAAGGTGAGTTCACACAGCCAAGGCCTGGGATTCCCGGGTTGGGAATTGGGTTGGAATGTTTGATATGGAATGATTACTCGTACTTACGCAATCACTAGACTATAGACCATCGTCCTCAGGATAGTCAGGACACTTACGTAAAACCTACGTAAACTAGTATCTACCATTGTCTCCCGGGTCGGGAGGACACTTACGTAAATCCTGCGTAACCTAATACCCACTACTGTCTTCCGGGTCGGAAGGACACTTACGTAAATCCTGCGTAAACCCCACACGTACCACTGTCCTCGGGGAAGGGCACTCACGTAAATCCTGCGTGACCTAGTACGTATTCCTGTTCTCGGTTTAAGAAGAACACATGGTTGTAAATAGTCTAGTAAGTACCATAATGGGAAGCCCCCATTATAAAGGATAAATGTGAGAATCCCTCACCAGTAGTATATACTTGCATGGGAAGCCCCCACTAGATGAACTTACGCAATACTGTTATGAACTTACTTTCTGTGAACTCGCTCAACTAGTTGTTGATTATCTGCTGCATGCCTTGCAGGACCTTAGGTACATTATGGAGCTTGCACAAGTAGGAGCAGGTCGTTGTGGGCAAATGGATCGTGATTACTTATGTCATTTCATACATTAATACTTATGATTGGCTTTTTACATTAATGCTTCCGCTATACTTAACTATGTTGGTTTTGATAAACAACTTTCGTATTGATGGATAACTTTTACTATATATTTACATGTTCAATATGATTGGTGGCTTGATCCTGGTCAGTCACGCTCCCAAGCGGTGATACTCCGCAGGTGGATTTTGGGGGTGTGACATAATAGCTCTTTCTTGCTTGGTGCTTCGACATAGTTACCAAGAATAGGTAGTTCAAGCCATTCTCTTATCCTTGCAGGAGTTAATGTTACAAAAACATTTTCCCATACATGGGCAGAGAGTTGGTTTTCTTCAACTTCATCAGGTGTGAACAAATTGTTGCAGCAGTTTTTCTGGTACTTGTTTCTCTTTTGTTAGAGCTCCTGTTATTGGACAGTTCATGAGATATTCTATCAGAAGTTGGCATCTCACATCATATTATGAGTGCTCTGTATTCAACAGCAAATTGTTTTCCTTCATTGGCAGAAATTCATCATCGTCAATGAAAGGTACATCATGTTGAACAATTGGGATGTTGAGGTTTACTTCGGCCATTTTGAATTAGGGTTTGAATTTTAGGGATTTTTGAGTGAGATAGAGAGCTTTGCTTTGGTTTGAGACTTGTATGTTTCTTTTGAATTTTCTGCTAAGGGCTATATATAGTGAGGATTGTTAGCAGAGTGTTTGTGGATTTATGGAGTTTAGAGTATGTGGATCGTGTCATGTAGTGGCGGTTAAAGGATCACTAATTGTCTTTTATACCGTTTGATCATGGGATGTCGGTTTTTGATTCATGATATAACCGTTAGATCGTGGGTATCAAGACTTTAATGATAATTAATCGTGTAATCGTGGTAGTGCCCTTTCAACTTGTTCTTTTTGTAGTTCCATTGAAGTGCTTCGTCTGAATTTAGAAAAACATTATCGGTTGTATGACACTTTTCCTTCTTTGTAGAACCTACTCTTTTGAGGAGGTCCAATTAGCTTTCTTCATCTTCATTTTCTTTTTAAGTCAAAATTCCAATTCTTTGTGGATCTTCCTCTCTTTTGATTAAATAAAATCAACAGAAGTCAACAGAATTTGATGTACTTCCCCCTCAATTTGTTACCTTTTTTTCTTTTACCAAATTTCTGATGATTTATATCAAAAATTTCAGTTCTGTCTGGTGAACTTGAATCAAATTCTCATAATTTGATGAAGTTTTTGATAAATTTTATCAGATTCTGATGATTTGTTAAATCCTAAAAGATTTTATTTAATTCTTGCCAGTTTTTTTTTAAATACTTATGCAGCAAGATTTAAAGCAAAACATGTAGCATTTTTGATACCATATAAACATATCTACTACATACTATTTACACACATAAGACCTATTTATGAAGGATTTTTAATCAATATCTATTCCATCTCCATACTCAATCTCAAGTAGTATCCATTGTTCAGTTACTAAACCAAAATTTTTGTTTGTTGGTCTAAGTAAAGCTATGCTTGTATTTTGCTGAAGAATCAGCTCTGCTCTTTGATAACCAGCAGGAATTCCACCAAAGTCCAGCTGACTTGTGATTATCTTCATTAAAAAGCGTGGATACATCAAAAATGGCCTGCTTGACTACATGTTGCTTGCAAAGTCTCTCATTAGATAATAAGAGAAGTTGTAAGGAACTTTTAATATGACAGCTCGGCAAATTTCTAGCAACTTATTGGATGCTTCATGATGATTTATGGTCTTCCTCGAGAAGCATGCACCCAGTTGAGTGATCAGAAACTGCCAGGGTTTGATGAAACCATTTTTGTTGATTGCTCTGGGATCAGCTTCAGGATTATACCCCATGTGATCCAAAGTTTCTTCAATCTCATCTTCTGAGAACATCAGAACATTGTTGTTATCATTGAGTTGAAGAGCTGTTCTGATGGTCTTTTCAGTTATTCTAATCGTTTGATTGAGAACTTTACTTTCAACATATATCCACCCTCTATCTTGACTTTCTGACAATTTTGCGTTTTGCCAGAATGTTTGAAGAATTTCAGGGAATATTGTTATGTTGGCAGTTAGAGCATTTCCTAAGTTACTTGCCATAAGCATGTTTACCATTACAGCTTGGCATCCATCCCAGAGAGGACCCTTAAAGCTGGTTCTGAGTCTGAGGTTGTGGTATGGATGTAAAAGAAGTGGGAAACGATCAGCTTGTATGGTAAGCATTTTTTTTAAGTGAAGATCTTTGTCTGTGAAGAAGGAAATGAAGAGATTTTTCTGAACGAAGGTGATTGTCTTTGTTTCATGTGGTAGACATATATAGCAAATTTTAAGAGCTGTCATTAATGCTATCTACCCGCTGAATCTTGTCTACCACAATCTTAGTTATTTTATTGTTTTATCAGGTGATCTCAAAAATAACCCAGATTGAACCCTTCTTCATTAAATGATTTAGGCGGCTATTTTTCAGTTTTCTATCATGATTGCCTACTGTTGTCATTTCAGTGTAGTTAATGAAGAAAGAAGAAAAAAAAAACTCTACACCTAATGATAATTTTCAGAAAATCTTCTGTCATGTGACGTTTGCCAAAGAGAATAAAATAAAACAAAACGAAACGAAAAAAAATTATGAATTTTTCAATTTTGAATTGTGACAAAAGGTGATGAAATGTATGAACTTGTTTAAATTTATTCGTTAAGAAGCTTTCTGATTTGTTACCAGAAATTCTGATAATTTGTTAGATTTTTCTGATGATGTATCAGATTCTCTTAAATTTTATCAGATTTTCTGATATCTTATCAGAAATGTAAATCTTTTGATTCCCTTTTTTTTTATTCAAACAAGTTACAAATCACAAATAATTTTATCACAATTTTGACCATGATTTAACAGAATGTACCTTAAGCCTTTCTAGGCTACTTTCTTCAATGGTCAGATGTTCCTTTCATTTTCAAAAATTTACCATTTTACCCAGCTTTGAGACATAATTGCTGAGTAAGCTCCCATCTCCAGTCATGTGCTTGGAGCTTCCTGAGTCGCAGTACCATATCTGCTGCACATGATGGTCTTGAAATGAAATGATTAGAGGGTTTTAGGTACCCATGCATGCTTGGGTACACTTTCTAATGATATTCTGGTTCTATTAATTCTTCTAGATGACCTTTCATCAGAATTTCTGTTGGATGCTGAGCCATTAACAGAATTTTTGTTTTTCTTTTGGAGATGGTGTTGAACTAGCTTCAGTATTTCAACACACATACAGGAATCATCAGAAATTTCTGATTTTCCTTCTTGTGATGGTATGTAGGGATAGTTTTGAAAAGATGAGTGATCTACTTCTGGAGTTTTTACAAACTCTTGACTGTATTCACTTCTTTTTGGTTCAAAATTTGGCTTGTCAAAGGAGTATTCAGAACATGTTGATTTGCAAGTTTCAGAATAAGATTCTGATAAATTTTATCAGAATTCTGTTGAGTGGCTTTTACAAAGACAGTAGGTTTGTTATAGTTTGTTTTTACATAACCCAACCCTTCTCCTTTGTTCTTTGGAGTGGACTCTATAAAACTTATGAATTCTTTTGCTTCTTGAAAACCTCTTACACTAATTTCTTTATCATTGATTTTTTTGTAAAGATCTCTTCTTTCATTTTCATAGAACTCAATTTTAGCTCTTTGATCTAAACTATGTTCTATCAGTAATTGGTTTTCAAGAATGATTTTATTCAAAGTCCTCTGCAACTCATCAGATTTTTTACCATCTGATTAACGTTTAACTTGCAAGTTTAAAAAATCTGACATGAGCTCATTTAGCTTGTGTTCAAGATCAAGATTGTGTAAACTTACTTGTTGTCCTAAAGTCTCTGGTATGTCATCAGAAAGTGCCATGAGACAGAAGTTGGCCATCTCTTCTTCTTCTTCATCAGAAGAGTCATCAGATAGCCATGTATCTGTTCCAGCAATTAAGCTGACTTGCTGTTGTTGCTTTTTAGCTTCCTCAAGCTTCTTTTCATAGTAAGCAACATCTTTTAGCTTCTTGGTCTTACACTCAGATGCATAATGACCTTTTTGCTTGCACTTGTAACACACCACCTCAGCCTTTCCCTTATCATTAGATCTAACATCATCTTTAGATCTATCATCCATCCTCCTTCTATCACTCCTCTGGTACCTCTGGCTTCCTCCCCTCAACCTCTGCTCAAATGTTTTGGTGAGCAGTGTATTGCATCAGCAAAGGCTAAAAAATCTGATGATGAATCAGAAGTTTCAACGGCCTAGCTGTTTGATGGTTGTGGATCATTGGACGTTGTTTGTCTTTGTGAGTTAGAGATAAGAGCTAAAGATCCCCCTCTTTGAATGGTTTCTTCAAATATTTCTTCCTCTCTGGGGATCAAGATGCTATATAAGTCATGAAGACTCATGTTTCCTAGTTCTAAGGTTGAGGACAAAGTCATTGTGAGACTTCTCCATTCTCTAGGCAAAGCATCAAGAAATTTAATGTTTCTTTCATCATTTGATTTAGTTATTCCAAATTTCTTTAGCTCGTTTAAAAGTTTTGTGAACCTTTGATATGTATCATTTAACTTTTCATTGGGTAAACTTTTAAACCTTTCATAGGATGAGACGTTGTTTGTTCTCTTGTTTCTCTTCATCCTTTCTCCTCCTTCACAAAGATTTTCCAACTGATCCCATATTTCCTTGGCTGATGCACAAGCATCAACTTGTGAAAATATGTCATTGGGGATGGCCATTATTAAGAGTGATTTTGCTCTTTCATCCCCTGCTACCAGTTCCTTGTCTTCCTCACTCCAAAGTATTTCACTTTTGGGAGCTCGGGACGCAGGGATAGCAGGTAGTTGGTCAGTTGCTGGAATTGCTGGTATTTCAGTCATTGGTATATGTGGACCCCCTTTCAATCGATCAAAACAGAGCTCGGTCATGACCATTGAGGAAATTGACCATCCTGATTTTCCATTGGGGGTATTCCTCTCTGACCAGAGTCGGAGGTTTGGACATAGAACCAATGTTAAAAGCATTATTCCAGGTTTAAAAGCTGGCCATATTTAGAAAAAAGAAGAGCGATTGATCGTTTGAAAATAATTTATTCAATCTTGTCACACCCCGGCCGCGTAAAACAACAAACCGCGGCGGAAACGCCGGGGAGGTGAGTAGCGACAGAATTATTGTTTCAACAACCATGGCAATTAAAGTTATGTATTATTAAAATTAATGTTACATTGTCTTTAAGTTCAACTAAAACTACATAATGACTGTCTTTTAAGTCACTAAGGCTCGAGTCCGCCTAAGTGAAGCACAAGCATCATCATGCATTAGCACCTGAAACAAATGTAAAAATAGGTACGTCAGCATAAAAATGCCTGTGAGATACATAGGTTTTGTTTATGCAGATTCATGACGTGTATTTGAAAGAAGTGTTTAATAAAATGTAGTCATGAACCTTGTAAAATGTTTTTCTTTGTAAAACTATGTGAAAATCAATGAAAATCAAATGATGATGAAATGATAATGCATGGTTAAATAAATCACTAAGTAAAAGTGAATTTGGATAAAATGTGTACTTTGTAAAACGATGTCTTGTTTTTGTATAAAATGTTTCATGTCTTGCCCAAGAGATTTATATAACGCAACAATGTATAATACAATAAAAGCACTTATATATAGGAAGTACCAGCGGCGTATCCACCATGCTTTTATCATATAACACATAGCCCCGTTACATAAGTCACTTATCAATAACCAACCAAAATGTCTTGTTCCATGTCAAAAATGTATATGTGCAAACCATGTACAATGTCATGTGTGAAATGTTCCATGTATAACCAAATGAAATGCATAGCAAGTAGGAAATCATCTACTTAAACTATGTGATGATGTCAATGTATAAACTGTGTCATGTATGGTGAATAACTAGAAGCTACTCAACCCCATAGTAAATGTACAAAACAACGTTTTTGAATAAACCAAAGTTTAAATTAAATGTTATGTTTTGCAGAAAAACAATGCTTTATGATTATAAACATTTATGCAGTACTGTTAATCGCATACGTTCAAGCCTTACGACTGTGGCGACAAACCCTTAAACGAAATTAAAGGTTCATCTAAAGTTATGTAGTCGGATTCTGTCATTCCCAACTTCCAAACAAACCTAGGATGTCGGAAACGGGAGTTGTCAATTCCTATGGTACCATTACATAAGTTCGAGCGGCGTGATCAATGTTAATGAATGTATTATTGTCCCGATTTAACATACCAAATGTCATAACCAATGTATCATGTGAAAACCATGTACTAGGAATGCTAAGTAAACATGCCTAGTAGAAATGTCCATGTAAAACAATGTGCTAGCATGCTGAGTAAACATACATAGCAGAAAAGTCATGTAAAACAATGTGTTCCATATGCTAAGTAAACATATGCAACAAATGTGTAACAAATCAATGCGCTAGCATGCTTGACATACATAGCAAAACACAATGGAAAACATGTACTATAAGTGTACTAGGTGAAACTAGCATATTTATGTCATAAAATCATGAAATGCACAAAAGTAACATGTATGTACATGTGTATCACCCCAAAACATTTGAAAACGGTAAAAGAGGGGAACTATGTCAACAAAGAAGACAAAGTCCCAATTTAGCTTAGGAGAGCTCCCAAGCAGATGTAGAGAGGAGAGAATGAGAATGAGCAAGGAATGAAGGAGTTTGGCATGCTATTTATAGTAGAGCATGAAGAACAAGATCATTCCAAGTGTTTTGTTTATTCATTAAGCAATGAAATCTGGCCATACAAGTGTTAGGGACAGCTGGTATTACTTGGAGAGCACATAAACTTGCCCATCACACAAGGAATTTACACTAGCAGCCCCAGAATTATGAAACAGCAGCCAAAAACAACTTTCTGGTCACTGGGCTGTTCAGGCGCCCGGCGTAAGAGTTGGGGGTAGGCTTACGCGCCCCGCCTGAGCTCCCAGATCAGCAAACTTTGAAAATTTACAGTTTTGGTCCCTGCATGAAATCGAGTCCATTTCAGGCCTTTTTGACCCCTGTTAAGCCATTTTCAAGGCTCTACAAGGTCAATAAAGTTTAGAGGACTCAAAATATGCTCAGAGAAGTCTCGGATGTCGGCTCGTTTGGTCGTACGGTCGCGTTGTTCGCTAAATTACGACGAAACTCAAACGGACGTGAAAACGAACCAAATTAAGCGACGAATGAAATTTTTGCATGCCGATCACTAAAATAAAAATATTTTAGTGTGTACAAAAATTTTGGATGTCCAGATGGGGCCAGAACGTAAGATATGCGCGAAAATGCAAACTTACGCCGTTTTTGACACTTTTAGTCCCTGTAAGATCATATAAACATGTTTTCGCACACCGAACCTAACAAAGCTTATTTCTAAGCCATGTTTAGGTTATTTATGGTATGTTTAACTTATGATCAAGTTCTGGACTGTACCTTGCCTTACGAAATGGCAGACTTTTGCAAGTTGACGCAAATAGTCCCTGAGAGCGAATAAACTTGTTTTTGCCATACCAAAGCCTTCAAAACTTATTTCTAAGTTATGCAAAGGTTATTTAAGGTATGTTAAGTTTATGATGATGTTCCGGAGTGTTTGTCGCGTTAAACTGACTGTGTTTACGCATTAGTTCGTGTATAACTTTCCAGAAAACCATATAGAGTTTGAAATCGATCAAAAATCAACATGGGCACAAAACCAAACATAAATGACAAACATTGGAATCAAAACACACTGTTTTATTAATATTGTATTGTTCAGAGTTTATAAAATGATATCAGAAGCACAGATGTCACAAATCTGCTCTGATACCAATTGTTGGACCCAGTTTGGCCTTAACAACTTCTTTTTACGTAATATGGCAAGTGATTTCAGTATAAGTGAAAAAGATGTGCGGAAATGGAAATCAGACTTTAAAGAAACAAGACCTACATAATTATCAAGTTTATATCACTTTGAAACAAATTAGTTTAACAAGGTGATTGTAAGATTATTATCTAATACAAATGAATCTTGATTTCTATGGGTGAGAAGAGCAGTTGGAGTTTGAGTGTATGTATGTGAATGCTAAGCTTCAAACTCAAATATCTTCTGCCTCTCGAGCCTTTTATTTATAGACGGCTGTGGGCATGAATAAACAATTGTTTATTCATGCAATAAGTCCTGCATAAAGTAGCAATTTGACATATTCATTGAATCCATCGTTCAAGTTGCATTTGTAATCATGAAAATCAATAATGTCATGCTTCGGTCATGGGTGGCAGGATAGAGTTGTGATTTTAGACAAGTGGGTCTGTTATCAGAATTTCTGATAAGCCACTTCATCAGAAATTCTGGTGAACAAATCATCAGAAAGTTCGATGATCAGAATTTGTCAGAAACTGATGATATTTCACCAGAAATATCATCAGATCTATCAGAAACGACCTTCTTTGATAATCCAAATCAACTCTTTATCAACTTGAGATTCTTTGTAGTAGATACTTTGCTTTACAGTTGTCCCAACTGTTTTTCTTCATCTTGCTGTGTTCTTCAGGACTCTTATCTTCTTCAGAGATCCAATTGATTGAGATTTTCTTCAATACTTACAAATAAAGTTTCCTAACATTATTGTATTATCCTTCGTGGCGTTATCCCGAATCACCATTGGGATTTAGGATTTGTTTTGGATTCAATGTGACAGAAACCGAATCCTTATAGCATCTATCTATCTTCATAGGTTGATACTTGTAGGATGTTTTTTGTACTTATATTGGAGTCCTTGATTTGGATTCATTGTGTGCTTTAATGCGTATGTGAGTAGACAATGTGACAGAAACCGAATCCTTATAGCATCTATCTATCTTCGTAGGTTGATTCTTGTAGGATGTTTAAAGTACTGATATTGGAGTCCTTGATTGGATTCATTGTGTGCTTTAATGCGTGTTTACGAGTTGGTACAACTTGATGATTTATGTGTTATGTGGTAGTTGTGATTTAGATAATGAAACGGGTATAATAAAATAAGAACATGGTGGATACGCTGCTGGTACTTCTTATATATTCTTGTAGCATTATCTTGATCACCTTAGGATTTTGTGTATGATTGTTTCAATGTTCAATTATCCAAGTCTTTGTAGAAGCTTCCATATCTCTATATGTTAGATTTTTAGAAAGATATCTGAAGTATTATCATGACTCATTGATTTGATTCATTTAATACTTACAGATGTTTTTATTTATTTCAAAACAGCTATTATTAATCCTCGATTGCATTTCTAATAACATATTAACAAGTTTTTACGATGGTTTAAACAAGATTTCAATGTAAGGCATAAAAATGACTTAGTAAATATCATATTGCCATATACAAACCTATTTTGTCACGAGTTTTCACAATTAAGATTAAAATATTGCAATACCAAATGTTTTGCCATTTATATGGCTAATAAAACCTACGTATTCGCCGACATTTTTATGCTGACAGTTTTTTCGTATATGTTTCAGGTTTTCGAGTATTTCAAACATGCAATGCATAGGACTGCATTCGGGCCTTAGACTTCTAAAACAAAAGAACAATTACATGTATTCTTTGTTTGTAAAACGATGTTAATGATATTGAAACAATTTAGTACCAGTAGTTGTGAGCAATTTGTAACGTGACTCCCCGATATTTCCGTCGCGTGTTGTTGTATTACGCGATTGGGGTGTTACAGATTGGTGTCAGAGCACTGGTTATAGGGAATTAGGTTATTAGCATGTCTTAAACCTAGTCTATAACCTTCCTAGGACCCAAATATGAGTAGACTTAGGACTTCTTTCCTAATCATCATCCTTGTTCGTGTCACAACTACTCCATGATTTACGAATCATCTAACCTTAGATGATTTATCCTAAAACCCTTAGGCTTTATGCCTTAAGGTATTCCTCAAATTGTTTTTCTCAAAACGTTTTCATGAAAATATTTTTCAAAATGTTTTCTCAAATGTTTTTTTGTCAAAATATTTCACAACATGTTTTATCTCAAACGATTTGTATCAAAAGATTTCTTAAATGTTTTCCTCAAATGTTTTCATCGAAATTTTGGGTTTTAATAATGTGAACACATGCAATCTGGAAGGGTGGATGCCTGTACCCCGAGTTTTCTGTCTAAGGCTAGAGTGTTCGTACAAATCCGCATTATCGGACCAGTCACTCATACCTTGGAACTCTTAGGGTGAGTGTCTACTTATAGGCTAAAGCATGTCTTTGTGAAGCATTATAAAAACCTATCCATCTTGACCCTACCGAATGATTTTTAAACGACCTTTGAAACCCTACTCATTCATGTTACCTTCGGTAATGTGTTTGCTATTCATGACAATCGAAGCATCCTTCTTTTCCCAATACCATTTCATCATATTACCTTCAGTGATATGTTTGATTCAATACAGTTGAAATGAATCTCATTTCATTTCACGACTCTACGAGATCCTATTTTATTTTCAAAATACGATCTTTGTTTTTCAAAATTTCAAATTTTTACCATTTGGATGAGAATTTTCAAAATTTCAAACACAAAGTTTCTTTGTTTTAAAAATCTAATTCAAAACATTTTGTCTTAAGAACAATAAATTTTTTTAAGAGGTAAAGAATTTTATAATACAAACCATTAACTCGGTTTGTATTCTCTCATCCAAAAATATTACAAAAGTTTATTCTCAAACGACACTTTACTCCAAACAAAATCCACAACACTGTATTATCTAAATACAAAAAAAAAAACAAGATTTGACAAAATCAAAGTTGACGCTAAATTTTCTAAGTACAAGAAACGAAACGCAAAACTATTAGTGAGAATTCGAAAAGAACAAAGACCGAATCTTCAAAAAAATTATAGGAAGCACAAGACTTCAAAGAGTTTTGCAAATTCCTGCACCTGTTCCCCTAAACTCAGTACCCTTTAAAGGATTTTATCATGGAAAGCAACCTCGGTGCAACCATTGCGACTATCATCATGCAACAAATTCTCCTTGTCGCCAGTGTACAATCTACGGGCTATTTGGACATCTAGCTGCAACCTGCCGTAATCCAGAGTCGAGCAACCCCAACTCAGACTCGCCCTAGAGCATGTTTCAATTGTGGTGATTTAAACCATTTCAAGCGAAACTGCCCCAAGCTTGCCAATGCTAATGGACGAGTATTCAACTTCAACATGGCTCAAGCTAATGATCAAGCGCTTATGATCATCTGAACCTCTATATATTTTCTGTTTATTTAAAAAAACAATGTACATATTTCGACTATGTTTGTAATGACAGTATAAATTTCAAGAAGTTTATCTTTATCTTTATTATTCAATTTTCAATTTCAAACTCTAATGGGATTACACTATGTGTGATTTCAAATTACATGCTAATTTTGAGGATTCCGTTCTTTAGGAACTAAATCTTATAATTTAGTATAATATGATTGCACTCTGGTGCATTCGTACAAACTTGGTAACACGATCGATACAAGTTAATACTGTTTTATGATCATAGCACTATATACATGATTTGTTTATCTAATATGTATAGTACATGATTATAAATACAATTTGCTACGTACTTAGTACCCTAATTTTCAAATGCATTTGATTAGTGTGTTAACTTAGCATACCTAACGCATGATTTTAAAATATTTTCCTCGATATGCTTATATTATGATGACAATGCATGATTTGTATATGTTGCATTTTACCTGTTTGGTTAAGTATGAAACATATATAAATATTTGTACTAGAATAAAATACCTACTACTAAATTTGTTGTAAGCAAAATAAGTAGTGCTATTATGGCTAGTATGAAATACAATTCGATTTGACAGATGTTATGTTGTGACGATGTTTATTTGATTTAGACGATAGTTCGACCTTATTATTTGTTACCCTCACTTAACAAGAGAAGCTATGTGGACCATGTGACGGAACGAGTAATTATGGGTGCACAGATAATTACAAGATTTGACGCATGAGAATCATAGTAAGCCTTGTTAAGTATGGTGGCATAAAATCTAGAGTGATTAAGGTGACAGGAGAAGTATGATGCGATAAGAACACGGTGGATACGCCGATGATACTTCCTATATATAAGTGTTCTTATTGTGTTATTCTTCAGAATGTTACTGAGATCACTTGGTGATTTTATGTTATCTTGGACCATTATGTGATTATGTGTTTATTTGTTATTTGTGTGGTTGTTCCCGATGGACGGCAGCGAGTACATTCATTAACTCAAATCGAGCTGACCGGGAGTATAATATGGTGTTAAAGGTGACGATCTTGATGCAACAGGTATGTTGACCCGTCTCCTATGCATGAGATGCTCATGGTGCATTGGATGTACCTCGTGGGACGTTAGAAACCGTGTACGTGTAGGGCTTGAATGTACACCCCTGTATTTGCTAGGAATTTCACTAGGAGCTTAGTATAACATAGTGCCATACTTAAATGATTTTTGAACACTAGTCGACTATCACAAGTTTCAAAGGGTTGAATACCTTGAGACACTTTGAATATCCCAAATCACATTTTGAATTCTCCAACACCAAATGATTCTCCGCATCTTTGGGATCTAGCAATCTGCTTATCCATCAATTGTTTCAATTCCACTCTACGGTCTCCTTCGAACAAATTTCGGGACGAAATTTCCTGAAGTAGGGGAGACTGTGACACTTGTGCTCCGTAAACACACACGATATAGGACACTATTTTTTATCAACTTGGATGCATACATGTTCGACTATTTACATACCTGGATCTTAGTGAATCTGCCCTTATTCGCATACGAGCAAGTCCGACGACTCTGGAGAACGTTCCGATTTAACCAAAACACTGCAAACTCAACCAACACCTTTATAGATAATTCTTATTATGCAAACACTTGCAACGTAACACTTCCATCGACCGTTAGCATCACTTTACTTCTATTGATAGCACGTGCATACGATCAACTACACCTTCATATTCGGTTTAACTTTTATTAACAATTCTAAAAAATATATATATTACATTACGTGGAACACATTGATGACAACCACAGCTTGGTATGTTCTTCACATCCCATCCTATCTCGTTGTTCTAGGATGGATATCATAATTCTTGTCTAACTATGCTATACGATAATTGTGACACTTGTGACAACTCGAATTTTCAAGATTTCTATTTCGCATTTATTACACGTTCATGTATTGTTTAGTTGTTTAATTGTGCAAATAATTGGCTATGGAATTGTATACGTTTTAAAACAATGAAGTGTATTGTGTGATTTTGCATTGTTATGTGTTACTTGTGAAAGGTTTGACAAAATAATGGAATGTGGTGATGAAACTGTAATAAATAATACTTAAGGGTGTTTAGGGTTAATAGTGAAACTTTAACAACTCATAACCCTAATCTCCTTCCCTAATCATTCACTAATCATCACACAAGAATCAAAACACGTACCCTCATATTCTCTAATCCTCTCTACAACCATCTTATCATCATTGTTGGATTCACAAGTTCTTTTGCATCAAGTTTGATTACCAATCCATCTAGAATCAAATCCAGGTAATTGTTTAATCATTGTTTGTGATAAATTGTTGATTGATTGATGGATGTAAACCCTAGTTCTTCATATTATATTCTGTGGTTTTTGATTTGATTCTGATTATGATGATAATGGTATTGAATAGTGGTTTAATCGATTGCTTGATGTTTTAGATGTATGATATGTCAAAACCTATTGTTGGTTGATTTGATTTTGCACTGTGAATGTATGAATTAGGGTTTTCCAGATCGTATGAATGAATGAACGTAACTGTTCCAATTGCTTCGCATGAATACCTGCTTGATGATTTAGATTGCTTGTTGTCCGACTTTTATTATAGATAGATAAGAGTCCGAGTTTTCAAATTGATAAGCTTGTCCGAGTTTTAGAATGAACATGCTTTGTCCGAATTTTTATAAGATGTGAGAAGTCCGATCTTTGTGAAATTCATGAGGCCCGAGTTTTATAATTAAGTAACAAAGGTCCGACTTTTATTATCATAGAGAGGTCCGAGTTTATGGATGCACATATATCCGAGTTTCATGCTTTAACTAGATGGTCCGACCATTGTAATTTGTAATGGTCCGAGTTTCTACATGATGATATGTCCGAGCTTTCCTAACACCACATGTGGTCCGAGTTTTGTTCACATCACATGTGGTCCGACCTTAGAGCCCCTCCCCCTCTCTTATCCGAGCTTGTGACCCTTTGGTCAGTTAATCCGAGTTTTAACCCCCACCCCCCCCCATGTTCCGACTTTTGACATAGGACAAGGTTGTCCGAGTAATTGAGGGGGGGCCTCCGCTGTCCGAATTTAAAGGGGGGAGCCCCTTAGTCCGACTTTTTAAGTGTTAAGGCCTATATCCGAACTTTTAAATACTTGTGGTTGCCTGTTAAGTTGTTAAGTTGTTAAGTGTGCAACACTATCAGTGTTTAACTCTGTCAACCTTTCTAACAGTGTTAAATTGACGTAACTTCGTTAAGCAGGTAACTCTAAGGTGTTGTGAACGTTGTTACCTAACTAACCCTGTTCGTTTATCACTTTCGTTACATATGTTAACCCAGTCAAGTATAATATGAAACACATGGTAGTGCGAATGGTAAATGACACTTACATGAAACATGAATTGCACGACTTTGTTATCTGCTTACGTGATACGTGATAATGGCTCAAGTACATGTTATGACATAGATTGCATGCGTATCATTACGAACATGAACTGATCTATTACATGTGCATGCAATAGGATTTGACTGATTTCTTGTGAACACATAACCTAGCATACCGAGCAAACCAAGGTGAGTTCACACAGCCAAGGCATGGGGTTCCCAGGGTGGGAATGGGATTGATTTATTCATTTGTACTTCTCTAGATAATGGAACGTAGTGATATGATCCTCGGGTGAGGAAGGTGATTGGTTAAGATACTGCTAGACTAGTGATGCTTATAGAACTGATCTTCGCACACACGCCAGGGTTGGCTGCGATAATATGACTGATCTTCGCACACATGCCAGGGTTGGCTGCGATAATATGACTAATCTTCGCACACATGCCTAGGAAGGCTGCGAACTATACACTAAAACTTCGCACAGGTGTCGGGTGGCCGCGATACAAACATACCTAGTCTAGAATACTTGAGAACTTTCCCTAATCTTCGCATACATGCCTAGAGGGCTGCGATACGAACTATTATGATACATGACTTAATGAACGAACACAAGGCTTACCATACTATTACAATTACTAAACTATAAACTGTGAACTCGCTCAACTAGTTGTTGATCCTCTGTTACATGCCTTGCAGGTCGTTAGATACATGGAGCTTGCACAGGGAGGAGCTGGTCGTTGTGGGCTTGGATCGTGATTGTTTGTTGAACACTTTATGACATTACATACTTATTTATATTGGGTTTTACTTATACGCTTCCGCTAAACAGTGATAACTTACTTATGTTTTGGAAACACCTTTTGTTGGTGCACTTGTGTCTGTACTTTGTCTGTATTTTGTAATGATATAAAACGATGTCTTTTGTTAGTCTTGTTTACGTCTTGTGTTGGTTTGTATATGTGTTTGGATGTAAGTTTGACCAAGTCAACCATCCTCCTGGTTTGACTTGGCCAAACAGTCAACACTTAGTTTGTAACATATGTTGTGTCGAAGGATGTCATCGAAGGATTGTTTCTATCCTTCGATGACCTCGAAGGATAACCTTCGAGGGATACAAATGGACCTCGAAAGATATACCATCCTTCGAGGTATATGTGGATCCTTCGGTGGGTTTCTGGTCGAAAGATGATCTTTCGACCAGACATTCTGATCCTTCGACATATCAATCTCTTATGGGTATATATATACCCATGTATGGGTTCATTTCACAGTTATACATTTGTGAGACATTGGATAGACATTGTGAGTGAACCAAGTCTTGTAGAGAGCATTTTCAGTTTGGTCAAGGGCCGTAACCGTGTCCACTGAAATACAAGAGAAAACTTTGATATCTTGTGTGTCTACTCTTTCTCTTTGTAGCTTTTGTTCTCATCAAAACTATCGGTTTGCATTCTAGCTTGGATTCCGCACTTGCTAGAGTGTTAAACATAACAAGGATAAGGTTTAACCTCAACCTCCGAGGGACCTACAAGTGGTATCAGAGCCGTGGCTCTTTTCCTTGTTAAAAACCGAGTTTATCCAAGACTTTGGAGTGTTTGGACAAAACTCACTTGGTTTAGCACCCGTTTTTAGTGTTTTTCTTGGATTTCTTGTCGTAAAAAACGTGTTCTAAACTAACCGGGTGCGTTAAAGGAAGGTTTGGGTAACTTAAAATCTTGTTTTAAAAGGTTTGGTAATTTCCGGCCAAAATTCCGACTTACTCCGGTGACCGGTTTCTGGATAAGAACCTTCTATTTTAGGCAATATTTTATTAGTCAAATCTGAGTTGGTGAAAAGGTAAGGTCTGAACATACCTTCTGCGAAAGTTGTCTACCAACCAATCACCTTTTTCACCAACCTGTCACCTTTTGTGAGCTGTGCCAGGTCTGTTCGAAAGATATCCTTCGAAGTCGAAAGATCATCTTTCGATCAAGGAGGTTCGACAGATATTCATCCTTCGAACATCCTTCGAAGTCTGTGAGTTATCTTTCGAGCCAAGGAATCTTTTCGAAGGATATATTGTTCGAGCTACAGTTATCATTCGAAAGATAAGGATCCTTCGTCTTGGAGAATCTTTCGAAGTCATTGTTCGAAATTCAACAGTGATCTTTCGAACACTGTTGATCCTTCGAACAAGTGTTATCTTTCGATCCTTATCTGTTTAAGTTTAACAGTTGTGTTTTTCAGGTCTTTCGATCCAGGATCTTTCGGCTGTTTGTTTCTTTTCAACATATTAACATAGTTTGTGAACATTGAATTTAAAAAAAAAAAAAAACTTGTTTTTCAAATTTTTAAATCAATTTTCACTTAATATATTAATTTTTATAAAATGGGAACAAACGGTCAGTGGGATCCAACCGCGTGGACTACAACAACTTTGACTCCACAGTCATCAGCTACGCAATCATCAGCTACACAATCTGCGTCAGATTTCAACAAAACTGCATGGATGCAGGCTATTGCCCCACCTCAAGCTGCAATGATAACTGCAAATCAATGGGCATTGGTCACAAATCAAAGCAGCAGCATTCAAGCAATGATGCAGAACGACAGTGAAACTGGTACAAGCACAAAACCGCCAAAACTAAATCACATCAATGATTGGGGATGGTGGAAAGAAAGGCTGAGAACTTATGTTCAGGGGCAAGGTCAAGATCTATGGATGTGTTTCTTCACCCCATTTGAAAATGAGTTGGAAGTTGCAGGATCTAATCCAGAAACTTACAGCACTATGTCTGATGATGATAAGAAGAAATTTGAGTTAGAAAAGAAAGCATTCATGATTCTCACACAAGCTCTTCACAGAGACATTTACCACCAGTTTGTTTACTGCACGACTACTAAAAGCTTGTGGGATATGCTCACGTTACGATGTGAAGGAAATGCTCAATCTAGAAAGATCAAGCAAGAATTACTGAAGAAAGAGTTTGAAGGATTCACGTGTATGGAGAATGAGACTTTGGCAGAGTTATCTACAAGATTCCATCACTTATTGAGCGAGATGTTTGCTTTTAGAGTCACTGCCACTCCACAAGAAATGGTGTAGAGATTTGCTGATAGCTTACCATCAAAGTGGAGCAGTTTTCTTGAAATTCTTAAAGAAAATGGTGTTCTAGACACAATCACCGTTTATGAGTTAATTCAAAGATTGGAGAACAAGGATGTAGAAGAAAAGCTTAAGGCAAAAAGAACACTAACTCCTCAAAATCCAGAGATGTACTATGGGATTGCAGGAGGTATCAGTGGAGAAAAACCAGCCTCTCAACACGCGAAGCTTCAAACAGCTTTCATCTCAAACACCGGACCTTCCACAACAAATCAGTTTGATCCTTCAGCATACACGATGATGTATTCAAGACCAGATTCTTCTTCTCAACAACAGACAGCTAAGCAATTCACACCACCGCCTTTCTTAGACCCAAGCAGAGCTCAGCAGCAACAACCGCAACAGCAAGGGTTTTATGGAAACTCTTCAAATTTTCAAGCCACTTCCAATCCGAACACAGTCAGATTAGACACTTCCAACTTTTCCAAAGTCACTGTCGAAATAGCCAAGGAGCATATGGAGATGTTGAATACCTTGGTTAGTGCTTATTGTGGATTAGTTGCAGGTCAGATTGGGAATATCAATCTAACCAATGAAGATTATCAGCAAGTGGATAAAGAAGAGTTTGAAATGATGGATATCAAATGGGCTCTTGCTAGTGCAATTCGAAGAGCAAAGGAGTTTATGGAAAGGACGGGGAGAACCAACTTGGAAAGCAACAACAACACCAAGTATGGTTTTGATAAGAATGCTGTCACTTGCTTTAATTGTGGTGAAAAGGGTCACTTCAAGCGGGAGTGTCAGAAGCCACCTAAGCAAGGAAATCAGAATCCCTTCAGGAATCAAGGACAGCCACAACAGCAACATAACAACAATTCTGTCAGATCAATAGTTCCTGTTGGAGGAAATGCATCTGGATCCACAAACACTAATCCCCACAGAGGATTGGTTGTTCAAGCTGATGAAATCTGTAACTGGAACCTTCAGCTTGGAGAAGGAGGAAATGGTGGAACAGCATGCTATGCTAAAGTGATTGAGAAGGTAGTGGAACCCGTGTCTGCTGGTGAGTCTTCAGAAGATGAAGATAGTTCGGGTTATAGTGGGAGCATGGATGGGGAATCACTTGATGCTGGTGATTTGTCAAGTGATGCTTTAGATTTGGAGGTTGATGAGCTTTTGGCTGAAGCTGAAGCATTATGCAAGAGGAGATCTATTCTCTGCCAGAAATCTGCTGGAACTTCCGAGAAGCTTGCTCAGTTTTTCTCTGAAGATGGATCTTTTTCTTTTCATACAGCCTTTATGGCTCACGTAGAAGGTCAAACTTCTCAGGTATGTGATACTAATTCTGACTCTATTTCTGTTCCTATTGAATGTGCAAAATGTTTAAAATATGCAGAAAAGGAAAGTCAGTTTGAAATCACACACAAATACAATCAAGAATTGATTGTAGATCTTTCTAAAGCAACCGAAGCTAACTTGTTTTTAACCAGAAATGAAAAGGAATTTAAAGCAACAATTGCGTCATTAAGACATGATGTTTCAGAATTACAAAAGGCTGTTTTGCGAAAACAACATGCTAACAATAATCTTATTGACACAATTGAAAAGCAAATGGTAGAGTTAGCAACAGCTCGATGTGAATGTGAGACAATCAAGCAGAAATTGGATTGATATTCCAATTCCCTCTATGTATTGGATCACATCATTGATGTTCAAAGGAAAAAGGGGGATGCAAAATGTATTGGTTTCAAATCATGTCCTCCCCCAATGAATCACAATTACTCCAAATTGCCTGATGACGAGGATATGCCCCGTTTTGAACCTACTGTGCCACTCGGTCTAGATGACTTTGCAGCAGGCCTCGGGTTCACAACTGGTACATCATCCTCGGGTCAATCAGAATCTGAGAACGTGACAGATACATCGTGTGTTAAGGAACAGAGTCCTCCCATTATTGAGGATGCTGATTCTTCGGACGATGAATCTGAAGAAATAGTGAAACAACAGTCTAACTCGGTTACAACAGATATTCCTATCGAGAACCACATTTTGTGTGATCCACCAGTGAAACCGAGTAAGACTGAAATGGCAAAAGCAATGGAGTCCCTTGTAGTTAGCCCTGAAGGGAATAACTTGTTGTATACGCTCAAAGGAGATAGCAAAATTTACTCTAACAAAGATTTTCCAATTAAAAATGTAAATCAAGATTTAATTGAGCAAATTTTTGAAGGATGCACTGATAAGTTTTTAGGGAACAAAAGTGGCAAAGTTACAGTCACTCAATGTGATCCAATTCCGTGTGAACAAATTAGAAAACAATACGGAAACCAAAAACTACCAATTGAGCGAAAACAACAAGTCAACTCCGGAAAGGGTAAGGTACAGGGAAAGAAGGCCTCAGAACAAGAATGTTCAAGCACCTAAAGTTCAGTAGCCTAAGACTGAACAACCAAAGGTTCAACAACCTAAAGTTGAACAGTCTAAGGCTACTCAACCTAAGGCTGCACAACCTAAAATTCAACAATCAAGGGTTGAGCAACCTAAGGTTCAACAACAAAAGGTGCAAAACAAAAGAGCTCCTGTTAAGAGACAAGAACCAAAAATGAACTTTGTTGGATCCACTGGTTCAGACAAACTTGAAACATTTCAGGATAAATCTAACGTTGATTTTGTAAAACAAGTTAGAATTTTAAAACGAAATGATCAGAACAATTACACCCAACACACCAACGGATGTGATTTAGGTCCTAGTACGTCTAGATCACAAAGTTCATTGTCTGGTTCTCCGTCTGGTCATCAACATGTTTCTCCGAGGTTTGTAGAGCGGAGAACGTGTTTTGAATGTGGCACAGTTGGGCATATTGTAAGATATTGCCCATACCTGCAGAAGCTGAAGTCAAAAACGAGTGCTCCCCAAGAAATCAATTACCAAAAACGACCAGTTTCCCCGAAACAAGACCCACGTGTCTTGAAAGAAAGGGAAAAGAAGCTAAAGCAAAAGAATCAAAAGGTAATTGAAAAGGCCTTAAAATCAGAGGTCAAAGAAGAAAAACCTGTACAAGCAAAACCTGAAACTGTAAAACCAGTAAATGCTAAAACAATAAATTCAAATACTGGTAAACGACAAACAGCTTGGAAGCAAAAGCAGGTAATTCAATCAGGGGGAGCACCACAAGTTCTTTTTCCTAATCATCAAGTGATTGAGATCACCTTCCTTGATGATCAAGGACGACCCAAGTCCACAAAGGCTTGGGTCCCCCTCTCAAACTGATAAGTTAGTTGCATGTGCAGGCGGCTCCAGGAGGAACTATTAATAGTCATTGGATTGTTGATAGTGGGGCTTCCAGGCACATGACGGGCGACTATCATCTTCTTTTCGATGTGCGAAGTATAAGAGGAGGATATGTTGCGTTTGCTGGAGACAAAGGAGGGTATATCACCGGCGAGGGAATGATCTCAAATGGAATTGTGAGTTTCGACAAAATCAATTATGTGCAACAGTTGGATCACAATCTCCTGAGTGTTTCTCAGATCTGCGACAAGAAGTTCACCGTGCATTTTGATGATGCCGGTTGTTATGTGCTGAAGCCAGGATTCAAGATTCCCAAAGAATGGATTCTCTTATCAGCACCAAGAGTTAATGATTTGTATGTCCTTGATATGAGCCAAGCAATAACTCAGTCCAAACAAGTTACTTGCTTTATTTCAAAAGCCACTGAAAAGGAGACGATCTCTTGGCACAGACGGATGGGTCATATTCACCTCAGAAAAATGAATCACCTTGTCAAAAACAATTTGGTGAGAGGTGTCAATGTGAAGAATTTTCAACTTCAAGATGTCTGTGTGCCGTGTCAGAAAGGGAAGCAAATCAAGAAATCACATCCATTGAAAAAGGTTAACACTGTAAACATGCCACTCGAACATCTGCATATGGACCTTTTCGGCCCAGTCAAACACAAGAGTGTGCACGGGGAGGTTTTCTGCTTGGTAGTCACTGATGACTATTCAAGATTTTCATGGGTTGACTTCATGGTTCACAAGAGCGAGACTCCAGAAATTCTAAAGAATTTGATCACCTTGTTGGAAAATCTTTATAATCTAAAGGTGAGGCGAATTCGAAGCGACAACGGAACCGAGTTCAAAAACAGGGTTATGGATGAATTTTGCACTGCAAAAGGAATCCTTCATGAATACAGCTCTCGGTACACACCACAACAAAATGGAGTCACTGAAAGAAAGAACAGAACCTTAATTGAGACTGCAAGAACTATGTTGGTTGAGTCTCAGCTTCCAGTTCGATTCTGGACTGAAGCTGTTGCCTCGGCTTGCTACACGTTAAACAGGGTTCTCACAGTGAAAAGACATGGCAAAACGTGCTTCGAACTCCTACACAAGAAGACTCCTGACTTGGAATATCTAGAACCTTTTGGAGCCCCATGTACCATGATTGAGCCTGACGGGAAGTTCGGTGCCAAAGCTATCGAAGGTTACTTCCTTGGGTATGCTACTCCTAATCTGCGAGTATGGAACCTGACAACCAAGAAGATTGAAGAATGGGGTGAAGTAAGAGTTCAAAGATATTCTAATCCACCGAAGCCTTCTGGAGATCCATGGATGTTCGATTATGATGGTCTTTTCGACTCATTTAATCTGCCGACATTTGATGATGACAATGCAATTGCTCAAATGTTGTCTTAAAGCGAGAATGCGACTGGCTCTCAGTTAGTTCGCCCAATCATTGTTGACTCACAAGCATCTTCTTCTGTCAACAATCTCGCTTCAAATGAGGTGTTTAATGATGATGTCGACTACAATTTGTCGTCGGAAGATGAGGAGTACGTTGATGCAAATGATGGTGAAGCACGGGGTCCGATTCAAGGTACTTCAGAAGCAACGGATCCAGTGTCTGCGCCAATTGTCCAAGAAGAAAATGCATCATCTTCTACAACTCAACAGCTTCAGAATGATATCGGGAATTTAAATATCAATAACTTGAGGTCAAATGTTGAAATTCCTCCAGTTTCTGAAACCCGAATTCATAACATTCATCCTCAGCAGAATATTATAGGTGATGTTCTCAGTGGTGTAAGGACAAGGAATCAAATCAGAAATAACGAAAATGTTGGCTTGTATGCTGAGATACGAGAATCGGGACAACAAAATGATTGGTCTTTCGCCTGCTATGTTAGCCAAGAAGAGCCTAGATCTTGGAAGGAGGCATTGAAAGATGATTCCTGGGTGGAAGCCATGCAAGAAGAACTTCAGCAGTTCGAGAAGTTGGGCGTATGGAAATTGGTTGATAGGCCCGACAACTACAAGAAGATCGGAACTCGTTGGGTGTTTAAGTGCAAGAAGGACGACCGTGGGATTGTTGTCCGAACAAAGCAAGGTTAGTTGTTCAAGGCTTCAGTCAGATCGAAGGTATTGACTACAATGAAGTGTATGCACCTGTTGCACGTCCGGAGGCTATTAGAATCTTTTTAGCCTACGCATCCTTCAAGAAATTCAAGGTGTACCAGATGGATGTTAAAAGTGCTTTTCTTCACGGAGTAGTCGAAGAGGAAGTATATGTCGAGCAACCACCGGGGTTTGAAGATCCATTACATCCTGACAGAGTTTTATTACTTAACAAGGCGTTATATGGTCTTCATCAAGCGCCTCGAGCCTGGTATGAGACACTGTCTACCTACCTGTTGAACAACGGGTTTAGACGGGGTTTGATCGATTGTACCCTCTTCATCAAAGAAAAAGGTGAAGATCTTCTATTGGTACAAGTGTACGTCGATGACATTATCTTTGGTTCTACCGATGATAAGTTATGCAAGGAATTCGAAAAGGTGATGCAAGATCGATTCGAGATGAGTGCGATGGGTGAAATGACGTTCTTCTTGGGTTTGCAAGTTAATCAGTCCGAATCTGGAATTTTTATCCATCAAACCAAGTACGTCGGAGACATCTTGAGCCGGTTCCAGATGTCCGATTCGAAGCCAATTTCTACTCCTCTTCCACAGAATCACGGGATTACTCCGGATGAAAAAGGGGAAGCTGTGGACTCTTCACTTTATCGTGCTATGATTGGATCTTTAATGTATCTCATCAAGACCCGACATTATGTATCCAACATCCCTTCTCGCCAGATACCAAGCAAATCCGAAGGTCTCTCACTATGCTGCTGTCAAAAGGATTTTTCGTTATCTGAAGGGCTGCCCTGACACCGGGTTATGGTACCCTAAGGATGATAACTTCGATCTCAAGGCTTACAGTGATTCTGATTTCGGCGGCTGCAAGAAAGATGGCAAATCAACTACAGCAGGATGTCAGTTCTTAGGCAATCGCCTAGTCACTTGGCAGTGCAAGAAGCAGACATGTGTGGCTACATCTACATGTGAAGCGGAATACATTGCTGCGTCTAGTTGCTGCTCCCAGGTTCTATGGATCCAACAACAGATGCGGGACTACGGTTTTGAATTCCTAACTACTCCTATTTATGTTGATAATGAAGCTGCTTTACAGATCACTAGAAATCCTGTACAGCACTCAAAAACGAAGCACATCGATATTAAATATCAATTCATACGTGATTGCTTTGAAAAGAGACTTATCGATGTGGTTCACATTCATACCGATCACCAACGTGCCGACCTTTTTACCAAAGCATTTGATAAATCAAGATTCGATTATTTACTTTTGGTAAAGGGCATAAAGGTGAAGCAAGAGTAACCGACATCGGGAAATCGTTTTTGTAAATATTTTTCTAAAACCAAAAATCCAAAAATATGTTTTTACTTTATTTTATTTTTTGAATTTTAGGGGGAGAAAGTTTCAAGAAAAATACAAAAACATTGAAAAACCACAAAAATACAAAAATATGTCTTTAATTTATTTACTTTCTGCATTTAAGGGGGAGAAAATTCAGAAAAACACAAAAACAATAGAAAAACAAAAATGAGTTTCTTGGTAATATAAGGGAAAATGATATTACATCAGAGGTCGGTCGAAACATGTTTCTAGAAATCAAAAGAAAAGAAAATGATAGGTAGCTCTACTAATGATGTACCGGTAGACTCACGATCATTTTAAAGTATGCAGGAGATATAAACATAACGAACTGAAAACCGCGTGGGAACCGCTCATTGGCATATGGTCTTGGTACCGAAATTTCGTTTGATAGATTGCCGAGGTTCTGAGATATTCGGGGTTTATGTTGTTTATCATCTGGGTATCATGGTTGTTTCTATAAAAGACAAAGTCTAGTTCTTCCATGATACCATACATACGTGTACATATCTCATACTACATTCGACCTCAATAAGTGATAAACAATCACATGTCCAAACAAAATAAGTGATAAAATATCACATTTATCCGGGAGTCAAGTTCGTCTCTCTGTTGTACGGAAGTACTGACCTGTTCACGGACTTGCTCCTGTGCCCTCATGCATCGAAAATCAAGTTCCTCATCAATAAGTGATTCTATCACATAGGGCTTGTTTTCAACTCAAATAAGTGACTTGTTCACATGTTATATACGTTAAAAACGGATGATAAATGGTATACTCCCCAGTAAGATGAACTCTCGTGCATACCTTGATACGGGAATGTGTCGTGAGTGGATGAACACCGGTCGGTAAGTATAAATCATACCTTAAATGTCTCTCATTGTATTATGATTACATTTGATCGCTGAGTTTAAGTGGATAACAATATCGGCAATTGTGGTAGAATACTTATCCGCGTCTGTAAAAGAATTTTAAAAGGAAATGTGTTTTGACAAAAGACCGCAAGCTGATATGATTCTCTTCGCCAGAAACTCGCAAAAATATTGTTGTGTTTGTACATATTTATTTACTGCTTAGTTTTATTGTCTTATTTTAAACAGTTTTGTCGTTTGGTGCATATCAGCACGACATTAGCGGTGATGTCGTTTGATAACATTCAAAGGATATTAAAATTGTTGTCTTTTATTTTATTAAAATCCAAAAAGATTTTCAATTTAATCTTATTTTTGATTAACTGATGTTGGTGCTCGATCCGATACCTGGCAAGCCGAGATACTTCATAAAACTAACCTTTGCAGAACTTCATAACGGACAATTTTTCAAAATGGTCAATTCCGAAAACCTCTAAATTTTTGAAGGGTTTGAATTGGAAATTCCCAAAATCCAAAGTGTTGGTGGAAATCTGATCCTTCGAGAAAGCAATGGCCGTCGAAAGATCAGATGGTCAATGAAAGTCAATGAAAGTCAATCATCTCAGTCGAAAGATGAATTGGTCAACGAAGGATTTGACCAATTTGATCTTTCGAGCTGATCAGACCTTGTTGAAAGATGGATAAGGTTGAAAGATATCCTTCGAGGATTCCCACAAATATCTGGTATCCTTCGATCCAGATCTTTCAAATATCTGGTATCTTTCGATCCAGATATGGATCCTTCGACCCAAAGCTGATCTTTCGAAACACCTTTTCATCTTTCGAAAGGTCATTGATCCTTCGAGATGGTTCGACTTTCGAGGTTAGAGTATAAAAAGTGGTCATCTTCTTCATTTCAACATAACTGTTCAAAATTTCATCACACAAAATCTCTGATCATCCCGAAACTCTGTCAAAATCAAAACAAAACTTAGGCTATCTGTTTTATAACGACATTCTCGGTAGGATAACCCTAATACATTTTACAAACAACAATTTGTGTTAGGATAATCTTCATTTGATCATATGATTCTTATTTTCTTTGTTTTCATGTCTATTAAAATGATAGAATAAGGTTCATGTGAATGTGTTATAAACTGATTAGTGGTAAGTTTTTAATGATCATAATGTTCACAACAGGAAATGGTAGTTTCAGATGCAAAGGGTTTTGGTTTGGGTTAAACAGTGTCTTGTTTGGGTGTTTGGTTTACATCAGTGGATGTGTATGGATTAGTGTCCGGGTTGGTCTAAGATGTTGATGTTCTAAATGGTTTTTGATGTTGTTTTTATCTGGTATAAAACATATTTGAAACCCACTTAAAACTGTTACCGGAAATTAAATGTAAATTGTTCACCGGAAAATTATCCGATGAACTGTGTTGCCGGAAATCAACACGAAGGATGTTGATACTCAACCTCGAAAGATGTGTTGCAAAATATCTTTCGAATTGAGACTCGAAAGATGTTAAGTTTCTCGAAAGATTCATCCTTCGATTGATCAGACCTTTCGAATGATCAAGATATCTTTCAAATTTATGATCTTTCGAAAGATGATCCTTCGATAAGGAATTTCATCCTTCGAGGAAAGTAACATCTTTCGAACAGTCTGTCATCCTTCGAGCCATGTAGCATCCTTCGAGGAATCAACACTTAAAATTTTTTTCAAGAAATTGAAATTTTTCTAAGTGTGAAATCCTTGTTGACTGTTTGACTGTTTTCTCATTACGTGTCACTGTTTTGATGTACAGAAATGGCACCAAAAGTGAGGAAGGAACGGGCAAAGCCGACGAAGAAAGAAAAATCTGAGGTTGAAGCTATGTCCGAACCTAGACATAACATGGCAGCTTATCTTCAACCAGAAGGGAAAATCAGTCCGGAATTCACGGGAATAATGGAGTATCTTCATCGCGCTCGTATCAACTATGCAATTACTACACAGCACACTGCTTATCAGTCTCATATCAAGGAGTTCTGGAATTCGGCTGTGGTTGAAACAGTGGATAACAAAGAAGTGGTTAGTGGATCAGTTGCTGAGAAACCTGTGGTGATTACAGAGAACACCATCAGAGCACGTTTGCAACTAGGAGATCAACCAGAAGATTCTACTTCTATTGATTTACAATGTCAGCGGGGCTTACTGATGAGGCTACGGTACAGCGATAATGTTCTTGCAAATCAGATCAACAAAGGGTTTATGCCGCTTCGATACAAGTTCTTGCTGCATATTCTCATCCACTGCCTGAGCAACAAACGATCTGGATATGATCTGTCGCCGATTGAATTAACGGGATTGTTTACGGCTTTGATTCTGAACAAGCCGTTCAACATATCACGTTATATTTTCGACAATCTGAAAGAAAATGCTCGAAGGCCACTCCCGTCAGCAACTCAACGAACATCTATGAAGTTTTGGCTATATCCTAGATTCCTGCAGATGATGATTGATGATCAGATTCCTGATCTTCCAAAGGCTGAGGCAGATGTTCTACCTATCAATCCGATGAACGAGCGTACACTGCTGATCTTCAAGTCCATGTCCAAGTATAAGGAATCGGATCCAATTAGAAAGCTTATTGGTCATCTCGATGTTCCGACCTACGAGGCACCGCAGAACAACAAATGGCGTCGAGATGCGAGTGATTCTAATGATGAAGAGCCAAGGTTAATCGCTTTGGCTAACACGCAGCTCGGGGCTAAGCACGGAATCAAAGCTTCAAGCAAGAGGTCTGCTGGCAGTTCTAGTGCTGCAGCACATGTTGAAGTTGATGTTAATGTTGCTGCGGAAGAAGTTTAGGGTGTATTCATCGAATCTGATGTCCGTAGTAATGTGGTTGGTTCTACGGCTGGTGAGACTGCTGGTACTGTAGTTGGTGAGACAGGCGGTAGTGCAGGTGGAGATGGTGGTCCTGCTAGTCAGTCAGGTGATGTTGCAACTGACAAGGGTAAAGGAAAGGTAGATGAGCCGAGGAGACTGGTGAATGAAAGTAGTTCGTCTTCTGAAGATGAAGGCGGTTCTGGTAATGATGGTTCGTCTTCTGAGGATGATAATCCTCCTCCACCAGGGATGCGAAAGGTCTATGATAATCGCGGGAATCTCCGTGGTCTTGAACGAATAGAGAAGATGGTTAGAACCGGAGAATCTGACAAAGATGAGGATTATATCCCTGCTGCTCCTGGGTTGATTAGAAAGAGGAAAGCAAAAAGACAGGGTATTCGTGCTTCAAAGAAAACTGCTGGTGATGCTCCTATTCCTGTTTCTATTCAGCATTCAACGGCTCCAGAGCAACAGCTACCTCCTGTTAGTGATCAATTGACTGCATCAGAGATGCTGGAGCTGATGTCTTCTTCTCAGACGTCTTCTGGGACGCGCACGGTGACTGTTGATCAACAGCCGCCTGCAACTCCCGTCTCAGGTACACATGTACGACCTCCTCTTGTTATTACTGGTCCAACAGGTGCTTCTGGTCAGGCTGGTCAGTCTGGCTCCTCAGGACCTGAGCCTTCACGGCCGACTTTGGCAGAAACTTTGTCTGTCTTATCTGAAGCTGAAAAGATTCAATTCCTGATCGAACAAGTCAGTGAATTGGGTTCCATAGTCGGTCGGCATACAAGAACGATTGAAGAGTATCGTGTGCAGCGAACACAGGATGTGGTGGCACACAACACACTGGTTTCAATTGTTAATGCTCAGAATCTCAAGATTAAGGAACAAGCCCTAGAGATTGAAAGGTTGAAGGAAGCGAACAGGGCTCGTGATAGGGAGGTCGAAATAATGAAAGGGCATTGTACTGTGTTAGAGAATGAGGCAAAAGCGTTAAGGCAGAAGCATGAAGAGCTATCAGAGCGCTATAAAAATCGCGATGATCGATTAATAGAAGGCTTCAAGCCTGTTCAAGAAAATTTCAAGAAGTTGGAACACAAAGTAGTTACACTTTGGAATGAAAGGTGCAAAGCATTAGACATCGTTCCCCCAAAGCGTGGCGATGACAAAGACGATGATGCAGCAAATCCTGATCAACCAGCTGCCTCAGGTTCCGATGCAACTGCATCCGGTGCTGCAGGTGGGTCTGGCACATCTCAAGATGCTCCTACTGCTCCTTCAACAGCTACTACTGGCCCATCTGAGCAGACCGAAACGCTAGAAACTTCGACAGGGCTTGAACATGTTAGTCTGGAACCAGAAGCGTTTGCAGATCTCCCTGAATCCTCAGCTGTTCATCAGTATCATCCAGTCACGGGTGAACTGTTAGAAGAGGGAGAACATGTTACCGAAATGTCTGATGAACGGGTACTGGCTCTGAAAGAGTTGGATGAAGTTGATGTGAACATGATTGATGCCACTCCATTGGTTCCGGACCAAACCGATTTCTCTACAATTGATGAAATCTTCATCGGTTCGGATCCGGAACGTCCTGTCTATGTTGGGCAAGATAATGAGGAGTTTAATGCTCTTGATGATGAGTATGTGGCAGAAAAGACAGCAGAATTTGCCAATCTTTCTTCAGATTCTCCTACAGCTCAAGAAAACCGTGAGAAGACTGTGAACGAATGGCGAGCGGATTTCCTAGCTAGGAATCCTCCTCCGCTCGCTCCGTTGTATCAGGTTAATTACATGAGTCTGGAAAAGAATCAGGCTCGGGGTCGTATTATTAGTTGGGTGTTCATTAAGGAACTTCACTACATGGTTGTGAAGCGAGAATGCGGTCTTCAGTACTTCAGGTCTCTTCTCAGCATTCTGTCATTTCCTTACTATGACGTTGCAGTTTTGGCTCAACTAAATGTTATTAATAGAGTCGAAGAAAAGATGGTGGATCTGTTTGCAAAGAAAATCAGGTTGGAAAGAAGAAGGGGTTGGAAGGATCCGCTATACAAGCCGCAGTTTCCTCGATACGAGCAGATCAGATTTACACTTTATCCAGATACAAACACTGCTCGTTATCGACTGGTTTATGATCCTCCAAAGTTGATGAAGAAGATACCTTTGCTGAAAATGAAGACTGACTTTCTGGGAAACTTTCGTTGCTGGGTCTATGACGCGGATACTGGAGAAGCCGTGATCTTATTCCGAGATAGTCAAGAGAACTTTCGAATAATAGATCCGATGTGGATTACTAACATGTCCAGGTCGGATATTATTGTTCTTAAGGATCACGAGATCAACTACCTGGTAAGAGATCGTGAACAAGCAATGAAGTTTCAGAAGATGGCCTTGTACTGCTTCAATTTACTTGTGAATGCGGGAAGTGCATGGTCATCGCATCACTTAACAGCTGAAAGGACGTCAGAGACTTAAAGACTCGAAGATTGAGACAAAGCTACAACCAAGGGGGAGTTTGTTGGTGCACTTGTGTCTGTACTTTGTCTGTATTTTGTAATGATATAAAACGATGTCTTTTGTTAGTCTTGTTTACGTCTTGTGTTGGTTTGTATATGTGTTTGGATGTAAGTTTGACCAAGTCAACCATCCTCCTGGTTTGACTTGGCCAAACAGTCCACACTTAGTTTGTAACATATGTTGTGTCGAAGGATGTCATCGAAGGATTGTTTATATCCTTCGATGACCTCGAAGGATAACCTTCGAGGGATACAAATGGACCTCGAAAGATATACCATCCTTCGAGGTATATGTGGATCCTTCGGTGGGTTTCTGGTCGAAAGATGATCTTTCGACCAGACATTCTGATCCTTCGACATATCAATCTGTTATGGGTATATATATACCCATGTATGGGTTCATTTCACAGTTAGACATTTGTGAGACATTGGATAGACATTGTGAGTGAACCAAGTCTTGTAGAGAGCATTTTCAGTTTGGTCAAGGGCTGTAATCGTGTCCACTGAAATACAAGAGAAAACTTTGATATCTTGTGTGTCTACTCTTTCTCTTTGTAGCTTTTGTTCTCATCTAAACTATCAGTTTGCATTCTAGCTTGGATTCCGCACTTGCTAGAGTGTTAAACATAACAAGGATAAGGTTTAACCTCAACCTCCGAGGGACCTACAGATTTGGTTTGGTTTAATTGCTATTACTTTAACTATATACATTGTTCTATATGATTGGTGGCTTGATCCTGGTCAGTCACGCTCCCAAGCGGTGATACTCCGCAGGTGGATTTTGGGGGTGTGACAGATTGGTATCAGAGCCATTGGTTATAGAGAACTTGGTTTTAATATGGGAAAACGTTTTTTTTATTAAAACCAGACTATAACCAGAACAGTGCTCTCAACGATCCACAACGACGCTTCGCTCCACGTGCAAGACTCAACATCCTAGGTAATAAGGGTTATGTTTATTGCCTACATGCTAGAATTGCATAGAACTTTGCTCGTAGTATGCTTAAATTACATTGCTCACTATTTGTTATTGCTTGAGAACATTTATGTGCTTACACTCTTCTGTCATCGCACTACTCGCGAACCATTCTCACTTACACTACTTTTACTATGAAGATCATGTCTGGACGTGTGAACATGACTCAAGACCAGTTGACGGCACTTATCAATGAACGAGTAGCTGCGGCACTTGCAGCTGCAAACGCAGGAGGTATACCCTGCAGTCGTAACTTATTCTAGGATCTTTAGATCCTACGTTCCTAAACAACTCTTATGTTTAACCTCGTTCTGATCTTACACATTAGGTCAACACGCTCAGCAGCCCGTTTGCACTTTCAAGAACTTCATGGACTGTCGTCCAGGCACATTCAGTAGCACCGAGGGGGCAGTGGGACTCCTCCATTGGTTTGAGAAGTTAGAGTCGGTATTCGAAATGTGTGAATGCCCTGAGGATCGCAGGGTGAAGTACGCCACTGGCACGTTGGAAGGAATCGCGTTAACTTGGTGGAACGCGCAAGTGCAGATCTTAGGGTTGGCAGCTGCTAACGTCACCCCTTGGAATAACTTCAAGGAACTGATTAAACGTGAATACTGCACTCGAGAAGACATCCACAAGCTGGAAGATGAGTTCTATCATTTGAAAATGACTGGGTCAGAGATTGAAGCTTACACTAAACGGTCGAACGAGCTGGCCGTGTTGTGTCCAACTATGGTGGACCCTCCTATCAAGCGCATTGAATTGTACCTCAAGGGATTAGCGCCAGAGATCCAGAGCCATGTGACATCGGCTAATCTTGATAATATCCAGGCTATTCAGCGCCTTGCTCATCGTATTACGGATCAGGCAGTGGAACAGAACAAGCTGCCAAAACGCATCAGGGCTACCACTACTGCTGTTACTACTTATGCTACTCCCAGTGACAACAAGAGAAAATGGGAGGGGGATTCCAGCAGGGGATCAGTTTCTGTTCAGTCTCAAGCACAGTGTTAAATTGACGTAACTTCGTTAAGCAGGTAACTCTAAGGTGTTGTGAACGTTGTTACCTAACTAACCCTGTTCGTTTATCACTTCCGTTACATATGTTAACCCCGTCAAGTATAATATGAAACACCATGGTAGTGCGAATGGTAAATGACACTTACATGAAACATGAATTGCACGACTTTGTTATCTGCTTACGTGATACGTGATAATGGCTTAAGTACATGTTATGACATAGATTGCATGCGTATCATTACGAACATGAACTGATCTATTACATGTGCATGCAATAGGATTTGACTGATTACTTGTGAACACATAACCTAGCATACCGAGCAAACCAAGATGACTTCACACAGCCAAGGCATGGGGTTCCCAGGGTGGGAATGGGATTGATTTATTCATTTGTACTTCTCTAGATAATGGAACGTAGTGATATGATCCTCGGGTGAGGAAGGTGATTGGTTAAGATACTGCTAGACTAGTGATGCTTATAGAACTGATCTTCGCACACACGCCAGGGTTGGCTGCGATAATATGACTGATCTTCGCACACATGCCAGGGTTGGCTGCGATAATATGACTAATCTTCGCACACATGCCTAGGAAGGCTGCGAACTATACACTAAAACTTCGCACAGGTGCCGGGTGGCCGCGATACAAACATACCTAGTCCAGAATACTTGAGAACTTTCCCTAATCTTCGCATACATGCCTAGAGGGCTGCGATACAAACTATTACGATACATGACTTAATGAATGAACACAAGGCTTACCATACTATTACAATTACTAAACTATAAACTGTGAACTCACTCAACTAGTTGTTGATCCTCTGTTACATGCCTTGCAGGTCGTTAGATACATGGAGCTTGCACAGGGAGGAGCTGGTCGTTGTGGGCTTGGATTGTGATTGTTTGTTGAACACTTTATGACATTACATACTTATTTATATTGGGTTTTACTTATACGCTTCCGCTAAACAGTGATAACTTACTTATGTTTTGGAAACACCTTTCATATGGATTTGGTTTGGTTTAATTGCTATTACTTTAACTATATACATTGTTCTATATGATTGGTGGCTTGATCCTGGTCAGTCACGCTCCCAAGCGGTGATACTCCGCAGGTGGATTTTGGGGGTGTGACAACACTTTTGCTCCGTAAACATACATGATATAGGAAACTATTTTTATCAAAGAAACAATGTGTTTTGGTTTCAAAATTTTGTTTATTTTGGTTTGACAATTTCACGTTTTAATTTTAGTTCATTTTCAAACCTTAGATCGCTTTCTGGAAAGTTATACGCGAACTGATGCGAAAACGTAATCAGTTTAATGCGGCAAACACTCCGGAACAGTGACATAGGCTTAACATACCTTAAATAACTTTTATATAACTTAGAAATAAGTTTTGAAAGCTTTGGTGTGTCAAAAACAAGTTTATTCACACTAAGGGACTATTTGCGTCAAACTGCGAAAGTCTACTGATTCACATAGTATCGAACATTCTGGAACTTGATCATAAGTTAAACATACCCTAAATATCCTTTACATAGCTTAGAAATACGCTTTGAGGTGTTTGGTGTGCAAAAATAAACTTATTTGATCAATACGGACTAAAAGCGTCAAAAAGTGCATAGGTTTGCATTTTCGCGCATATCTTACGTTCTGAATATATACGGACATCCATAAATTTATATAATCATTAAAATATTTTATTTTAGTGATTGGCATAATATAATTCCATTCGTCACGTAGTTTGGATCGTTTTTCGCGTCCGTTCGTGTTTCGTCGTAATTAACCGAACAACACAACCGTATGGCCAAACGAACCAACATCCGAGATGTTTTTGAGCATATTTTAAGTTCCCTATATTTTAGCTTCATTTTAGAGCCTTGAAATGGGGTTAATGGGGCTTAAACGTGTCAAAAATGCATCGAAATCAAGTTTCTGGGCTGTAGGGGCCTTTTCTGCCAATCCGCCATAGTTGTTTTAGGCGGGGCGCTTAAGCAGACGTATCTGCTTACGCGGGGCGCGTAAACCCATCGGATCAGCAAAACAAGCTGATTTCAAATAGCAGCTGGTTTCAGGTTTTTGCACTTGGTTTCTTGCATTCTATGGGCTATATTTTGATGGTTTTTAGTACCCCTTGTATTACAAAACCTTGGGCCCAAGTGTATGGTCATGATTCAAGCACGGTTTAGGAGGAACGATCCTAACGGTTGTGGATTTCCTATAAATACCCAACCCAATTCATTTGTTCCTCACAAAATCTGATTCAAATGCTCTAAGTTGGGGTCTAGCACTTCATACCTGAGCAATTTGAATCGAGATTTCCTTGCTTGGACCCTTTGTAAGTATTCCTTCGTGCTTTTATTATGTTCTTAGCACGAAAGTCAAACAGTGTTTGACTTCCTGCTTTGACCAGTTTATGGTCAGCACGAAGTTCGTTTGAACTTCGCAACGTGAGCGTAATCACGATGGTTATAGTCCCTTGTGACTATACCTACTGATTACCACGTTGATTAGGTGTAGTGACGAGTCATTGTTTCGGCCAAAATACGCATCTATGCGTATTTTGCAACCAAACTATTCTTTGGTATCAAAACTGTGACAACTCGACCTTTCGACTTTAAATGCACGTTGACTTTGACTGTTGATAGTTGACTTGTTGACTTGTAACTGTACATGTTATGTGTTAATGAAACGTATTGTATTGTGCCTATATGTGATTACGGTCATGATGTGCATATATGTGATTACTGTCATGATGTGAGTATTAGTATAAAACACTTAGACTTATTCACCAATCAAACCATCTCGACGAATCAAACTTGTGATTCGCCAAGGACCACTCAACGAAACAGAAGCACTGTTTCGTCAACCCATTCTTAACGAAACAGCCTATTTCGCCGGCCCATATGATTCGTCAAGCCCATTAAGGGCCCAGGACCATTAAAACACGTATATGTTAGACGGAACAACCACTTTCACCGCACTTTAGCAAAACAGAAACCCTAGAGCTCCTGTGCGCAGACGACATTTGTGTGTGTGTTCCCGAAACCCGCTAGCGATTAACTCATCTCTCCACTTACTCGGTTAGTCGTTACGTGTTCATGATTTTCGATTCATATTCGTGCTATGTTGATACCATGATTTGCTTGTTTGACCGAGTCTTGTGTAGGCATGTTTAGGATCATAAACGGTTGTGAATGATTGAATACAGTGATCTTGATTTCGTATGTACATGAATGATCAGTTGCATAGATTTATGCGAAACACGATGTGGGTTGGGGACTTATGATAAACTGATCGAGTTGATGTGATTACGTGATTTGGTAGAACTAGAATTATCGATGCTCGGGTCGGTTTGGTGTTGTTAAACGTTATTGATTATGATTTCTGAGTTACGTTTCTTGTACAAGGGTTTGTTGATTCGGTGACTGATGATGATTGCATGACTGTGACGGCTGTCCTAGAATGATTAGGGTTTTCCTGCAAAAACTGTAACTGATTAGCGTGATTGACGTAACTGAATAATGAAGTAACAGACTTGTCAACGAAACAGGATGTTTGGCGAATTAGAAGTTGTGTTTCGCCAAGGGTCCTTAACGAAATAGAAATTGGATTCGTCAAAGGGTAGTTAACGAAACACATTGTGTTTCGTCAACCTGTGTTTCGCCAACTTCTGTTTCGCCAACTTGGATAACCTGCACAGTAAACTGGTTTAATTCTGTTAAATGTTAACTGAGTTAACTAACTGATGTTAAACACTATGCATGACTTATGTGATGTGTACTACTTGGTGATCATTGACTATGCTTATACGTGAACTGTATGAATTCAAACTGATTGAATACGTGCGTACTTTAGGACGCGATTGATTAATTACAAGCACATACTTAGCATACCGAGCAAACCCAAGGTGAGTTCACACAGCCAAGGCATGGGGTTCCCGGGTGGGAATGGGATTTGTTGGATTATTGTACATACTCAGCTGATAGAACCTAATGATATGACACAACTAGACTAGTAACACTTACTGAACTGATCTTCGCACACCTGCCAAGGGTTGGCCGCGATATTATGACTGTCTTCGCATACCTGCCTTAGGAAGGCCGCGAACTAAACTTGCTAATCTTCGCACACCTGCCTGGTAGGCCGCAATACAAACAAACCTAGTCTAGTATACTTGGGATGAACATCCCCTAACATCTTCGCATACCTGCCTGGGAGGCCGCGATGGAAATACGATATATGCTATAACGAACGAACTTACTACTCACACTATACTATTACTGAACTAATAACTGTGAACTCGCTCAACTAGTTGTTGACTCTCTGCTGCATGCCTTGCAGGACCTTAGGTACTTACGGAGCTTGCACAAGGAAGCAGCAGGTCGTTGTGGACAAGGATTAGTGATTGATTGCTAAACATTTTGACATTTCAAACTATTAACTATGTTGGGTTTATTTATACGCTTCCGCTACTTAAACAAAGTTTGGTTTTGAACATCAATCATGTTGTGATGAATTACATTATCTACTTTTGTTATTAAATGCTATGTTTGATATGATTGATGGCTTGATCCTGGTCAGTCACGCTCCCAAGCGGTGGTACCCCGCGTGTGGGATTTTGGGGGTGTGACAGATTGGTATCAGAGCCATTGATTGTAGAGAACTTGGTTTTAATATGGGAAAACGTTTTTATTAAAACCAGACTATAACCAGAACAGTGCTCTCAACGATCCACAACGACGCTTCGCTCCACGTGCAAGACTCAACATCCTAGGTAATAAGGTTTATGTTTATTACCTGCTTGCTAGAACTGCTTAGAACCTTGCTCGTAGTATGCTAGATTACACTGCTTACCATATGTCGTTACATGAGAACCCCTATGTGCTTACACTCTTCTGTCATCGCTCTATTCGCGAACCTCTCTAACTCATGTTGCATTTGCTATGAAGATCATGTCTGGACGAATTAACATGACTCAAGCCCAGCTAGAGGCTCTCGTTCAAGCTCAAGTTGCTGCGGCACTTGCAGCTGCTCAAGCAGGTAGTATACCTTGCAGTATAGACTTACACTAGGATCTTTAGATCCTACATTAACTCCCGTTTTTAACTTTGTCCTATTCGTACACAATAGGTCAACACGCGCAGCAGCCTATCTGCACTTTCAAGAACTTTATGGACTGTCGTCCAAGTACTTTCAGTGGCACCGAGGGGGCAGTGGGATTCCTCCATTGGTTTGAGAAACTAGAGTCAGTGTTTGAAATGTGCGAATGCCCTGAGGCTCGCAGGGTCAAGTATGCCACCGGCACGTTGGAAGGGATTGCGCTCACCTGGTGGAACGCGCAAGTACAGATCCTAGGGTTGGCAGCTGCTAACGCCACACCTTGGGAGGATTTCAAGGAATTGATTAAGCGTGAGTACTGCACGCGAGACGACATCCACAAGCTGGAGAATGAGCTATATCACTTGAAGATGACGGGGTCAGAGATTGAGGCTTACACGAAACGGTCAAATGAACTGGCCATCCTATGTCCAACGATGGTGGACCCTCCAGTTAAACGCATTGAGTTATATCTCAAGGGGCTTGCACCAGAGATTCAGAGCCACGTGACGTCGGCTAACCTCAACAATATCCAAGACATTCAGCGTCTTGCTCACCGACTCACCGATCAGGCAGTGGATCAGAATAAACTGCCAAAACGTATCAGTGCTACTACTACTGCTGTCACTACATCTGCTACTCCCAGTGACAACAAGAGAAAATGGGAGGGGGATTCCAGCAAGGGATCAGTATCTGTTCAGTCTCAAGCATAGCAGTGCAAGACAAATGATTACCAGAGCCCGAATCAGCAGTCATCGGACAGTCAGGGGCAGAGTGGATATAGGGGAACTCACCCGTGGTGTAACAGGTGCAACAAACACCACAGTGGAAGATGTCGCAGGGAACGTTGTCAAAGATGCCTCAAGCCGGGTCATGAGGCTAAGGATTGTAGAAGCTCACGGCCAGCAAATCAGAACCAGCAACTCCCACCGCCAGCTCCTCAGAACCCACAGCAGCAGCAGCCACAGCGTGGAAACCGGGGATGTTTCCAGTGTGGGGCTGAAGGCCACTACAAACGTGATTGCCCTCAATTGAACCAGAACCAGAATCGCAACAACAACAACAATAACCAGGGCAATGGGAACAACAATAACGGGGGAAACAACAACAACAACAATGGCAACGAAGCTCGGGGTCGTGCTTTTGTGCTAGGTCGGGGAGACGCAGTGAATGATCCCAATGTGGTTATGGGTAAGTTTCTTCTCGACGATATTTATGTTACTGTCTTATTTGATTCAGGTGCTGATACAAGCTATATGTCTTTGAAAATGAGTAAACTGTTAAAACATACACCAACACCCCTAAACACCAAACACGTCGTAGAACTAGCCAATGGTAAAAGTGTAGAAGCCGCACACGTAATCAAGGGTTGTAGTATCGTTCTAGCTGGTCAGACCTTCACGATTGATCTTATACCCATCGTTTTGGGTAGTTTTGACGTCGTTATCGGTATGGATTGGTTATCCCAGCATCACGCAGAGATTTTGTGTAAGGAAAAGGTCATTCGTATTCCTCATCCTAGTCAGGAACCTCTTGAAGTTCAAGGCGACAAGAGTGGTGCTGTGGTTGGCATCATCTCTTTCTTAAAGGCGCAGAAATGTTTACGAAAGGGGCACACTGCAATTCTGGCACTTGTCACTGACGCATCAGCGAAGGAAAAGAAGCTGGAGGATATTCCAGTTGTACGTGACTTTCCTCAGGTGTTTCCTGAAGATTTACCCGGTTTACCGCCTCATCGCCAAGTCGAATTCCAGATTGAGTTAGCTCCTGGAGCAGCACCTATAGCTCGCGCACTGTATCGTTTAGCTCCAACCGAACTGGAAGAACTGTCGAAGCAGTTACAAGAACTCTTGGAAAAGGGCTTTATTCGTCCAAGCTCATCGCCTTGGGGAGCTCCAGTACTATTTGTGAAAAAGAAGGACGGTACCTTCAGGATGTGTATAGACTACAGGGAACTCAACAAGGTGACGGTGAAGAACCGTTATCCTCTTCCACGCATAGATGATTTATTCGACCAGTTGCAGGGGTCGAGCTACTACTCCAAGATAGACTTGAGGTCAGGGTATCATCAGCTGAGAGTCCGGGATGAGGACGTCTCCAAAACCGCATTCAGAACTCGTTACGGTCACTACGAGTTTCTTGTCATGCCATTCGGGCTAACGAACACGCCTGCCGTATTTATGGACCTGATGAAGAGGGTGTGCAAGCCGTATCTAGACAAGTTTGTGATTGTCTTCATCGACGACATTCTGATTTACTCCAAGAGTCAGGAGGAGCACGAACAGCATCTGCGATTGATCTTGGAACTTCTTCGAAAGGAACAATTGTACGCCAAGTTTTCCAAATGCGACTTCTAGCTTCGTGAAGTCCACTTCTTAGGCCATGTGGTGAACAGGGATGGGATTCATGTCGATCCATCCAAGGTAGATTCGATCAGAAACTGGCCTGCACCGCGTACACCAACGGAAATACGCCAATTCTTGGGTTTGGCGGGTTATTACAGACGATTCATCAAAGACTTCTCGAAGATAGCACAGCCGCTTACACTACTGACACAGAAAGGTGTCACGTACCATTGGGGAGATTCCCAGGAAACCGCTTTTCAGTACCTAAAGGATAGGCTTTGCAGCGCGCCTATTCTCTCATTGCCAGAGGACACGGACGACTTTGTGGTTTATTGTGACGCGTCGATACAGGGTCTTGGGTGTGTATTGATGCAGCGGGATAAGGTTATTGCTTACGCTTCTCGTCAACTCAAGGTTCACGAACGGAACTACACGACGCACGATTTAGAGCTGGGAGCTGTTGTTTTCGTGCTTAAGATATGGCGACACTACCTGTACGGTACCAGGTGCACGATTTACACCGATCACAGGAGTCTCGAGCATATCCTTAAGCAAAAGGATTTGAACATGCGTCAACGAAGATGGGTTGAACTTCCGAACGATTACGAATGCGCCATCAAGTACCATCCAGGCAAGGCCAATGTTGTGGCTGACGCTCTCAGTCGGAAAGACACTCTACCTAGACTCGTACGAGCTTTGCAGCTCACTATTCAGTCCAGTCTTCCTGCACAGATACGAACTGCTCAGATAGAAGCTTTAAAACCCGAAAACGTCAAGGCTGAAGCCTTACGCGGCTCAAGGCAACGAATGGAACAAAAGGAAGATGGCGCCTACTATGTAACGGGGCGTATTTGGGTCCCACTTTTTGGCGGTTTACGAGAGCTGGTAATGGACGAAGCTCACAAGTCTCGCTACTCGGTACATCCAGGGTCGGATAAAATGTACCACGACATCAGAACAACATACTGGTGGCCTAGTATGAAGGCCCACATCGCTACTTACGTCGGCAAGTGTTTGACATGTGCAAAAGTCAAAGTGGAATATCAGAAACCAGCGGGTCTACTTCAGCAACCTAAGATACCGCAATGGAAATGGGAAGAAATTTCCATGGACTTTGTTACTGTCACACCCCCAAAATCCGCCTGCGGAGTATCACCGCTTGGGAGCGTGACTGACCAGGATCAAGCCACCAATCATATAGAACAATATATATAGTAAAAGTATTTGCCATTAAACCAAACCAAATCCATATGAAAAGGTGTTCCAAAACATACGTAAGTTATCATTGTTTAGCGGAAGCGTATAAATAAAAACCCATCGAAATAAGGTATCAAATGTCATGAGTGTTTAACAAGACAATCACGATCCAAGCCCACAACGACCAGTTCCTCCCTGTGCAAGCTCCATGTATCTAACGACCTGCAAGGCATGTAACAGAGGATCAACAACTAGTTGAGCGAGTTCACGGAAAGTAAATGCGTAATAGTAAGTTCGTATGTAACATGTGGCTCTACTGGGCCGATAGTACGTTCTATTGGTGGGGGCTTCCCATGTTGTATAACCACTAGACTATTCGTAACCATATGTGTTCTTCACAATCCGAGAACAGTAGTAAGTATAAGTTCACGTAGATCTTACGTGAGTATCCTTCACATCCGAGGATAGTAATTAAGTATAAGTATCCTGCACGACCGAGGATAGTAATATGTATAAGTATCCTTCACAACCGAGGATAGTAGTATGTATAAGTATCCTTCACAACCGAGGATAGTAGTATTTATGAGTATCCTTCACAACCGAGGATAGTAGTATTTATAAGTATCCTTCACAACCGAGGATAGTAGATTGCACGTATGTGTCCTGCACAACCGAGGACGATGGTATGGTAGTCTAGTAATAGTGTCAGTACGAATCTATTCAACCTTATTCCTTTAAAACCCATTCCCAAGCCCCAGGAATCCCATGCCTTAGTAAGGGTGTGAACTCACCTTGGTTTGCTCGGTATGCTAATTACTTGTTTAACGACAGGGATCAACCAAGCCCTAAGATAGTTATACATACAATCAGTTTCGCACGTCCTTAAATCACAAAAATCAACACTTTGCATAAAGTGTACATTTGTCAATAACGCATAATGAACATTCAGCATGCACACCAGTTTACTCACTAATCCTCATTCAATCCAGTGTGTGTGTGCGGCCCAAACTGGTAGACCAATTTAGGTGTGTGATAAACAATTATATACGGCCCAATTCCAATCCCTTGGCCCAACGTCGTTAATTAAATTACTCATCATAATGCACACAACATTCTTAGTGACAACATTATTAAAAATGTTTACTTTGCTTGATTCAGCCAACATATGAGCCGCCATTTCCCTTTAGTCAAAGCTATCCACTTTTAAATCACATATCTTCCATCTTATTGGACCCTCTTGGCTACTGATATCTATCACTTGGTTGTTTAAAGTTTGTAATTTCAATGCACCACTATAGCATAAATACTATTATATAAATTTTCAAGAGATCATCTATTCCTCTTTACTAAAGTTCGGACCTTAATGCCATGCACAACTCGGACCCCTCATGCTCAATAAAGTCGGACTCCACCTGATACCTTAACAAAACTCGGGCAGGATTTCTATGGCCCAAACTCGGACCATCTTATATCTCTATGAAGTTCGGACATATAACATCATCAAGAAAAAGTCGGACCTTACCCCCACTAATGAAACTCGGACATGGGGGGGGGGTTTCCCCTTCACAAACTCGGACTCATCCACTTGAATATACTCGGACTAGGCCTACAATGAAGCTCGGACTAAATGTGGCATGTATATAAGTCGGACTAGGGGAACAGAGTTTTAAATCTCGGACAGCACATAAGATAATGAAACTCGGACCAAGCAAAGGTCACAAAGTCGGACTAGGTGTCATTATAATAAACTCGGACATAGGTGGTCATTAAACTCGGACCCTTAAGACTTGAATAAAGCTCGGACATAATGCTTCTTATAAAACTCGGACCCTCATGATATACATAAACCTCGGACATGTTTAAATATGAAACTCAGACAATCATGCGTGCATTCCAAACATTTCACATAATCAACAAGATCAGAACAGTTACGTTCTGATGTTCATACGATCAAACCCTACTTCATACATTCATAGCAGAAATCAATTCAACGATTTACATGCTCATCATATCAAACGGATTGGCATTAGGCAGTCGATTAAACATACAACCATAATCATTTCATAATAAATCAGAATAAACAGGAATCAATCAAAGCTCAGAACTATCGCATAAAGAATTAGGGTTTTTATGAAACACATAGTCAATAATTGATACAATCAACAATCAGTGAACAACAATCATTTACCTTGCGTTGATCCTAGAGAGAATGTGGAAATCGAAAGTGATGAATGTCTTGCCAATGATGATGGTGATGATTGCTAGAGAGTGTGAAGTACGTGCTTTGGTTTCTTGTGAAAATGATTAGTGAACAAGGGATTAGGGTTATAAATCTCTAGGATTTAACTAATTACTCTTTTCCTCCCTAAGTATCATATTTTACACAAGCACACCATCTCAAACAATTCCACAGTTTCACCACCAAGTTTATATATTTACCAAGTCTTTCACAATTAACAAACAACCATGCACAATCACACAATACGATTCATTGCATCAAAACGTATAGAATTTCAAAGCAATCAATTGTGCAAGTAAACAACTAAATAATAAATGAACGTGCAATAAATGCGAAATAGAAATCTTGGAAATTCGAGTTGTCACATTATCCCCAACTTAAAAGAAATTTCGTCCCGAAATTTAGCATGCGGTTACTGAGGAAGCTAGGTAAGTTGTATCGTTCACTGGTTTTCCTGGGGTGTCACATCATCCCCCCGTTGATTTGGAATTTTGTCCCGAAATTCAGTAGTAGTAGCTTCAGCCTCAGTAGTGGTTGCATTGGTTTCGAATAATTAGGGGTACTTTTCTGTCATCTGGTCTTCGCGTTCCCAGGTGTACTCTGGGCCACGTTTGGAGTTCCAACGAACTCGGACAAGAGGGATTCTCTTGTGTTTGAGGACCTTAACATCCCGGTCCGTGATTTCTACAGGTTCCTCGACGAACTGCAACCGCTCGTCGATAGTGAGTTCCTTAAAAGGAACTATGAGGGTCTCATCTGACAGGCACTTCTTCAGATTCGACACGTGGAATACGTTGTGAACTGCACCAAGTTCAACTGGTAGGTTTAGTCTGTAGGCTACTTGGCCTATTCTTTCAGTGATTTTCGAACGGTCCAACATACCGTGGATTGAGTTTGCCTCTTTTACCAAAACTAACCACACCCTTCCAGGGTGAGACTTTGAGTAAAACCCGGTCTCCGACCTGAAATTCCAATGGCTTCCTACGCTTATCTGCGTAGTTTTTCTGGCGATCGCGAGCTGCCGCCATGCGTTGTCGTATCTGTGCAATTCGTTCAGTAGCGTCAACTACCATTTCTGGTCCTGTAATCTGACTATCTCCCACCTCTGCCCAACCGAGAGGTGACCGGCATTTACGCCGTACAATGCCTCGAATGGAGCGGCTTGTATGCTGGTGTGATAATTGTTATTTTATGAGAACTCCACCAAAGGGAGATGTTTTTCCCAGCTGTTGCCGAAATCGATGACAAATGCCCGAAGCATGTCTTCTAAGGTTTGAATAGTGCGTTCAGACTGTCGATCCGTCTGAGGGTGATAAGCTGTGCTCATGTCTAATCGAGAGCCAAAAGCTTTGTGCATCGCTTGTCATAGTTCTGGAGTGAATCGTGCATCCCGATCCGAAATAATAGAGGTGGGCATGTCGTGCCTCGAAACAACTTCTTTAAGATAGATGTCTGCGAGAGTGGAGAACTTATCCGTTTCCTTAATAGCCAGGAAGTGTGCAGACTTGGTGAGTCGATCCACGATCACCCATATAGTATCATTCCCACGCTGAGATCTAGGCAGGCCAGTAACAAAATCCATGGAAATTTCTTCCCATTTCCACTGTGGTATCCTTGGTTGTTGAAGTAGGCCTGAGGGTTTCTGGTACTCTGTCTTGACTCTCGCACAAGTCAAACATTTGCCGACGTAAATTGCAATGTGGGCCTTCATGCTAGGCCACCAATATGTAGTTCTGATATCGTGGTACATTTTATCCGAACCTGGATGTACCGAGTAGCGAGACTTATGAGCTTCATCCATCACAAGTTCTCGTAAACCGCCATATAGTGAGACCCAAATGCGTCCTGTTACATAGTAGGCGCCGTCTTCCTTCTGTTCTAATCGTTGCCTTGAGCCACGCAAAGCTTCAGCCTTGACGTTTTCGGGCTTTAATGCTTCCATCTGAGCAGCTCGTATTTGTGCAGGAAGACTGGACTGAATAGTGAGCTGCAAAGCTCGTACGCGTCTAGGTAGAGTGTCTTTCCGACTGAGAGCGTCAGTCACAACATTGGCCTTGCCTGGATGGTACTTGATAGCGCATTCGTAATTGTTCAATAGTTCAACCCATCTCCGTTGACGCATGTTCAAATCCTTCTGCTTAAGGATATGCTCGAGACTCCTGTGATCGGTGTAAATCGTGCACCTGGTACCGTACAAGTAGTGTCGCCATATCTTAAGCGCGAAAACAACAGCTCCCAGCTCTAAGTCGTGCGTCGTGTAATTTCGTTCGTGAACCTTGAGTTGGCGCGAAGCATGAGCATTGACCTTGTCGCGCTGCCTTAACACACATCCAAAACCCTGGATGGATGCATCACAGTATACTACAAAATCGTCCGTGCCCTCTGGCAATGAGAGAATAGGTGCGCTGCAAAGCCTATCCTTTAAGTACTGAAAAGCGGTTTCCTGGAAACCTCCCCAACGGTAGGTAACACCTTTCTGTGTCAGCAGTGTAAGTGGCTGAGCAATCCTTGAGAAATCTTTGATAAACCGTCTGTAGTAACCCGCCAAACCCAAGAATTAGCGTATTTCCGTTGGTGTACGCGGTGCAGGCCAGTTCCTGATCGAATCTACCCTGGATGGATCGACGTGAATCCCATCCCTGTTCACCACATGCCCTAAGAAGTGGACTTCACGAAGCCAGAAGTCACATTTTGGAAATTTGGCGTACAGTTGCTCCTTTCGAAAAAGTTCCAAGATAAGACGTAAGTGCTGCTCGTGTTCCTCCTGATTCTTGGAGTAGATCAGAATGTCGTCGATGAAAACAATGACGAACTTGTCAAGATAGGGTTTGCACACCCTGTTCATAAGATCCATGAAGACTGCAGGTGCGTTCGTAAGCCCGAATGGCATGACAAGAAGCTCGTAATGGCTGCAGCGAGTTCTGAATGCTGTCTTGGAGACGTCCTCATCCCGGACTCTCAGCTGATGGTAACCAGACCTTCGATTAACCTTGGAGTAGTAACTCGACCTTTGCAACTGGTCGAATAAGTCGTCAATGCGTGGACGGGGATAACGGTTCTTCACTTTGACCTTGTTCAGTTCACGGTAATCAATTTCACATCCTGAAGGTGCCATCCTTCTTTTTCACCGATAATTGGTATCCAATAGTTCTTGTAGCTCCCCAAGGCGAAGAGATAGGTCGGATAAATCCCTTATCCAAAATTTCTTGTAGCTGCGTCTATAGTTCTTCCGATTCGGGTGGAGCTAAGCGATACGGTGCTCGAGCTATGGGTGCTGCTCCTGGAGCGAGCTCGATTTGAAACTCGTCCTGACGATGAGGCGGTAGACCAGGTAAATCTTTAGGACACACCTGAGGAAAGTCGCGTACAACTGGATGGTCTTCCAACTTCTTTTCTTTCGCTGATGCGTCATTAACGAGAGCAAAAATTGCGGTGTGGCCCTTCCGCAAACATTTCTGAGCCTTCAAGAAAGAGGTGATGCCAACCACAGCACCACTTTTGTCGCCTTGAACTTCGAGAGGTTCTTGACCAGAACAAGGAATGCGAACAATCTTTTCTTTGCATTGGATCTCTGCGTGCTGTTGCTGCTGGCGATTCCGATTTGCAGGCCGTGGGATCCTGAATCCTTAGCTTCATGGCCCATCTTGAGACACCCTTGGCAACGTCCCTCGTTGCACTAACCACCGTGGTGTCTGTTGCATTAGTTACACATTGGGTGAATTCCCCGATATCCACCCTGCCCTTGACCACCAGAAGTTGGCTGACTCGGCTCTGGTGATCACTATTCTTGCGCTGCTGCTGTGCTTGAGACCGAACGGTAGCTGAACCCTTGCTGGAATACCCATCCCATTTCCGCTTGTTGTCACTAGGAGTAGCGGGAGTAGCAGAAGTGATAGCGGTAGTAATAGCGCTGATACAACTAGGCAGCCCATTCTGTTCCACTGCCTGATCCGTGAGGCGATGAGCAAGACGCTGAATGTCTTGGATATTGTCGAGGTTAGCCGATGTAGCATGGCTCTGAATCTCTGAGGCTAGACCCTTGAGGTACAATTCGATACGCTTGATTGGAGGGTCCACCATGGTTGCACACAGATGGCCAGTTCGTTCGAGCGTTTTGTATAAGCATCAATTTCTGACCCCGTCATTTTCAAATGGTAAAGCTCCACTTCCAACTTGTGGATGCCATCACGCGTGCAGTATTTCCTTTTAATGCGTTCTTTGAATTCGTTCCAGGGGGTGGCGTGAGCAGCTGCCAGCCCTAATATCTGAACTTGCGCGTTCCACCAGGTTAGCGCGATTCCTTCCAACGTGCCAGTGGCGTACTTGGCCCTGCGTGCCTCAGGGCATTCACACATCTCGAATACTGACTCGAGCTTCCCAACCCAATGGAGTAGTCCCACTTCTCCTTCTGTGCCACTGAATGTGCTTGGACGACGGTCCATGAAGTTCTTGAATGTGCAGACAGGTTGCTGTGCGCTCTGACCCGTTACGCGAGAAAGATAGGTCAAGGTTAAGCGCGAGAGTTGGGTCACGAGGGTAGGATCCAACATCCTAGGATAGGTCTGCAATAGGAGGTTATACCTCCTGCTTGTGCGGCTGCAAGCGCCGGAGCAACTTGTTCGTTAATGAGAGCCGTCAACTGGGCTTGAGTCACGTTAACACATCCAGACGTGATCGAGTAGTAAAAGAAGCATAAGTAAGAATGGTTCGCGAGTAGTGCGATGACAGAAAAGTAGGAGCACGTAGGTATTCTCAAGTGATAGTAAATAGTTCGCATTGTAATCTAGCATACTACGAGCAATGTTCTATGTAGTTCTAGCAAGCAGGTAATAAACATAAACCTTATTACCTAGGATGTCGAGTCTTGCACGTGGAGCGAAGCGTCGTTGTGGATCGTTGAGAGCACTGTTCTGGTTATAGTCTGGTTTTAATAAAAACGTTTTCTCATATTAAAACCAAGTTCTCTATAACCAATGGCTCTGATACCAATCTGTCACACCCCCAAAATCCGCCTGCGGAGTATCACCGCTTGGGAGCGTGACTGACCAGGATCAAGCCACCAATCATATAGAACAATATATATAGTAAAAGTATTTGCCATTAAACCAAACCAAATCCATATGAAAAGGTGTTCCAAAACATACGTAAGTTATCATTGTTTAGCGGAAGCGTATAAATAAAAACCCATCGAAATAAGGTATCAAATGTCATGAGTGTTTAACAAGACAATCACGATCCAAGCCCACAACGACCAGTTCCTCCCTGTGCAAGCTCCATGTATCTAACGACCTGCAAGGCATGTAACAGAGGATCAACAACTAGTTGAGCGAGTTCACGGAAAGTAAATGCGTAATAGTAAGTTCGTATGTAACATGTGGCTCTACTGGGCCGATAGTACGTTCTATTGGTGGGGGCTTCCCATGTTGTATAACCACTAGACTATTCGTAACCATATGTGTTCTTCACAATCCGAGAACAGTAGTAAGTATAAGTTCACGTAGATCTTACGTGAGTATCCTTCACATCTGAGGATAGTAATTAAGTATAAGTATCCTGCACGACCGAGGATAGTAATATGTATAAGTATCCTTCACAACCGAGGATAGTAGTATGTATAAGTATCCTTCACAACCGAGGATAGTAGTATTTATGAGTATCCTTCACAACCGAGGATAGTAGTATTTATAAGTATCCTTCACAACCGAGGATAGTAGATTGCACGTATGTGTCCTGCACAACCGAGGACGATGGTATGGTAGTCTAGTAATAGTGTCAGTACGAATCTATTCAACCTTATTCCTTTAAAACCCATTCCCAAGCCCCGGGAATCCCATGCCTTAGTAAGGGTGTGAACTCACCTTGGTTTGCTCGGTATGCTAATTACTTGTTTAACGACTGGGATCAACCAAGCCCTAAGATAGTTATACATACAATCAGTTTCGCACGTCCTTAAATCACAAAAATCAATACTTTGCATACAGTGTACATTTGTCAATAACGCATAATGAACATTCAGCATGCACACCAGTTTACTCACTAATCCTCATTCAATCCAGTGTGTGTGTGCGGCCCAAATTGGTAGACCAATTTAGGTGTGTGATAAACAGTTATATACGGCCCAATTCCAATCCCTTGGCCCAACGTCGTTAATTAAATTACTCATCTTAATGCACACAACATTCTTATTGACAACATTATTAAAAATGTTTACTTTGCTTGATTCAGCCAACATATGAGCCGCCATTTCCCTTTAGTCAAAGCTATCCACTTTTAAATCACATATCTTCCATCTTATTGGACCCTCTTGGCTACTGATATCTATCACTTGGTTGTTTAAAGTTTGTAATTTCAATGCACCACTATAGCATAAATACTATTATATAAATTTTCAAGAGATCATCTATTCCTCTTTACTAAAGTTCGGACCTTAATGCCATGCACAACTCGGACCCCTCATGCTCAATAAAGTCGGACTCCACCTGATACCTTAACAAAACTCGGGCAGGATTTCTATGGCCCAAACTCGGACCATCTTATATCTCTATGAAGTTCGGACATATAACATCATCAAGAAAAAGTCGGACCTTACACCCACTAATGAAACTCGGACATGGGGGGGGGGGTTTCCCCTTCACAAACTCGGACTCATCCACTTGAATATACTCGGACTAGGCCTACAATGAAGCTCGGACTAAATGTGGCATGTATATAAGTCGGACTAGGGGAACAGAGTTTTAAATCTCGGACAGCACATAAGATAATGAAACTCGGACCAAGCAAAGGTCATAAAGTCGGACTAGGTGTCATTATAATAAACTCGGACATAGGTGGTCATTAAACTCGGACCCTTAAGACTTGAATAAAGCTCGGACATAATGCTTCTTATAAAACTCGGACCCTCATGATATACATAAACCTCGGACATGTTTAAATATGAAACTCAGACAATCATGCGTGCATTCCAAACATTTCACATAATCAACAAGATCAGAACAGTTACGTTCTGATGTTCATACGATCAAACCCTACTTCATACTTTCATAGCAGAAATCAATTCAACGATTTACATGCTCATCATATCAAACGGATTGGCATTAGGCAGTCGATTAAACATACAACCATAATCATTTCATAATAAATCAGAATAAATAGGAATCAATCAAAGCTCAGAACTATCACATAAAGAATTAGGGTTTTTATGAAACACATAATCAATAATTGATACAATCAACAATCAATGAACAACAATCATTTACCTTGCGTTGATCCTAGAGAGAATGTGGAAATCGAAAGTGATGAATGTCTTGCCAATGATGATGGTGATGATTGCTAGAGAGTGTGAAGTACGTGCTTTGGTTTCTTGTGAAAATGATTAGTGAACAAGGGATTAGGGTTATAAATCTCTAGGATTTAACTAATTACTCTTTTCCTCCCTAAGTATCATATTTTACACAAGCACACCATCTCAAACAATTCCACAGTTTCACCACCAAGTTTATATATTTACCAAGTCTTTCACAATTAACAAACAACCATGCACAATCACACAATACGATTCATTGCATCAAAACGTATAGAATTTCAAAGCAATCAATTGTGCAAGTAAACAACTAAATAATAAATGAACGTGCAATAAATGCGAAATAGAAATCTTGGAAATTCGAGTTGTCACAGTTACAGGCCTACCTAGATCCCAGCGTGGGAATGATACTATATGGGTGATCGTGGATCGACTCACCAAGTCTACACACTTCCTTGCTATAAAGGAAATGGATAAGTTCTCCACTCTCGCAGACATCTATCTTAAAGAAGTTGTTTCGAGGCACGGGGTGCCCACCTCCATCATTTCGGATTGGGATGCACGTTTCACGTCAGAACTATGGCAAGCGATGCATAAATCTTTCGGCTCACGGTTAGACATGAGCACAACATATCATCCTCAGACGGATGGACAGTCTGAGCGAACGATCCAAACTCTTGAAGACATGCTTAGGGCATGCGTTATTGATTTCGGCAACGGCTGGGAAAAGCACCTCCCTTTGGTGGAGTTCTCATACAATAACAGTTATCACACCAGCATACAAGCCGCTCCATTCGAGGCATTGTACGGGCGTAAATGCCGGTCACCTCTCTGTTGGGCAGAGGTGGGGGATAGTCAGATCATGGGTCCAGAGATTGTAGTGGACGCCACAGAAAAGATTGCACAGATACGACAACGCATGGCGGCAGCACGCGACCGTCAGAAAGCCTACGCGGATAAGCGTAGAAAGCCATTGGAATTTCAGGTCGGGGACCGGGTCTTACTTAAAGTTTCACCCTGGAAGGGTGTGGTTCGTTTTGGCAAACGGGGCAAACTAAATCCGCGGTATGTCGGACCGTTCGAGATCATTGAGAAAATAGGCAAAGTGGCCTACAAGCTAAACCTACCAGCTGAACTCGGTGCAGTTCACAATGTCTTTCACGTGTCGAATCTGAAGAAGTGCCTGTCAGATGAGACCCTCATAGTTCCTTTTAAGGAACTCACTATCGACGAGCGGTTGCAGTTCGTCGAGGAGCCAGTTGAAATCACGGACCGGGATGTTAAGGTCCTCAAAAGCAAGAGAATCCCTCTTGTTCGAGTTCGTTGGAACTCCCGTCGTGGCCCAGAGTACACCTGGGAACGCGAAGACCAGATGACAGAAAAGTATCCCCAGTTATTCGGAACCAATACAACCACTGCTGAGGCTGAAGCTACTACCGCGGAATTTCGGGACGAAATTCCAGATCAACGGGGGGAGGATGTGACACCCCAGGAAAAACCAGTGAACGATGCAACCTATCTAGCTTCCTTAGTAAGTACGTACCAAATTTCGGGACGAAATTTCTTTTAAGTTGGGGATAATGTGACAACTCGACCTTTCGACTTTAAATGCACGTTGACTTTGACTGTTGATTGTTGACTTGTTGACTTGTAACTGTACATGTTATGTGTTAATGAAACGTATTGTATTATGCCTATATGTGATTACGGTCATGATGTGCATATATGTGATTACTGTCATGATGTGAGCATTAGTATAAAACACTTAGACTTATTCACCAATCAAACCATCTCGACGAATCAAACTTGTGATTCGCCAAGGACCACTAAACGAAACAGAAGCACTGTTTCGTCAACCCATTCTTAACGAAACAGCCTATTTCGCCGGCCCATATGATTCGTCAAGCCCATTAAGGGCCCAGGACCATTAAAACACGTATATGTTAGACGGAACAACCACTTTCACCACACTTTAGCAAAACAGAAACCCTAGAGCTCCTGTGCGCAGACGACATTTGTGTGTGTGTTCCCGAAACCCGCTAGCGATTAACTCATCTCTCCACTTACTCGGTTAGTCGTTATGTGTTCATGATTTTCGATTCATATTCGTGCTATGTTGATACCATGATTTGCTTGTTTGACCGAGTCTTGTGTAGGCAAGTTTAGGATCATAAACGGTTGTGAATGATTGAATACAGTGATCTTGATTTCGTATGTACATGAATGATCAGTTGCATAGATTTATGCGAAACACGATGTGGGTTGGGGACTTATGATAAACTGATCGAGTTGATGTGATTACGTGATTTGGTAGAACTAGAATTATCGATGCTCGGGTCGGTTTGGTGTTGTTAAACGTTATTGATTATGATTTCTGAGTTACGTTTCTTGTACAAGGGTTTGTTGATTCGGTGACTGATGATGATTGCATGACTGTGACGGCTGTCCTAGAATGATTAGGGTATTCCTGCAAAAACTATAACTGATTAGCGTGATTGACGTAACTGACTAATGAAGTAACAGACTTGTCAACGAAACAGGATGTTTGGCGAATTAGAAGTTGTGTTTCGCCAAAGGATGTTTGACGAATTAGAAGTTGTGTTTCGCCAAGGGTCCTTAACGAAATAGAAATTGGATTCGTCAAAGGGTAGTTAACGAAACACATTGTGTTTCGTCAACCTGTGTTTCGCCAACTTCTGTTTCGCCAACTTGGATAACCTGCACAGTAAACTGGTTTAATTCTGTTAAATGTTAACTGAGTTAACTAACTGATGTTAAACACTATGCATGACTTGTGTGATGTGTACTACTTGGTGATCATTGACTATGCTTATACGTGAACTGTATAAATTCAAACTGATTGAATACGTGCGTACTTTAGGACGCGATTGATTAATTACAAGCACATACTTAGCATACCGAGCAAACCCAAGGTGAGTTCACACAGCCAAGGCATGGGGTTCCCGGGTGGGAATGGGATTTGTTGGATTATTGTACATACTCAGCTGATAGAACCTAATGATATGACACAACTAGACTAGTAACACTTACTGAACTGATCTTCGCACACCTGCCAAGGGTTGGCCGCGATATTATGACTGTCTTCGCATACCTGCCTTAGGAAGGCCGCGAACTAAACTTGCTAATCTTCGCACACCTGCCTGGTAGGCCGCGATACAAACAAACCTAGTCTAGTATACTTGGGATGAACATCCCCTAACATCTTCGCATACCTGCCTGGGAGGCCGCGATGGAAATACGATATATGCTATAAGGAACGAACTTACTACTCACACTATACTATTACTGAACTAATAACTGTGAACTCGCTCAACTAGTTGTTGACTCTCTGCTGCATGCCTTGCAGGACCTTAGGTACTTACGGAGCTTGCACAAGGAAGGAGCAGGTCGTTGTGGACAAGGATTAGTGATTGATTGCTAAACATTTTGACATTTCAAACTATTAACTATGTTGGGTTTATTTATACGCTTCCGCTACTTAAACAAAGTTTGGTTTTGAACATCAATCATGTCGTGATGAATTACATTATCTACTTATATTATTAAATGCTATGTTTGATATGATTGATGGCTTGATCCTGGTCAGTCACGCTCCCAAGCGGTGGTACCCCGCGTGTGGGATTTTGGGGGTGTGACAAAAACCGTTTGTTTTGATATCAAACTTGTTTTCTAACTTAGTTAAACATGTTCTAACATGTTTAGCTCGTCACTTTTAGTCTAGTGCTTGTAAGGAGTCGTAAGTCAAGCGGTCTTGACAACCGCTTGGACTTCCGAACCCGACCTGTTTGGTCGATCTTTAGGATCCGACAAAACATGTATTGTGACCATAGTTGTATAGGGAATAACCTTCCGAGGTTATACCTTATGGTCACTTCGTTTAGTTAGTTATATGATAGGTAGTTTATATGCCTTAGGAAAATGACCAAAATACCCTTTTTGCACATAATTTCATTTTAAGCATATGTAACACATGTTTTGACATCTAAACTGATTACATAACATAATTAGATATGTTAAGGCATATAATACTGGTCATAGTGTGACATCTATGCTTGTGATGTCATTTTACAAACTCTGAACAATACAATATTAATAAAACAGTGTATGTTGATCCCAATGTTTGTCATTTATGTTTGATTTTATGCACATGTTGATTTTTGATTGATTTTGAACTCTACATCGCTTTTCGGGAAGTTATACGCGAACTGGTGCGTAATCGTGATCAGTTTAACACGACAAACACTCCGGAATAGCTTCATAAACTTAACATACCTTAAATAACCTTTACATAACTTGGAAATAAGTTTTAAAGGCTTTGGTATGGCAAAAACAAGTTTATTCACTCACACGGGCTATTTGCGTCAACTTGCAAAAGTCTGCCGTTTCGTATGGAAAAGTACAGTCCGGAACATGATCATAAGTTAAACATACCATATATAACCTAAACATGGCTTAGAAATAAGCTTTGATGGGTTCGGTGTGCGAAAACATGCTTATATGATCTTACAGGGACTAAAAGTGTCAAAAACGGCGTAAGTTTGCATTTTCGCACATATCTTACGCTCTGACCACATCTGGACATCCAAAATTTTTGTACACACTAAAATATTTTTATTTTAGTGATCGGCATGCAAAAATACCATTCGTTTCGCAATTTGGATCGTTTTCGCGCCCGTTACGATTTCAGTCATAATTAGCCGAACAACGCAACCGTAAGGCCAAACGAACCAACATCCGACATATTTTTTAGCATGTTTCATGTTCCTTATACTTTAAGTTCATTATGGAGCTTAAAAATGGGTTTGACGGGTGTTAGAAGTGCCAAAACACGTCGAAACAAGCTCAGGGGCCAAAGCTGTCAAAATGTGAAACTTGCCGATCTGCAGCAAGGGCCTTACGGACCGTATGGGTCCCCTTGCAGACCGTAAAGCATGCCCAGCAACCAGAAACATGAAATCAGCTGCTGTTTTGTAAGATCAGGCCCTTGTATGTAATTTCCATGTTTTGGGGAACAAGTTATCCCTTCTCCAAGGCTTTGAATCTGCTTACAACAAGTGTATGGCTAGGATTTAATGCTTGGGGACTACACAAACACTTGTTTTGATCCTATGAACTCACTACAAGTATAAATAGCATGGCCTTTCACTTGTTTTCCTTGCTCATTCTTCTCATTTCTCTTCTACATCTGCTTTGGAGAGCTTCCTAATCTGATTGGAGGTTTATTCTTAGTAGAAAAGATAGCAAGGACCCTTAGTGAGCATTCTTTCATTCTTTTATTGCTTACTAGTTTAAAAAGTCAAACAATGTTTGACTTTCAGTTTGACCAGTCAATGGTCAACGCAAAGTTCGGTTGAACTTTGCAACGTGATTGTAATCACGTTGGTTATATTCCTTAGTGATTATACCCGCTGATTACCACGTTAACTAGGTGTATTGATGAGTCAAAGTTTCGGTCAAAATGCGTTTTAGCACGCATTTTGCAACGAAACCACTTTTAGGTATCAAAACACTTTGTTTTGATACCAAATCAGTAGGTTAAACATGTTTTGACATGTTTAACTCGTCACTATTAGTTTAGTGCTTGTTTAGGGTCGTGAGTTAAGCGGTCTAAACCACCGCTTAGACTTTCGAACCCGACCCGTTTGGTCGATCTTTAGGATTCGACCAAACTTGCTTAGTGATTATAGTTGCATAGGGAATAACCTCTGAGGTTATACCTTATGATCACATAGGATTGGTTAGTCATTTGCTAGTTAGCTTGTATGCCCATAGGAAATGACCAAAACGCCCTTTTGAAGCATAAATCCGTATTTTGACTATGTGAACATATTTTTAACATGTAAGCTGAATTATAACATGTTTAGGGATAATTGGGCATGTAGGACTTGGCATAGCACATAGTTAACCATCCGAACATAGTTTTACCCTAACGACGCCTTATAGTAGCTTATGTTAACATAGTGTGTCGAGACGGGTCAAAAGCACTTAGGTAGACTTTCAAATCAGAATGTAGGGCCTATTAAATCATACCATATGAGTTCCAATACTCATTTGATTTATAGAACCTCATTCTATCCTATCTCCCGATTTAGGATCCGTTTATTAACATAGTTACCTATACTAGGTGCCATTAGATTTCGTGATACTTGGAGCTTAAATTGGTCTTATTCTCAAGACTAATTAGCAATCTCAAGTGAGTACATAATTCTCCTCTTTTACCATTTTCAAATACTTTGGGGTGATACACATGTACATACGTGTTACTTTCGTGCATTTATGCTTTTATGACATAAACATGCTAGTTTCATCTAGTACATATCTAGTACATGTTTTCAATTATGCTTTGCTATGTATGTTAAGCATGCTAGCACATTGATTTATTACTCATTTGTTGCATATGCTTAGTTAGCATATGTACACATTGTTTTACATGGCATTTCTGCTATGTATGTTTACTGAGCATGCTAGCACATTGTTTTACATGAACATTTCTACTAGGCATGTTTACTTAGCATTCCTAGTACATGGTTTTCACATGCTACATTGGTTATGACATTTGGTGTGTTTAATCGGGACAATAATACATTCATTAACATTGATCACGCCGCTCGGTAGTATGTAATGGTACCATAGGAATTGACAACTCCCGTTTCCGACTTCCTAGGTTTGTTTGGAAGTTGGGAATGACAGAATCCGACTACATAACTTAGATAAACCTTTAATTTGTTTAAAGGTTTGTCGCCACAGTCGCAAGGATTGAATGTATGCGATTAACATTACTGCATAAATGTTTGTAATCATAAAGCATTGTTTTCTTCAAAACATAACATTTGATTTAAACATAGGTTTATTCAAAAACCTTGTTTTGTACATTTTTCCTATGGTTGAGTAATTACTTGTTATTCACCATACATGACATTTGTTACACATTGGCATCATCACATAGCTTAAGTAGGTACTTGCTACTTGCTATGCATTTCATTTTGATATACATGATACATGTTGGTTGACATTAAACATGGTTTTCACATGAACATTTTGACATTGAACATTACATTTTGGTTGATTAATTATAAGTGACTTATGTAACGGGGCTATGTGTTATATGATAAAAGCATGGTGGACACGCCGCTGGTACTTCCTATATATAAGTGCTCTTATTGTATTATGCATTGTTGCGTTATCTAAACCACTTGGGCAAGACATGAAACATTTTTACAAGAACATGACATTGTTTTACAAATTACATATTTTATACAAATTCACTTTTTACTTGGTTATTCATTTAACCATGCACTGCCCTTTTTATCATCATTTGATTTTCATATCGATTTTCATGTGATTTCATAAAGGAAAACATCTTACAAGGTTCATGACTACATTTTTGTCAAACACTTCTTTCAAATCCAAGTAATGAATCTGCATAAACAAAACCTATGTATCTCACAGGCATTTTTATGCTGACGTACCTATTTTTACATGTGTTTCAGGTGCTAATGCATGATGATGTTTGTGCTTCACTTAGGCGGACTCGGGCCTTAGTGACTTAAAAGACAGTTAGTATGTTGTTTTAGTTTGAACTCAATAGACAATGTAAACTTTAAATCTTAATAATACATAACTTTAATTACCATGGTTGTTGAAACAATAACTTTGTCGCAAGTCACTCCCCGGCGTTTCCGCCGCAGTTTCGTTGTTTTAACGTGGCCGGGGTGTGACAGAAGAGTTGGTATCAGAGCCAATGGTTATAGGGAATTAGGTTATTAGCAATGCTTTGGGCTAGACTACAACTTTCTAGGACCCTAACACAAGTTTACTTATGTTTAGATCTTAAAACAATACCCGTCACCTATCCTTAGGTGATTACCAAAACTTGAACACAATTTTCCAAAATGATTTTGAAATCAATCATCTATCCTTATATGATTTCTTTTTGGCTTCGTGCCTTCCAAATTTTCAAAATCTCGTCTGTCACACCCTGGCTTTGCGGAAGCGTGGTTAATTTGGTGTGACTTCTTAATACCATAGCTTAATCATAACAAGCTATATGAATTAAAATATGCAAGATCATCCATTGAAAATAAAAATATTAAACATTGTCTTAACGGGTTAACACCCAACAACCATAACTTTGTCTAAACATTACAAATGCAAACTTAAAGTAAACATGGTTCAGGGACTGTGACTTGTCCAGGAAAGAGTCACAAGCCTCGAACCCTGGATGACCTCGGGCCTAATGCAGCGGAAAACAAGCCATACCGCGCCAGATCGTTAGTTTCCTGAAATACATGTAAGTTGAAAAATCAACAATAATGTTGAGCGAGTTCATGCGAAAGTGAGTATATAAACCTTATCTTTATCAAAAACCTGGTATGTAGCAAATAAGGAAAAAGAGATCACCAATGGTTTGCAAGGCCATTGATATGTGTGAAGTGCAAGTAGGGATGACTCAAACCTAGCGGATTTATGCGTCGGGCACTAAGTCACCCCGAGGTCCGTTATGCTGGACCTGGGGCTGGGCTCGCTACACCCAGATAGATCTACCGCTCCTGTCCCTCGGTCCTACTACGAGGATTAATGGCCTCAAGTTGTGCCTACCCACTCACATGATCTAAGTAGTAAACCTCCTTACGCTAACCATACCATGTATAAACATATTCATAATCATTGTAACATGTATTTCACCCCCGCAGTTTATAAAACTGAAAACAGTTAAGAGAAAAGGGGGACATGAACTCACAGTCAGTGCGTAGCTAAATCAAGCACTCCAAATGTCCGAAAGCTGTGCAACGACCTACATGTGCTAATTCTATTAGACGGATGGCCGTGCTTTAGCTTTATAGTTTAATTTTCGGGAAACAGTTAGACAACCGTTCCTTGTATATATTTGGTAGTAAATCTCCTTCCCAAGGATGGGGGAATTAATACATGTGCGTTTATAATATTAAGTCTCACTTAATATATTTTATTTCTCATTCCAAAATATAATTATTTTTCTCAAAAATAATATATTTTCTTTTTACATAATACTTTCCAAAATAATATGTTGACAACGTACGCATTCGTGAATATTTCCGTATAAAGCGTAAGTTACGTTTTAACGACTAAATGGTAATAGTAATTACCGTTGTAACTTATATGTTTGTCGTATAAGCGTTTGTATTATTTTGGGTTCGACAAAGTTAGTAAATATTATTTTTACTCTAAAAATAATATTTATACATTTTCACAAAATAATCATAAACAGTGTTGTGAAAAATATATTTATCGAATAAATATTTATCACGTTTATTTTTGTGAAAACCCCACCTCCGAATATTTGTAAATAAAGTCATGGCGAAATATATTTGAAAATATGTCAAAAGTAGTCTAACACTTGTAAATAATTCTAAGTGTTAGATTTTAGAAAATTTCGCCAGAGTTTCCCCTGTAACTGGAGGTGGCCACGCTTTCAAGCGTATCATTTTCTTTTACAAAATCATTCCAATACTTCTTTTAAATCAACCAATCAATTTCCAACACATTAAACAAGTTTCAACACTTCAAACTTGTAGACTAGTATGTAAAATCGCATTATTACATGAACTTTTAGTTTTTCTAAAACTATTGTGTAGATCTCGTTATATTTAGTGGATCTATGTATATAATAGTTTAGTCTTGTAAAAACCCCGTTTTTAGAACAAATCATCCTTTACAACTTCCCGACAACTTTTATAAAAATTGTTATTTTGTCGGATCTTTCGTTTCACAAGTGTTTATACACTTGTAGTTTATAAAAATCATCTTTGTTAACATGTTATCCAACTTATATAAAACATGATTTTCTCGACACTTGGTTCTACGAATATACCACTTGTACATACGTAGATCGGCTCGTTTTAAATACTATTTTACATGTCAAAACACTTTTACACAAGTTCATGTTTCCCGTGTGGTGGAGTTTCACCTTTTAACCCTCGTACCGCTAGAAACAAGCTTATGTTAAGATACATGATCTTAACAAAGTCGGGTTAAACGATGATAAGAGCCACCACATCGTAGATCGGGTCTCTACAACCAACATATTCGAATACTACGACTTTTACACGCGTTATATGCTTTTAACCAACAATATTCGAGTTTTAGTAGACTTTTTAGATTCAAAAGATGGGTTACCGACTTTTAACCGTTAAAAATCCTTTTAACCACTTTAGATACGATCAAGAACAAGTTTTAAATGTTATACCTCTAGCTCGGGGCTAGGGAAGATCTTTGGCGAAAATGGCGTGGATAAAAGCAAATGAACGAGGTCCTCCAACTTCCGCTTGCTTCAAGCTTCCTCGTACGTCATCCGAATGCCTTGTATGAGTGTGGAATGGCTAGATCAAAAACCGAAATGGATGGATGGCTTGTGGGTGCTCTCGGCCGAGAAGAGAGGGAGCAAGAGAGAGAGCAAGGTGTTGGTTGGAAAGTGTGAGAAGTCTTGTGTGTGGTGGAGGGTTTTTATAGAGAATTCAAGTGCTATCGTCCATCGGTTTATGTCGTCTAGATATCCACGTAATCTATTATAATAATCAAAAGGTGTACCCTTAGTTACAAAGGGACCAAACCGGCCCAAAAGGGGGGGGGGGTACCCAGTTGGATCTTGATCGTTCAGTTAGAGTTTAGTTAAGTTAAGTCGGTTAACTTTAGGGATTAACCCCGTTAGTTGTTTGATGCGTTATAGTGCGGGTGTTAGGGTAATCAGGGACCCTAACTGGCTCAGAAAAATACCAATAATATTTCTGGCAATATTTTTATGTTCCGGGTATAGTCCGGTTGTTCGGTCGGATAGTAATCCGTTAAAGTGCTTAGGTAATCCTTTAAGCGTTTTAAATAATATTTTTAGCGACACAATTTATTCTGCAAAGTGTCAGGAATAATTCCTCATATTTTGGCACTTTATTAATTAGCTAGAAGCTAGTGTGTTGATAAAAGTGCTGTGTTTCGTGCTTAGAGTACGTTTTTGGCACATCCAATCTCTATATCTTATTCCTAGAGACGTAGTTATACAACCCTTGTATTCCTACACACACTACGGGTGTAGTAAAATAATTCTGGCTCATTCAGGCCTTTAGAGGCAGTGTTTGCCTGATGCTGGCTATATCAGCATGTTCCATAGGTTATCCGTTCAAATGCTACTGTGCTTTTGTGCATCATGTTTGTCACTAGAGTCCAGTAAGTAAATAATGTAGTGACGGAAAAATCAAAGTATGATGCAGATATGTACAAGTATCAACAATCAAGTAGCAGTTTATCAGAAATCTCAGTCAAGCACAGTAATTAGGCAACAATTAATAGTTAATTAAGTCGTACGGATACCTGGTTTAGTGAGGGTTGTCACATTCTCCCCCCGTTAAATAAATTTCGTCCCGAAATTTTAAATTCTGCTTGTAGAAGCAGGGTTCTCAGGAAATAAGTGGGGGTATTTTTCTTTCATTCGGTCTTCACGCTCCCAGGTGAACTCAGGACCATGTCTAGCATTCCAACGAACTTTGACGAGCTTGACACTGCTCCGGCGGGTCTTGTTCACTTTCCAATCCGTGACCTCGACAGGTTCTTCAACGAAGTGGAGCGTGTCATCAATATGAATTTCGTCGGTAGGAATGGCAACGTTAACTTGAGTTGGACTTCTCTTCAGATTGGATACATGAAATGTATCGTGAACATTATTCAGTTCGGCAGGTAGATCCAACTTGTATGCTATGGTCCCAATTCTTTCCAAAACCTTGAAAGGACCAATGTAGCGCGGATTCAACTTCCCACGCTTCCCAAAGCGTGCCACACCTTTCCAGGGTGATACCTTCAACAAAACCATATCCCCAACCTCAAACTCCTGAGGTTTCCTTTTCAGATCTGCGTAGGTCTTCTGATGGTCACGAGCCGCACTAATGCGATCTCGGATCTGCGCAATCTTATCTGTAGTTTCCTGAACTACATCGGGACCTACAAATTGTCTATCACCCGCGTCAGACCAACAGAGCGGCGACCTGCACTTGCGCCCATATAACGCTTCGAATGGCGCGACACCAATACTGGTGTGGTAGCTGTTGTTGTAAGAAAATTCAACCAGGGGTAAATGCTTATCCCAGCTACCGCCTAAATCCATCACACACGCTCTCAGCATGTCCTCCAATGTCTGAATCGTCCGCTCACTTTGACCGTCGGTCTGCGGGTGAAAAGCTGTGCTCATATTCAGCTTTGAGCCAAAAGCTTCCTGGAAGGATTGCCATATCCTCGATACGAACCTCTCGTCTCTATCAGAAATAATCGAGAGAGGTACTCCATGGCGTGTAACAATCTCTCTCATGTAGATTTCAGCCAATTTGCTTGTATGATCCTTCTCGCGGATAGGCAAGAAGTGTGCTGACTTTGTTAAGCGATCCACTATCACCCAGATAGTGTCATGGCCTCTTGGCGTCCTTGGCAACTTCGTAATAAAATCCATGGAGATTTCTTCCCACTTCCACTGGGGAATTTTTGGTTGCTGCAGAAGTCCCGAAGGCTTCTGGTATTCCGCCTTAACTTTGGCGCAAGTTAAACATTTGCTCACGTAAATAGCAACATCGCCCTTCATCCTAGGCCACCAATAGTAATCTTTAAGATCTTGGGTGGATAGAGTACCGCGACTTGTGAGCTTCATCAAAGATAACCTCTCTTAAACCACCAAACAGAGGAACCCAAATCCTTTTCTCAAAACACAACGTTCCTTCCCTGTTTGGCACCAATATCTTCTCCATCCCACGGAGATATTCTTCCTCAAGGTTTCCCTCCTTGAGAGCTTCCTTCTGTGCTGCACGAACGCGTGAGGAAAGGTCGGTTTGAATTATCATCTCCATAGCCCTAACCCTTATGGGCTTGATTCTCTCTTTACGACTTAGGGCATCAGCGACCACATTCGCCTTCCCTGGATGATACTTGATCTCGCAGTCGTAATCGTTCAACAACTCGACCCATCGCCTTTGCCTCATATTCAACTCCTTCTGATTGAATATATGCTGGAGGCTCTTGTGATCTGTGAAGATTGTACACTTTGTACCGTAAAGGTAGTGTCTCCAGATCTTTAAGGCAAAAACCACTGCGCCTAGCTCCAAATCATGAGTGGTATAGTTCTTTTCATGCACCTTCAGTTGGCGTGATGCGTAGGCGATAACCTTTTGGCGTTGCATCAACACACAACCCAATCCTTGACGCGATGCGTCGCAGTATACCACAAAATCGTCGGTACCTTCCGGTAGAGCTAAGGTTGGCGCGTTGCAAAGCTTATCCTTCAAAATCTGAAACGCCTCATCCTGTTTGATTCCCCAATCAAACTTCTTATCTTTCTGCGTGAGGAGTGTCAATGGTTGAGCGATCTTTGAAAAGTTCTCGATGAACCTTCGATAATAGCCAGCCAAACCCAAGAATTGCCGAATCTCGGTTGGCGTCTTTGGCGTTTCCCAATCTTTGATCGCCTCGATCTTGGTTGGATCCACGTGGATTCCATCTCCATTCACCACGTGCCCAAGGAATTGCACCTCACGTAGCCAAAACTCACACTTGGAGAACTTGGCGTACAATTGTTCCTTCTTTAGCAGCTCCAGAATGGCTCTAAGATGCTGCTCGTGCTCAGCCTTTGTCTTCGAATAAATCAAGATGTCATCGATGAATACAATCACGAACTTATCCAAGTACGGCTTACAAACTCGGTTCATCAAATCCATGAACACTGCAGGTGCGTTTGTCAAACCAAACGGCATAACGAGAAACTCGTAGTGTCCATATCGAGTTCTGAAGGCTGTCTTTGGGATACTTTCCTCCTGTATCCGTAGCTGATGGTATCCAGATCGAAGATCGATCTTTGAATAGAAGCTTGAACCTTGAAGCTGGTCGAACAGATCATCGATTCTTGGCAGGGGATACCTATTCTTGATCGTCAGTTTGTTCAACTCTCTGTAGTCAATGCACATACGGAAACTACCGTCCTTCTTCTTGACAAACAAGACCGGAGCTCCCCAAGGCGAGAAGCTTGGTCGGATAAAACCCTTGTCTAACAACTCTTGAAGTTGTGTCGACAGCTCTTGCATCTCAGACGGAGCAAGTCTATAGGGTGCCTTAGCCACAGGCGCGGCGCCTGGAACTAAGTCGATGCGAAACTCCACTTGCCTTTGAGGTGGCAAGCCAGGCAAGTCTTCTGGAAAGACTTCTGGGTATTCCCTCACGACAGGGATGTCTTCGATCTTCGGCTCAGCAGCCTTCTTATCTACAATGTGTGCTAGAAAAGCAACACATCCTTTCCGCAAACACTTCCTTGCTTTCAGGCAGCTAATTATCCTTAACGGCGTCTCACGCTTCTCCCCATGAACAACAATGGTCTCACCATCATCGGTCGGGATACGAATAATCTTCTCGTGGCAAACTATCTCTGCCTTGTTACTCGATAACCAATCCATCCCTACTACCACGTCGAAGCTTCCCAACTGGACTGGTAGTAGATCTAGAGCAAACTCACGCTCTCCCAGCTCGATTACGCAACCTCGAATCACTTCGTTAGCTTCTACTAACTTTCCATTCGCTAATTCGATCGAGTATGGAATATCTAACTTACTAGCGGCTAAACCAAGCATGTTTCTAAATTCTAGCGATACGAAGCTATAATCGGCACCAGTATCAAACAAAACGGATGCATAGCGTTGGTTTACAGGGAACGTACCAGTGACAACGTTGGGATCCTGGCGCGCTTCCCTGGCTTCCATGTTAAAAACTCTTCCACGTGCCTGGTTTAATTCTGGGCAATTCCTCTTGAAATGCCCTTGATCTCCACAATTGAAACATCCGGGCCTCTGCCCGTTTCCACCATTGTTTCCAGCTTGATGGTTTCCCTGGTTCCGATTCATGGTGCCTGCTTGGTTAGCATTGTTGGCACGGTTCCCATCACCTCCCTGGTTTCCTTGTGGGCGGTTCCCATTACCACCACGGTTGTTCCTATTCCCATTTCCTCCTTGGCCTCCCCGGCCAGCATTAGCCCAACAGAAATCCTTCGTATGACCAGACTTCCCACATGATTCACAAACTCTCAGGCTGCAACGACCAGAGTGATGTTTTTGGCATGAGTTGCACTTGGGGTGTGCACCCATGTATCCCTTCCCTGTCTTTCTACCACCAGCTGAATCTTGAGCTGGCGCATTTGATTCTCCCTTCTTAACCACCATCCCGGTGCTCTGCTTGAAACTCGAAAACTTTCGCTTATTTCCACCTGAAGACTCCACATGAGTCTCTTTCTTCTTTGGCTCGACTTCATCAAACTTGTTCAACCGAATTGCCTCTTCGGTGAGAGCCACACTCAAATCAATGGCTTCTGTGATGGTTGCAGGTTTGGAAGAAGTCACCATGCTGATTATCTGAGGAGCCAATCCCCAGATGAAGCGTTCAATCCTTTTGAACTCCGGCGTAACCATATAGGGTACCACATGCGACAAATCGTGGAACCTCTGAACATATTCAGCTATCTTAGAACCTTCCATCTTCAGGTGCCAGAATTCGGTCTCTAACCTCTGGATTTCAGCGCGAGAACAATACTTCTTGCGCATAAGTTCTTTCAACTCAGTCCAGGTCAGTGCGTAAGCTGCGGCTTCGCCAAGGGTCTGGACCTGTAGATTCCACCAGGATAGGGCTCCATCCACAAATAGCCCTGAGATGTAAGTGACTTGTTGATCTAGCGCGCATTTGCTCATGCGAAGTACGGACTCGGTTTTCTCAGCCCAGCGGACGAAAGCAACAGCACCACCTGTGCCATCGAAGTTTATGGGCTTACAGCCCAAGAATTGTTTGTAGGTGCACCCTGCACATACATTACATCATAGGAACGGCATTAGCATCTGCTAAAGGAATCCATTTAGGCCATGGTATGTCTTAATGACTTAGGGTTACCATGAGGAGGATTTTGGTTGCCGTTAATGTTCGAGCTCCTTCCGCTTGGTCCTCCTTGCGAGGCAGCATATTGAGCAATGGCGTTAGCGATAACTTGCTGTAGTTCTTCATGAGTAGTGGGCATCGGCTGCGGTTGACATCTTGGTGCCATCTTCTAAAGATGCGTACGTCGTTTAGGCCATAATAAACATACGTATATAGTAATAGTAATAGCATATAACATCTCATGTTATCAATATATCACACACAACATCCCATGTCCCAACATCCCATGTCACAAATATCATACATACAACATCCCATGTCCCAACATCCGATGTTGCAAATATCATACATACAACATCCCATGTCACAAAACATAAATAAGCAATCAAGTGAATCAGATATGGTGAGAATACGGCGATTGTTATATATCGAGACCATAATGTGGTAAGGGTATCAGTACGTCACTGTATCATACAATCACAAATCAAATAGGGGCTACATCACCCCTGTCAAAAACAATATCACATCAGTGTCATATACATCCAGTACATCAACAAATATCAACAAAAATCAGTATCGTCAGATGGTCTCCAAAAGGCTGTGCAGTCACAATCGCGGTCGTCTCACCATCGTCTACCACTATGGCACCGATGAGCTCTATGCGGATGGGGGTGGAGGAGGGGGAAAGTGAGTGTAGAGTAAGCGGCGTAAATGAAGCCAATCCTCCTCCATCGCCTGCTGAGTGCGAATAACATAAGCGATCTGCTACTCCATAGTCGAAAGTCGGGCAGCAAAGTCCGGGGGTAGTGATCGAAAAGGCTGAAAAGATGAGGATGTCTGACCAAGATATGGACCTAGTGATAACTGAGCTCTCTCGAGCTCCTGGAGTCGCTGTGTATGGGAATCATGCTGATGGACAAAGGACATCAAGACGTCCTCTATGGTATGTCCCATATGGAATGGATGATATGGATCTGTGGGTGGCATCGGAGAGGAAGATGACCAAAGCAGTGGCATGCTGGTGGGATCGAATGGTGCTACATGAACAGAAGATGGAACAGGTGTCATCTGAGGCATGAAAGGCATAGGCATCGGTATGTGCCCAAAGGGGTGGGCTGAAGAGCCCTCTCCAGGCCCTGCTGGAGGTACAAACGGTGGGATCTGAAATGAAAAATCAGTATGATGTGCCTCAGTGTGATGTGGTGGAAGCGGTGGAACATCCTCGTCAGCCGGTATCCAACCGTGCTGAGCCTCCTCATCGGGTGGATCCATATGCTCTGCAAATAGAGCGTGCTCAGGCTCAATGGGTACATGATCAAAAGGAGCAATGACAGGATCAACATGATCAATATGATGGTCAACAGGGACGTCAGCAATCAAAGGTGGGTCAACAAAAGGATCAACAGCATGATCAGCAACTAACAAAGGGACATCATCAACAGGAAGATCGCCAACAGGCGGGTCAGCCAAAACGGGCTCAATAGGAACGTCAGCATGTACCAAGTCATGCTCGTGCACAGGATCGAAAGCAGCTGCCTGCTCTGGGGCTACGGCAGGCTCCGGGTCATCAAAAGCCATGTCAAAATCAAACTCTGGATCAAAGGGATCGACAGGATCAACGGGATCAACAGGGTCCTCCATATGCTGGTCCATAGGAATATACTCAATATCGCGTTCAGGATCAAATCCTGGAGGAAAAACGGGATCCGAATCCTCAATATCGTCGTGCTCGAACACAAAGCTCGGAGTGGGGGCGGCAGAAGATGCCTGATCGGGGTCCGATTCATGAACAAAATGCTGCGTGCTCACCTCGTGAGACGGTACAGATGCCACAGACTCAAAGGAGTCTGGGACTGGTGAGTGGACGGGCGAGTCTCCAGCTGGGGCATCAGCGATCATCAAGAGACCGCCAGCGGGTAAAGGGGCTGTATCAGGAATCTCATCCTCGTAAGGCTCGTCCTCAAAGAGATCAATGTCGCCGTCAGCCTCGGCGTCGGGTAGCAAGTCGTATGCTGGAATCACAACCAAAGGAAGATACTCAGCAGGATCGCCATCAATAGGCTCATAGGCACCCTCGGGTAGAGCGAAGGGCAAGGAGTCATCAGTATGCTCATCAGCGCCGTCGGGTAGAGCGAACGGCTGGAAGTCATCATCGTCCGTACTCGTGTAGTCTGAGGTATGCACCTCATGCTCCGATGACACAATGTCATCCGACACTATGGGTAGAGGTCCAGTGGTATTTGAGTCTCCGGTGCCTGATGTATCCATGTGTCTGTAACACAATCACAATTATGCACAAATAATCAGTAAATCAGGTAATCACATAAGTTACCAAATAATAATCACATAAACCTCCTAGTCCCACTAGCCTCCCAGCCTCCCAGACTGTCCTTCCTAGTCCCACTAGCCACTTTCCCAGCCTCCCAGACTGACTCCCTAGTCCCACTAGCCAACTTTCCCAGCCTCCCAGACTGACTCCCTAGTCCCACTAGACAACTACCTCGATCCATTAGATCGAGCCTCGGCCTCCCAGACCGAGCCTCAGTCTCCCAGACCGAGCCTCAGCCTCCCAGACTGAGCCTAAAATAATAAATAAAATATGCTCAACATTTGTTTATAAAAACATTTTGGATCTGGACTTAAGTGGTATGCAGTAAAAATGTTTTCGTGAGAGCCCTAGTGATCATAGTCTAGACTCGAGAAGGAATCCTAGTTCGCTATGATCAGAGCTCTGATACCAAGCTGTCACACCCTGGCTTTGCGGAAGCGTGGTTAATTTGGTGTGACTTCTTAATACCATAGCTTAATCATAACAAGCTATATGAATTAAAATATGCAAGATCATCCATTGAAAATAAAAATATTAAACATTGTCTTAACGGGTTAACACCCAACAACCATAACTTTGTCTAAACATTACAAATGCAAACTTAAAGTAAACATGGTTCAGGGACTGTGACTTGTCCAGGAAAGAGTCACATGCCTCGAACCCTGGATGACCTCGGGCCTAATGCAGCGGAAAACAAGCCATACCACGCCAGATCGTTAGTTTCCTGAAATACATGTAAGTTGAAAAATCAACAATAATGTTGAGCGAGTTCATGCGAAAGTGAGTATATAAACCTTATCTTTATCAAAAACCTGGTATGTAGCAAATAAGGAAAAAGAGATCACCAATGGTTTGCAAGGCCATTGATATGTGTGAAGTGCAAGTAGGGATGACTCAAACCTAGCGGATTTATGCGTCGGGCACTAAGTCACCCCGAGGTCCGTTATGCTGGACCTGGGGCTGGGCTCGCTACACCCAGATAGATCTACCGCTCCTGTCCCTCGGTCCTACTACGAGGATTAATGGCCTCAAGTTGTGCCTACCCACTCACATGATCTAAGTAGTAAACCTCCTTACGCTAACCATACCATGTATAAACATATTCATAATCATTGTAACATGTATTTCACCCCCGCAGTTTATAAAACTGAAAACAGTTAAGAGAAAAGGGGGACATGAACTCACAGTCAGTGCGTAGCTAAATCAAGCACTCCAAATGTCCGAAAGCTGTGCAACGACCTACATGTGCTAATTCTATTAGACGGATGGCCGTGCTTTAGCTTTATAGTTTAATTTTCGGGAAACAGTTAGACAACCGTTCCTTGTATATATTTGGTAGTAAATCTCCTTCCCAAGGATGGGGGAATTAATACATGTGCGTTTATAATATTAAGTCTCACTTAATATATTTTATTTCTCATTCAAAATATAATTATTTTTCTCAAAAATAATATATTTTCTTTTTACATAATACTTTCCAAAATAATATGTTGACAACATACGCATTCGTGAATATTTCCGTATAAAGCGTAAGTTACGTTTTAACGACTAAATGGTAATAGTAATTACCGTTGTAACTTATATGTTTGTCGTATAAGCGTTTGTATTATTTTGGGTTCGACAAAGTTAGTAAATATTATTTTTACTCTACAAATAATATTTATACATTTTCACAAAATAATCATAAACAGTGTTGTGAAAAATATATTTATCGAATAAATATTTATCACGTTTATTTTTGTGAAAACCCCACCTCCGAATATTTGTAAATAAAGTCATGGCGAAATATATTTGAAAATATGTCAAAAGTAGTCTAACACTTGTAAATAATTCTAAGTGTTAGATTTTAGAAAATTTCGCCAGAGTTTCCCCTGTAACTGAAGGTGGCCACGCTTTCAAGCGTATCATTTTCTTTTACAAAATCATTCCAATACTTCTTTTAAATCAACCAATCAATTTCCAACACATTAAACAAGTTTCAACACTTCAAACTTGTAGACTAGTATGTAAAATCGCATTATTACATGAACTTGTAGTTTTTCTAAAACTATTGTGTAGATCTCGTTATATTTAGTGGATCTATGTATATAATAGTTTAGTCTTGTAAAAACCCCGTTTTTAGAACAAATCATCCTTTACAACTTCCCGACAACTTTTATAAAAATTGTTATTTTGTCGGATCTTTCGTTTCACAAGTGTTTATACACTTGTAGTTTATAAAAATCATCTTTGTTAACATGTTATCCAACTTATATAAAACATGATTTTCTCGACACTTGGTTCTACGAATATACCACTTGTACATACGTAGATCGGCTCGTTTTAAATACTATTTTACATGTCAAAACACTTTTACACAAGTTCATGTTTCCCGTGTGGTGGAGTTTCACCTTTTAACCCTCGTACCGCTAGAAACAAGCTTATGTTAAGATACATGATCTTAACAAAGTCGGGTTAAATGATGATAATAGCCACCACATCGTAGATCGTGTCTCTACAACCAACATATTCGAATACTACGACTTTTACACGCGTTATATGCTTTTAACCAACAATATTCGAGTTTTAGTAGACTTTTTAGATTCAAAAGATGGGTTACCGACTTTTAACCGTTAAAAATCCTTTTAACCACTTTAGATACGATCAAGAACAAGTTATAAATGTTATACCTCTAGCTCGGGGCTAGGAAAGATCTTTGGCGAAAATGGCGTGGATAAAAGCAAATGAACGAGGTCCTCCAACTTCTGCTTGCTTCAAGCTTCCTCGTACGTGATCCGAATGCCTTGTATGATTGTGGAATGGCTAGATCAAAAACCGAAATGGATGGATGGCTTGTGGGTGCTCTCGGCCGAGAAGAGAGGGAGCAAGAGAGAGAGCAAGGTGTTGGTTGGAAAGTGTGAGAAGTCTTGTGTGTGGTGGAGGGTTTTTATAGAGAATTCAAGTGCTATCGTCCATCGGTTTATGTCGTCTAGATATCCACGTAATCTATTATAATAATCAAAAGGTGTACCCTTAGTTACAAAGGGGGGGGGGTACCCGGTTGGATCTTGATCGTTCAGTTAGATTTTAGTTAAGTTAAGTCGGTTAACTTTAGGGATTAACCCCGTTAGTTGTTTGATGCGTTATAGTGCGGGTGTTAGGGTAATCAGGGACCCTAACTGGCTCAGAAAAATACCAATAATATTTCTGGCAATATTTTTATGTTCCGGGTATAGTCCGGTTGTTCGGTCGGATAGTAATCCGTTAAAGTGCTTAGGTAATCCTTTAAGCGTTGTAAATAATATTTTTAGCGACACAATTTATTCTGCAAAGTGTCAGGAATAATTCCTCATATTTTGGCACTTTATTAATTACCTAGAAGCTAGTGTGTTGATAAAAGTGCTGTGTTTCGTGCTTAGAGTACGTTTTTGGCACATCCAATCTCTATATCTTATTCCTAGAGACGTAGTTATACAACCCTTGTATTCCTACACACACTACGGGTGTAGTAAAATAATTCTGGCTCATTCAGGCCTTTAGAGGCAGTGTTTGCCTGATGCTGGCTATATCAGCATGTTCCATAGGTTATCCGTTCAAATGCTACTGTGCTTTTGTGCATCATGTTTGTCACTAGAGTCCAGTAAGTAAATAATGTAGTGACGGAAAAATCAAAGTATGATGCAGATATGTACAAGTATCAACAATCAAGTAGCAGTTTATCAGAAATCTCAGTCAAGCACAGTAATTAGGCAACAATTAATAGTTAATTAAGTCGTACGGATACCTGGTTTAGTGAGGGTTGTCACATCGTCAAAGTTTGGGTCTAAATAATGTGAACACGTGCAAACTGGAAGGGTGAATGCCTGTACCCTGAGTTTTCTGTCTAAGGCTAGAGTGTTCGTACAAATCCGCAGTATCGGACCAGTCACTCTTACCTGGGAACTCTTGGGGTGAGTGTTCACTTATAGGCGAGCATGTCTTCGGTGATACGTTATTATGACTCATTTACTTTGATTTGTCACTGTGTGTTGTTTGTTTGCTTTGTGGTAACAAACAAATGACCACCATCCTTGCTTTTTGTCGATTTTATTGATATCTCAATTTTCATCACACCATCTCACTCGTTTTCTCTCATGTTTCCTCTTTTAGAATGCCTCCTCGACGTAACGTTCCATAACCTGATGCCGAACTGGCAGCTATTATAACACAACAGATGGCTGCTATGCTACCTGGTCTCATAACTCAAATAAACCAAGCCACCAATAGCAATGTTAATGCACCTGCTCCGTGCAACTTTAAACAGTTTAACTCGGCTAAACCACTCAAGTTTAGCGGTACTGAAGGAGCAACAGGGTTTCTCTAGTGGTTTGAGAGTCTTGAGAGCACTTTTCGCCATGTTCAGTGTCCGAACAATCATAAGGTCGAGTTTTCTTCAAGTGTATTTCAAAAGAGGGCTCTTACCTGGTGGAATGGGGTAATGAGAGATAGAGGTGCTGATGTCGCTTTGGGTCAGACATGGGAGGAATTCAGGGCTCTCATGATGAGAGAATTTTGTCCTCGTCACGAGCAGAGGGCACTCGAAGATGAGTTCCATGACTTGAAGCAAGACAGTGGTGAACACCGGGCTTATGCAGACAGATATGAGGAGTTAAGCATGCTCTGTCCTACAATGGTCACGCCTTTGGATAAGGCAATCGAGAGGTACATAGACGGTTTGCCAAATCCTGTTCAGGATATTGTCACTGGCAGCCACCCTACTACCGTCCGACAGGCCATTCAGCTAGCTGCAACCCTTACTGAATCTCAAATAAAAAAGGGTAAACTCTACAGAAAAGGTGACAAAAAGCATAAACAGCCTGATAGCACCACTGAGAAAAAGGGCAAGAAGGCTGCTGAGTCTTCAAAAAAATCGAGGAAGCGCAAGGCTTCCAAGAACTTCGTTGTCACTGCTCAGACAAATCAGGCTGCACAGAATCAGGCTACACAACCTGCTACCAAGAGGCAGTATGCTGGTAATGCACCTCTGTGCAACAGATGTAATAGTCACCCCCAGCCACAGTTGCAATGTCGCATCTACACAAATTGTGGCAAGTCTGGTCATCTTGCGAATACCTGCCTTTTTGCTCCAAACCAAAACCAGGAAACTCAAAACCAAGCAGCACAAAACCCTGCCCAGAATCCTGCACGACCTCACTTTCCGCCTGGTTCGTGTTACAATTGTGGGGATCTGACACACTACAGGAACAACTGCCCGAGGTTGGAAAATGCAAATCAGGCACCGGCTCGTGGTAGAGCTTTCAATCTTAATGCAAACGAGGCTCGCGCAAATAACGAAGTGGTGAACGGTACATTCCTTGTTAACAACAATCCTGCTTCTGTTCTATTTGATTCGGGTGCCGATAAGAGTTTTGTGTCCTTAGCATTTGAGCCTTTGCTTGCGATGACTAGAACAAGACTAGGAAAGCCCTTGACAGTAGAAGTAGCTAGTGGTGAACCTGTTGTACTCGACTCTGTTCTTCGAAATTGCCAGTTGAATCTCAATAACCATCTTTTCCCTATCGACCTCACACCTATGCAACTCGGGAGCTTTGATGTTATAGTAGGAATGGATTGGTTATCCAAGTACAATGCTGAGGTGGTATGTTTTGAGAAGTTGGTCCGTATACCGTTTTCGACTGGTGAGATCTTAGAAGTTCGTGGGGAGAAACCCGTCAGTGGCCTTAAGCTTATGTCTTTAACCCAAGCCCACAAATACCTACGAAAGAACTATGTTGCTTTCTTAGCACATGTTGTAGAGGAGAAAGGCAAGGGTAAGACTATCCAAGATATCCCTGTTGTTCGGGATCATCCTGAGGTATTTCCTAAGGAATTACCTGGTTTACCCCCCGTGCGCCAAGTTGAGTTCCGCATTGATCTTGTGCCTGGCGCAAGTCCCATTGCTAAGTCACCTTATCGTCTTGCACCGTCTGAGATGCAAGAGTTATCTAAGCAGCTTTAGGAGCTTTCTGACAAAGGATTCATCTGTCCGAGCTTTTCCCCTTGGGGTGCTCCTGTCCTATTTGTGAAAAAGAAAGATGGATCATTTAGGATGTGTATCGATTACCGTGAGCTTAACAAGCTTACCATCAAGAATCGATATCCCCTACCTCGCATTGATGATCTCTTTGATCAGCTACAGGGTGCTACTTGCTTTTCAAAGATTGATCTGCGTTCTAGGTATCATCAACTTCGAGTGGTCGAAGAAGATATTCCCAAGACAGCTTTTCGTACGCGCTATGGTCATTATGAGTTCACTGTTATGCCTTTCGGTTTAACTAATGCTCCTGCTGTTTTCATGGACTTGATGAATAGGGTTTGTAAGCCTTATTTGGACAAGTTCATCATCGTTTTCATTGATGATATTTTGATCTATTCTACGACTCGAGCTGATCATGAACAGCATCTTCGTCTTACAATGGAGTTCCTAAAGAAAGAACAGTTTTTCGCCAAATTCTCCAAGTGGGAATTCTGGCTTAAGGAAGTTCAATTTTTGGGGCACATCGTCAACGAACAACGTATACATGTAGATCCCGCCAAAATCAGTGCAATTAAGGATTGGGATACTCCTACTACTCCTACCGAGGCTCGTTCATTTCTTGGTCTAGCGGGTTATTACCGCCGTTTCATTGAAAACTTCTCTAAGATTGCGGTTCCTCTCACTGCATTAACTCAAAAGAGCAAACCTTTTGAGTGGGGATCTAAACAGGAAGAAGCTTTCCAGACCTTGAAACAGAAACTCTACGATGCACCTATTCTATCTTTGCCCGAGGGTAATGACGATTTTGTTGTGTATTGTGATGCATCCAACTTAGGCCTTGGTTGTGTTCTTATGCAAAGAAACAAAGTTATAGCCTATGCATCAAGACAGCTGAAGGTACACGAGAAGAACTACACCACTTATGATCTTGAGTTAGGTGCAGTAGTCTTTGCTCTCAAAATCAGGAGACACTACCTTTACGGTACAAGGTGTGTAGTTTTCACTGACCACAAGAGTCTCCAGCATATCTTCAATCAGAAAGAACTAAACATGAGGCAACGATGTTGGGATAAACTCCTAAACGACTACGACTGCGAAATTCTCTACCATCCTGGTAAGGCGAATGTCGTGGCTGACGCATTAAGTCGTAAGGAACACGTCAAGCTTCACTGTGTTCAGGTTCGATCTGACATTCAATCCCGCATAATTCAGGTTCAACATACTTGTGTTACACAAGACTTCATGGGTAAAGAGTTGCCATGTCACACTAAGCCTGAGCTTGAACTGAAAGACTTTCGGATATTCTATTTCATGGGCCGTTTGTGGGTCCCAAGTATAGACGATCTTCGCACCTTGCTTATGGATGAAGCTCACAAGTCTTGTTATTCTATTCATCCTGGTGCACACCCCCAAAAATCCACACGCGGAGTACCACCGCTTGGAGGCGTGACATGACCAGGATCAAGCCACCAATCATATAGAAGAATGTACAAAGTAAAAGTAATTGTAATTAAACCAAACCATTCCATATGAAAGGTGTTCCAAAACATAAGTATGTTATCACTGTTTAGCGGAAGCGTATAAATAAAACCCAACATAATAAAGTATGAAATGTCATAAAGTGTTTAACGAAACAATCACGATCCAAGCCCACAACGACCAGCTCCTCCATGTGCAAGCTCCATGTATCTAACGACCTGCAAGGCATGTAACAGAGGATCAACAACTAGTTGAGCGAGTTCACAGAAAGTAAATGCGTAATAGTAAGTTCGTTTGTAACATGTGGCTCTACTGGGCCGATAGTACGTTCTATTGGTGGGGGCTTCCCATGTTGTATATCCACTAGACTATTCGTAACCATAAGTGTTCTTCATAACCCGAGAACAGTAATACGTACAAGCTTTACGTAGGTTTTACGTAAGTATCCTTCACAACCGAGGATAGGGGTACGCGGGGGTTTACGTAGGTTTTACGTAAGTGCCTGACACAACCGAGGCAGTAGTGAGTATAAGTTCACGTAGGTTTTACGTGAGTGTCCTTCGCAACCTGAGGATAGTGAGCAATACGAGTATACGTAGGTTTTACGTATGTGTCCTGCACAACCGAGGACGATGGTATGGTAGTCTAGTAACAGTGTAAGTACGAATCTATTCAACCTTATTCCTTCAATCCCATTCCCAAGCCCTGGGAATCCCATGCCTTAGTAAGAGTGTGAACTCACCTTGGTTTGCTCGGTATGTTATTGCTTCTAGGGTTAGTTAAATGTCTAAGTCCGTTACACACGACTTAGGATACGTTGCACATGATTCGATGTAAGTGTTACATTCAATTAGGGTTTACAAGTCCTTGGTATCCAATTAATTGTGATTCGTGTGATAATTGTGTACTGAATAGCATGAGATAGACTGTTCACGTATACGGTATCCAGTAATATACAATATCATACAGTTATACACAGAAATGAACAGTAGTATGCAATTATATACAGAAGCGTACAGTCAGCTTTATTATAGTTGTTTGCCATAACACAGAACACTTATACACTTATTCACGCGTATCGAATTAACAACTAGGACAATACAACTCACTTGATAAAATCCAGACCCCTTTGCACTGTTAAAAAGGCCCCACAGGGGACAAGGGCTTAAAAACCCTGACCACATGTGAAAAAGTCGGACTAGAGGGACTCCCCTCCACAAATTCGGACTAAGGGGGGGGGGTTTCCTTGCTTAAAAACTCGGACAGTGGGTGGGGGGGTCTTCACAAGGTCGGACTAAGGGTGAGGGGGTAAAACTCGGACCCCTTATGTGCTTGTAAAAGTCGGACCATTGAATAAACAACAAAAGTCGGACAAGAGTCCTCCTCTTAAAACTCGGACAACTTAAAACATTCATAAAACTCGGACTGAACGTGTTTATCTTCAAAACTTCGGACCTTTGTGTGTTCATTACTAAAACTCGGATCTTGTTTCTCAATTATAAAGATCGGACCTCATATCATCAATCAAAGATCGGACTAGCAAGCATATAAAACTCAGACTTCATGTCATAACAAAAGCTCGGACCTTAATATTATTTCAAAAGTCGGACCATATGGTGTTTAATTTAAAACTCAGACAAAACAATCAGTCATTCGCTCATTGTAATTGTAACAGTTACGTTTTTCATACGATCTAGAAACCCTAATATTCCTATGCATCTGTATAGCAGTAATCCAATTATTAAATCAATCATTCTACAAATCATGTATCTTAATCATCAAGCAATCGATTGTACGACTAATCAACAACATTATCACAATAATCAGAATCCAATCAACAATTACAGAACTAGCATGTGAAGAACTAGGGTTTACAAGAATCACAAGAATCAAGAATTGATAACAATCAAACAATCAATAAACAATTACCTTGAATTGATTCTAAATAGATTGAAAGATCAAGATTGATGCAGAAGACTTGTGCCAATGATGGAGATGATGATTGCCAGAGAAGATCAGAGAAGTGCAAGTACGTGTTTTGGTTTTGTGTGGTGATTAGTGAATGATTAGGGTTAAGAATGAAGAGAATTTCACTAATTACCCTATACATCCCTAAGTATCATATTTTACATAAATACACCATCTCAAAATACATTTGACAAATCTTTCATAAGTAACACATAACCATACTCAAATGCAATATACTTAACTGAATCAAAACGTTACAGTTTCACAGCAAACTAAATGTGCAAATAAACCACTAAACAAACAATGAACGTGCAATAAATGCGAAAATAGAATCTTGGAAACTCGAGTTTTCACAGGTACCCAACATCTGAGAGAACAATCCAGAAACTAGAGAATATGCTTAGAGTGTGTGTGATTGATTTTGGTGGTAGTTGGGATTCACCTCTACCATTGATCGAATTTTCCTACAACAATAGTTATCACTCTAGCATGGCATCTTTCGAAGCTTTATACGGTCGAAAATGTCATTCACCGGTCTGCTGGAATGAGATAGGTGAAGCTCAGCTTACTAGACCTTAACTCATTCTAGAGACTACAGATAAGGTCAAGAAGATTCGTGATAACCTACAGACAGCTAGAAGCCGTCAAAAGTGTTACGCGGATCGACGACGCAAGCCCTTAGAATTTCAAGTCGGTGATCACGTCCTACTCAAGGTGTCCCCTTGGAAAGGTGTGATTAGATTTGGAAAGAAAGGAAAACTTGCACCACACTATGTTGGACCATTCAAGATCTTTGAAAGAATCGGAAAAATAGCCTACAGACTTGAGCTACCTCCTGAACTTAGAAATGTTCATCCGACTTTCCATGTGTCCAATCTCAAAAAGTGTTTAGCTTATGAGAACCTCCACATACCACTTGATGAAATTCGTGTTGATAACATGATGCACTACGTTGAGAAACCTGTGGAAATTATGGACCGTGAAGTCAAAAAGCTCAAACGCAAGCGCATTCCTATTGTCAAAGTTCGCTGGGAATCTAAACGTGGCCCAGAGTTTACTTGGGAATGTGAAGATCAGATGAAAGCGAAATATCAGCATCTATTCTCACAAGTTTCATCTAAATAAATTTCGGGACGAAATTTCCTGAAGTAGGGGAGACTGTGACATCTGTGCTTGTGATATCATTACAAACTCTGAAAAATACAATATTAATTAAACAGTGTATTTTGATCCCAATGTTTGTCATTTATGTTTGATTTTATGCATATGTTGATTTTTGATTGATTTTGAACTCTATATCGCTTTCTAGGAAGTTATACGCGAACTGGTGCGTAATCGTAATCAGTTTAATGCGACAAACACTCCGGAACAGCATCATAAACTTAACATACCTTAAATAACCTTTACATAACTTTGAAATAAGTTTTAAAGGCTTTGGTATGGCAAAAACAAGTTTATTCGCTCATAGGGACTATTTGCGTCAACTTGCAAAAGTCTGCCGTTTTGTATGGAAACGTACAGTCCGGAACATGATCATAAGTTAAACATACCATATATAACCTAAACATGGCTTAGAAATAAGCATTGATGGGTTCGGTGTGCGAAAACATGCTTATATGATCTTACAGGGACTAAAAGTGTCAAAAACGGCGTAACTTTGCATTTTCGCGCTTATCTTGCGTTCTGACCACATCTGGACATCCAAAATTTTTGTACGCACTAAAATATTTTTATTTTAGTGATCGACATGCAAAAATTCCATTCGTTTCGCAATTTGGATCGTTTTCGCGCCCGTTACGACGTCCGTCGTAATTAGCCGAACAACGCAACCGTACGGCCAAAGCTGTCAAAATGTGAAACTTGCTGATTTGCAGCAAGGGCCTTACAAACCGTAAGGGTCCCCTTGCGGACCGTAAAGCATTCCCAGCGACCAGAAACATGAAATCAGCTGTTGTTTTGTAAGATCAGGCCCTTGTATGCAATTTCCATGTTTTGGGGAACAAGTTATCCCTTCTCCAAGGCTTTGAATCTGCTTACAACAAGTGTATGGCTAGGATTTAATGCTTGGGGACTACACAAACACTTGTTTTGATCCTATGAACTCACTACATGTATAAATAGCATGGCCTTTCACTTGTTTTCCTTGCTCATTCTTCTCATTTCTCTTCTACATCTGCTTTGGAGAGCTTCCTAATCTGATTGGAGGTTTATTCTTAGTAGAAAAGATAGCAAGGACCCTTAGTGAGCATTCTTTCATTCTTTTATTGCTTACTAGTTTAAAAAGTCAAACAGTGTTTGACTTTCAGTTTGACCAGTCAATGGTCAACGCAAAGTTCGGTTGAACTTTGCAACTTGATTGTAATCACGTTGGTTATAATCCTTAGTGATTATACCCGCTGATTACCACGTTTACTAGGTGTAGTGACGAGTCAAAGTTTCGGTCAAAATGCGTTTTAGCATGCATTTTGCAACGAAACTACTTTTAGGTATCAAAACACTTTGTTTTGATACCAAATCAGTAGGTTAAACATGTTTTGACATGTTTAACTCGTCACTATTAGTTTAGTGCTTGTTTAGGGTCGTGAGTTAAGCGGTCTAAACCCCCCTTAGACTTTCGAACCCGACCCGTTTGGTCGATCTTTAGGATCCGACCAAGCTTGCTTAGTGATCATAGTTGCATAGGGAATAACCTCTGAGGTTATACCTTATGATCACATAGGATTGTTAGTCATTTGCTAGTTAGCTTGTATGCCCATAGGAAATGACCAAAACGCCCTTTCGAAGTATAAATCCGTATTTTGACTATGTGAACAAATTTTTGACATGTAAACTGAATTAGTAACATGTTTAGGAATAATTGGGCATGTAAGACTTGGCATAGCACATAGTTAACCATCCGAACATAGTTTTACGCTAACGACGCCTTATAGTAGCTTATGTTACCATAGTGTGTCGAGACGGGTCAAAAGCACTTAGGTAGACTTTCAAATCAGAATGTAGAGCCTATTAAATCATACCATATGAGTTCCAATACTCATTTGATTTATAGAACCTCATTCTATCCTATCTCCCGATTTAGGATCCGTTTATTAACATAGTTACCTATACTAGTGCCGTTTGATTCCATGATACTTGGAGCTTAAATTGGTCTTATTCTCAAGACTAATTAGCAATTCCAAGTGAGTACATAGTCCCCCTCTTTTACCATTTTCAAATACTTTGGGGTGATACACATGTACATACGTGTTACTTTCGTGCATTTCATGCTTTTATGACATAAACATGCTAGTTTCATCTAGTACATATCTAGTACATGTTTTCAATTATGTTTTGCTATGTATGTTAATCATGCTAGCACATTGATTTATTACTCATTTGTTGCATATGCTTACTTAGCATATGTACACATTGTTTTACATGACATTTCTGCTATGTATGTTTACTGAGCATGCTAGCACATTGTTTTACATGAACATTTCTACTAGGCATGTTTACTTAGCATTCCTAGTACATGGTTTTCACATGCTACATTGGTTATGATATTTGGTGTGTCTAATCAGGACAATAATACATTCATTAACATTGATCACGCCGCTTGGTAGTATGTAATGGTACCATAGGAATTGACAACTCCCGTTTCCGACTTCCTAGGTTTGTTTGGAAGTTGGGAATGACAGAATCCGACTACATAACTTAGATAAACCTTTAATTTGTTTAAAGGTTTGTCGCCACAGTCGCAAGGCTTGAATGTATGCGATTAACATTACTGCATAAATGTTTGTAATCATAAAGCATTGTTTTCTGCAAAACATAACATTTGATTTAAAGTTAGGTTTATTCAAAAACCTTGTTTTGTAGATTTTTCCTATGGTTGAGTAATTACTTGTTATTCACCATACATGACATTTGTTACACATTGGCATCATCACATAGCTTAACTAGGTACTTGCTACTTGCTATGCATTTCATTTTGATATACATGATACATGTTACACATGACATTAAACATGGTTTTCACATGAACATTTTGACATTGAATATTACATTTTGGTTGATTATTGATAAGTGACTTACGTAACGGGGCTATGTGTTATATGATTAAAGCATGGTCGACACGCCGCTGGTACTTCCTATATATAAGTGCTCTTATTGTATTATGCATTGTTGCGTTATCTAAACCACTTGGGCAATACATGAAACATTTTTACAAGAACATGACATTGTTTTACAAATTACATATTTTAAATTCACCTTTTACTTGGTTATTCATTTAACCATGCACTGCCCTTTTTATCATCATTTGATTTTCATATCGATTTTCATGTGATTTCATAAAGGAAAACATTTTACAAGGTTCATGACTACATTTTTATCAAACACTTCTTTCAAATCCAAGTCATGAATCTGCATAAACAAAACCTATGTATCTCACAGGCATTTTTATGCTGACGTAACTATTTTTACATGTGTTTCAGGTGCTAATGCATGATGATGTTTGTGCTTCACTTAGGTGGACTCGGGCCTTAGTGACTTAAAAGACAGTTATTAGGTTGTTTTAGTTTGAACTCAATAGACAATGTAAACTTTAAATCTTAATAATACATAACTTTAATTACCATGGTTGTTGAAACAATAATTCTGTCGCAATTCACTCCCCGGCATTTCCGCCGCGGTTTTGTTGTTTTAACGCGGTCGGGGTGTGACACATAGGACTAGTTAGGCGTCTCGAACGCGCTATCACGCGAACGACGCATTAAAGTGGCGTAAGCTACCTTAATGGGTCATAAGCACTTAGGATACGTTTCGATTTAGAATGTAGGCTTTGTTAAACCATATCACATGAGTTCCAACACTCATTTGGTTTACAAGACCTCATTCTACCCGATCTTCCGATATTAGGTGTCGATTCCCTAACATAATATCTGTTACCCTAGGAACCACTTCAACACTTGAACTCTTAGTCTTTTGAGCTTTGTTATACCCTTTAACCGGGACTATACGCAACCCCAGGCGAATACATAGTTCCCCTCTTTTACCGTTTTCAAATGTTTTGGGGTGATTAATATGTGTAATCGATTTGTTTTCAAAATGTATGGCATATGTGTGTTCACTAAGTGCTTTATGTGTAGTATTCTGATTATGCAAATGCGATGTTTATCTGAATCCTTATGTGATCTAACTATCTTCATAGTTAGATTCATTTAAGATATTTGAAGTACAGTCTTAGATCTTCCTATCATCATAGTAAGGTTTTTCAGAAGTACTTTACAATTCGATGGTTGGTTTTGTGTAGATGGTTGGTCATTCAGATAACGAAACTAGATAATACAATAATCACATGGTGGATACGCCGCTGGTACTTCCTATATATAAGTGTGCTTATTATATTATCCTTCGTGGCGTTATCCCGAATCACCATTAGGATTTAGGATTTGTTTTGGATTCAATGTGACAAAAAACGAATCCTTATAGCATCTATCTATCTTCATAGGTTGATACTTGTAGGATGTTTAAAGTACTGATATTGGAGTCCTTGATTTGGATTCATTGTGTGCTTTAATGCGAATGTGAGTAGACAATGTGACAGAAACCGAATCCTTATAGCATCTATCTATCTTCGTAGGTTGATTCTTGTAGGATGTTTAAAGTACTGATATTGGAGTCCTTGATTGGATTCATTGTGTGCTTTAATTCGTTTTTACGAGTTGGTACAACTTGATGATTTATGTGTTATGTGGTAGTTGTCATTTAGATAATGAAACGGGTATAATAAAACAAGAACATGGTGGATACGCCGCTGGTACTTCTTATATAAAAGTGTTTCTATTTTATTATTCTTGTAGCATTATCTGGACCACTTTAGGATTTTGTGTATGATTGTTTCAATGTTCAATTATCCAAATCTTTGTAGAAGCTTCCATATCTCTATCTCTATATGTTAGATTTTTAGAAAGATATCTGAAGTATTATCATGACTCATTGATTTGATTCATTTAATACTTACAGATGTTTTGATTTATTTCAAAACAGTTATTATTAATCCTCGATTGCATTTCTAATAACATATTAACAAGTTTTTACGATGGTTTAAACAAGATTTCAATGTAAGGCATAAAAATGACTTAGTAAATATCATATTGCCATATACAAACCTATTTTGTCATGAGTTTTCACAATTAAGATTAAAATATTGCAATACCAAATGTTTTGCCATTTATATGGCGAATAAAACCTATGTATTCGCCGGCATTTTTATGTTGACTGTTTTTCTTATATGTTTCCGGTTTTCGACTGTTTCAAGCATGCAACGAATAGGACTGCATTCGGGCCTTAGACTTCTAAAACAAAAGAACAATTACATGTATTCTTTGTTTGTAAAACGATGTTAACGATATTGAAACAATTTAGTACCAGTAGTTGTGAGCAATTTGTAACGTGACTCCCCGATATTTCCGCCGCGTGTTGTTGTATTACGCGATTGGGGTGTTACAATAATCCTCGTTTGGCTAAATCACTTTCCACGAACGGTACTGTTGAGCAACGAGTCATCCTTAAGTTCATCAAGTGCAGGAGCAAAAAATAAAATTTCTACATCCGTGAGGTATGCCGAGGTCAGCATCCTTTTCGTGTGAAATCACCAGACTTATGTATAGCTTCATCGACGTCTTTGTTCCGTACTTATCCCACTTTGACCAAAGGCTTGGCATCTACTACAAACAACTAAGACCAAAATATCATGGTCAATATCAACTGAAAATCTCTTTTCCCTTCGTATGAACACGTTAAGACGCTACGATTCCGAAATAAAGGGCATAATGCCTGACTTGAATCTGATCCAGTCTGTTGACGAATTTACTTGAATCACCTGTTACCAGCAATTATTATCTCCTTCCCGAACCCTTACGTACGATGGCATCATCAACGATAACGATTCTCTCTTACACCCGTTTTGGATTACTTTCACCATGGTTACATTGAGAAAATTCTCGGTGGTGCACCCAGCACATGTGATCCTAGGATTTGAGTATATTGGCCTTTAACTACCATTAGCACAATTCCAGTTTGTTTTATTTCTTCGACCCTTCGTTTATGATGTATGACATTCGTGTCCATTCTGGTATCCTCGAAAAATAAATAAGTACGCTTGCTTCTTGAAGTATTGACTACTTAATATTCAGATCACTCCATGATATCTAAATACTAGCTTTTACAAGTCACCCAAATTCAATGTAGAATTCACCTAAAATATATTTTGTGCACCCCCCCCACCATACATGTTAAACACATTGGTCAATGTCATACCGATGCATGACACACTTGTGTTTCAACTCTGCTGAGTATCTCCCGGGCTTAACATAACTTGTTACAATACTTTTTATCATCGACCTCCCATTAACCCAGCTTATATTTCAACTTAAGACCATATACAAACTGGCATGTCTTAGTATTTTTCCTTGATAGCCTAACTTAATCTCCATTCGAAATCCTTATGCAAGAATTCACTTCGTTACATCATGACCTCTTCAAGCCATAGTGGTTTCATCTACACAATTCTAAGCACTAGTGTCGCCACCATGACAGTAGCTATACCTGGGTACTAGGCGGTGCACTATTCCATCTTATTCGTGAAAGGAAACTGGACCACCAAACTTCAATACCATGATACCAATTTGAAATTACGTCATCTCTTTGCTTTGGTGTATACCCACAAAGTAAGTGACTTTTTATAGTTCTTCTTAGCCGCACTTATGTGCACCTACTCTACTGGAATCGATTTCGTTGTTATGATAATTGACTATTCTATACCTGTATATAACTCCTTGTAACTTGTTTGGATGAACACTTGAATCATCGCAATCATGTAGTCTGATCTTATCTCATCTCATTGTACCATCATATGCTTTGACGGTCTTCTTTCAACAAGGGGATGATGTGACACCCGGCATTTTCAGGTTAACATAGTTAACACAAACTACGTTATCTCAAACGCTTATTCATGCATAACACTTGATTTAGGTAAATTAAGTGTGTAGGTTGACGTGGTGCGGTGTGTATATATATTTTAGATATATTTTAGCTCTTTTTACTCGTAAATTCAAGTTTTAAATTTATAAAACACAACATAATACTATCACTCTACACACACGTTAGGGTAAGTGCACCCATCGCGGACGTAGTATAGTGATGGCAAGATACCGAGGTCTTCCAAGGACACAAGAGCTTTTAATACTGTCTTATCGTTAACGTCTAATCTAACCAAATTTTGATATAAAGGTTTTAAAGTTATAAAAAAGATAAACTAAAAAGCAAAAATAAAATATAAGGAAAAACAAATACACAAGAAGGAATCACTAGGTTCCAACTCCTCTTTTATGTATCCTTTAATGATTTCCGTACTTTGCTCATTTTATGTAACACCTCGAATTTTTGTGTCCAATGATGTGTTAACACGTGTCATTTGATTACACGTGGCATTGATATTAAATAAAGGACTAATATTGACAAACCTTGAATGTATGTAAATTCGAGGGTTATAAATGTCAAACAAGGGTAAATATACTGTATAGTAACCCTAAGTAGTGCTTATACCTTCAAACGAATGAATCATGGATCGTACGGAAGCGAAACGTGGAAGAAAGTGAGAGATTACAAGCTACAGGGGTTAACTGTGTCAACATGTTTAATTATACCTCTGAGTGACCCTTTAACGCTCCCGAGGCTTTGTAACAGTATTATACGCTCAATAGAATATACTGTATAAATTCCGCGAAGTTCCGCTTTAAAACGAGAAAGTTATGATCGAATTCGTATGAGGAGGGTTAAAAGCGTCAATAATGAAAGTTAAGGCTTTCAGAATAATTAAATAAACTAACCAGGGACTTAACTAAGCGAGTAAATAACACGAGGCCCTTAGCAGTAAATAATCAAGGACCAAATCGCAAAGTTACCCCTTCAAAACCCGAAAGGTCAAGTTAATAATTACTAAAGATTTCATTAATAATTACTAAAGATTCTGTTATTTATTACCTAGATTTAGTAATGATTATAAAAGATTTAAAATCTCAGAAAATCCACCCTCTCGCGGGCCGCGTAAGGGTTCGGGTTAAGTTGAGGCGGGCCGCGAGCCTATGATTGAACGCGCCTGATTTTTAAACTTCAGGCGGCCCGCGTAATATGTGTATGGTTCCTCCATGCGGGCCGCGTCAGGCGCCCAGATGCAGAAACATGCTTAAATTGGCTGTTCAGCCTTCTAAAAGCCATGAGATGCGTTTAAGTCCTTCCAATTGACCCCTAAACAACCCCTAAGCATTAGGAACACCTATTGGAAGGTTGTGGTTAGTTGAGGGACTTGTGTGTCAAAAGTTGTGATGAAAACTTTACTATAAATAGGCATGTTATGTGCATAAGTTTCACCACACCTCACAACACTACTTCTGATCATTCTTGGAGCTCTCAAGCTTCCTTCTATATTCCTAAGTCTCGCATTAAACTTCGGTAAGTTGCCTAACCTTTTGTGGTCTCGTTTTTCAATGGTTTTAGCTTATAAACCAAACCGTCGTAATGAACGGTTGTCATAGCGATAATTCACAAATGGTCCAGTGAATTGTCGGATCAAAAGTAGTTATGAGTTGGTATTTATGTGGGTAATAAACCCCTAAAGGGGTTCCCTCTGATCACCGCTCTAACTATGTCGAATGTCGAGTCAAACGTGCACTTAAAAAGTCAACATAAAGTCATTTTGCGATTTCTTGCATAATCTGTAATGTAGCTGATATGTAACTTGTTTTGATGTTCGTAAAACATGATATTAAGTATATAAACTTGTCTAAACCCGTTTGATTCGGCCATTTGCTATATTGACCCGGTTAGGAACCGAAAGTCGCAAAAGTTTGACTTTTGCTTTGACTACGGTTCTGACCCGTTTTAGTACAATGTAGATATGCCTTAGGACTCTCTTAGGACCAGGTTACATGATGGTATAAGCCTCTGTGACCGGTTCGTGGTTTGTCCGAGTCTTTTACGCATTTCCGCTAATTACTTAAAAGTTGACCATAACGCCCTTTATAAATTTAAACGAGATTTTCGGACATGTGAACGGATCATGACCTTGGTTACTGAATTCTAAACATGTCCCTAAAATTTCATGTCAATCCGAGGTCCAGAATAAGAGTTATGCCAATTAGCGCAAATTGCGAAACTTTAGTAATTAAATAGCGCAATTAGCATAACGCCTATCTAAACCCGGATTTCGACACCAAAACTTTTACTCGCTGATTAAAATAATATTTTGGGATTTTTAAAGATTTTTAATTATTTTTACCTTGCTCATAACCTGCGGTTATGGCTACGATTCGGTAAATACTAAATATGCCCTTTTCGGCCATAAATCGAGTTCTATAAGGTCTTTTGACCCGATTCCAGTTGCTACTAATTTTAAATAATAAATAAAGTATTTTGGACTTTATAAACTGTTCGGGAAACTCAGATTTCCTGTAGAACTCGAAAAACCCTTTAAAAATCTTTAAAATGACCGAAAAACCCCTACGGGGCGTATCACCAACTTAAACTCGTTTCGGGCATCACGGAAGGTATCCTACTGATACCACAACCTCTTTAAGGCATATTGAATTAGGAAACAAGCGTAGGACTCTCACGGTTACCCGTTGCGCCTATTGCGCGCACGATTCGGCTTATGTAACTAGTTTACATAATTTAGCCGAAACGGGTCAAACTATATTGTTTTAACCCCAAAATCCAGAGTATGATTGTTATACCCATATGAAACAAGTCTTCAAACTTGTTGGGTCAAAATCACACTCCATTCACGGTTTTCGCCTTTCACGCGATTAAACCGTAACAATTCTTTAAGACTAACCGGTCTAAGCTTAGGCTTAATTAAAGACCCGTTAGCATTCTAATTGGTTATTTATACCATCGTTCCAGACTAGAGCCTTCCGGTAAATTGTACCTACGCTTACTTAAGTGAATACGACTGAGTTATTATTCTTGCTATTTTAAGACAGGAGCTAGCTCAGGTAAATACTCTTAACTTATTTCCCTATACGGGCTGGGGATACGGTATAATAATACCGCTTGGTGGGGTATTGAATATTTAATCGGATTGTGATTAAGTTATTGAGGTAACCCGGTTTGATCCGAATTGTTTGAAATAAAAGCCTTTAGGGGTTAATGACCATGTCCCGGATATCCTTGACATCATTGTATTATAAAATGGTCACGTCTTATGCACGGGGTGTAGGCATACACCTGACCGCTGCATAAGGGAAACGGTATCTCACGCTCAGTGGGCCTATACTTGTGACGTGTCTGTTAATCTTGACTCGGTTTCTATATCGGGCCCTGAACGTACAACGAACATGTAAATCTGTATACAGGATCATAAACATGATTGTCTCAAGTTATAAAAGATTAATTTTGCCTCTGTGCATTTTAATCAAAGTGTCAAAATAATTTGTGCGTGGTGCATCTAAATCAATTTTCCTAAACTCTTTTCAAATAAGTCAGTTGAGTGTATTTACCAGTGAAAACTGACGTATTTTCAAAAGTCTAAGTGACAGGTACAAGTACGTAATAGGCTGGGAGCTGCTCAGGACATTAATAAGGAATCTTGCAAGTTCTAGGCGTCTAAAGTCTGTTGAACAATTTCTTTGTTTTGATTCACCTGTGGATCCTTTACTTTCCGTCGTAACACTTGATATTATTTCATATCCGGAACGTAATATATTTTATCTTTTGCTTCCGCTGTGCATTCATATAATTGTGTGGTTTGACTATATTGTTGCCAACTACGTCACGGTAATCCCCCACCGGGCCCACCGGTGATATACGTGGAAATTGGGGTGTGACAGGTTGGTATCAGAGCCAACACTGAGTGAATTAAACACTAGCCTTTGTGTTTAATCTCAGTTACGCAATTGCACATTCTTGAGTCTAGACAAGAACATAGGACGAATTCCAAATTCGCTTCGTTACTTCTTTGTTATTTTTTTTTCTTTTTTTTTTCTGATTAGCCCTCGCATGGGTAAGTCATGTTCTTAAGAAGTCCCGTTTAGGCAACCGTATACTTGTTTTAAATTTTTAAGGGGAACGATTATGTTAAGATATCATTCCTATATTATATATGATCTACCATCATAGTGAGATGGCAAAATCTAAAAAGGGCAAGACCTAGCTCATGTGTCATTTTAAGGCAGGGCCAAGATGGTAGTTCCATAATTAGATTCAGATCCTCGATAACATTCCAAATAAGGATTGTTCCACGATAATTATTAATTAAAGAATCTTAAAGAGTAAAACCTAGCCAGGTGTCATTATAAGACCCAGCAAAGATGGTAAGACCTAATTAAAAGATTCAGAATTCCAGTTAACCTCTGTGATCATGTTAACATCCATGGCAGATGTGATTCATTAAAAATCGCACGCGTCATTCCTATAAGAGAATCCTTCTATGGATTCCAAAACCCAAATTAGTGATTTATAAATCATGGGTTAAATCGTCAATAAAGATGATCATTTTTAAAACATCCATTAGTGATGTAGTGCCTACGGGCCAAACTTATTAAACATCCATTAGTGATGTAGTGCCTACGGGCCAAACTTATTAAACATCCATTAGTGATGTAGTGCCTACGGGCCAAACTTATTAAAACATCCATTAGTGATGTAGTGCCTACGGGCCAAACTTATTAAACATCCATTAGTGATGTAGTGCCTACGGGCCAAACTTATTAAACATCCATTAGTGATGTGGTGCCTACGGGCCAAACTTATTAGACATCCAATAGTGATGTAGTGCCTACGGGCCATACTAATTGTCATATAAGACAAAAGGCAGTGGTAGGCTATGACTCCCTGTCAGAAAAAGGTAATGAACTAGGTTCAAACCTCAAGGCTTTGATTCTCTGAAATCCTAGCTTATAAATTATAAATGTCCTAGTGACTAGGCCTATTGTGCCAGAATACCTTCATGCTGTGATTCTCTGAAATCATAGCTTATAAATAATATATGTCCTTATGACTAGGCCTGTTGTGCTAATAGATTTAAGGGCCTTGATTCTCTGAAATCCTGGCTTATGATTTAAAATTTGTCCTTGTGACTAGGCCCTCTGCGCCACCTTAATATCCTTGATGCTTTATAACTAGGATAAATTATAATGAAGATGATAATTAAATATAACTAACAAATTAACCAATATGGTTTATATTACCATGGTTAATAAATCGTTTAAGACGATAAAACTGTAAGAGCTTCCATATAAACCTTGCCCTTGTTTGATTTTATGTAGCATATAAAGCTACATGGCTAGGTCAAAGGAAGAGAACAGTCACTCTCTGGAAAACCGCGATGATGAAAGGATTAATATAACCAGAGGAGAGCTTCGTACATTGATTGATTCAGCGGTATCTAAAGCTGTAGAGGAGCGATTTAGGGAATATAGTGAGACTAATAGTAAAGCCTCATCTATACCTCACTCTAAATCTGTCTCTAAAACTCATTCAGAGCCTCATAACGAGCCGCCCTCTAAGAATGAAGGACAAAAGAAGGATGACGATCGTCATTCATCAAATGAACACAGTGTTCCATCCAAGAAGCAAGTGTTCGATAATGAACAACGTACCAAGTCTTGTACCTATAAATACTTTTCTTCCTGTAAACCCCGAGATTTCACGGGGGAAAAGGGAGCAGTAGATTGTATGACTTGGTTGGAAGAAATGGACACGGTGGTGGACATCAGCGGTTGTGCTGAAAGGGATGTAGTAAAGTATGTATCCCAATTGTTCAAAGGAGAGGCACTGGCATGGTGGAGGTCTCTCATTCAAGCTACTGGGAAGATCCCGCTCTATAACATGACATGGGAGCAGTTTGTTACTCTCATTAGGGAGAACTACTGCCCTCAACATGAGGTCGAAAGAATCGAATCGGATTTCTTATCGTTGGTTATGACAAACTTAGATTGTCAAGCTTACCTTACCAATTTCAATACCCTGTCCAGACTGGTTCCTTACCTAGTAACCCCAAAACCCAAGAGGATTGCTCGCTTCATTGGGGGTTTAGCCCCAGAAATCAAAGCCAGTGTTAAGGCTTCGAGACCTACTACATTCAGGTCAACAGCAGATCTGTCGCTATCTCTCACACTCGATGTGGTTAGAAACAAGGCTGCCAAGGCCTCTGAAGATGGAAAGAGAAAAAGGGAGGGTGAGAATTCTGATCGCTCCGATAGGAAGAGTACCAGGTTTAAAAGAGACAGCCAGCAGTCGGTTGAGAAGACCAAGTGCGAAACCTGTAGGAAATACCACCTCGGGAAATGCAGATTTGAATCTCAGCCTCTACCGTGTGGAATTTGCAAGTCTCAGAAACATAAAACCTTGGAATGCAAGGAGTTGAAGGATGCAACCTGCTACGGTTGCAACGAAAAGGGGCATATCAAGACCAACTGCCCTAGGAATCAGAAGAAGCCCGAAGAAGCCAAAAGAACAAACGCCTGAGTCGTCAGGATGAACTCCCGGGAGATGGTGCAGTATGATAAATATATAGCAGGTACCTTCCTTATTAAGCAGTTATGCAGAAATTAGTTATTACTGGCACATATAATTCTATAATGAATCATAGTTGCTGAGAACTGTTGTCTCCGCCTGTTTAGGACTCCGATCATTTAATACGAGATGGAAATTTGTCGTTGATACTTAAGAAAACGCTCCAACAAATCCTAGATTGATGTTTGTATCTACTAGGAATCACACTTTTCTGATATCCTTATGGCAAGCTTCCAAGCCATCCAAAAAATTCATCAATATAATAAAAACAGATGTGACGTTTTGATCCCCTGTCAAAAATATGATGAATTAGGCCCAAACCTTAAACGCCATTGATGGTCTTTCGTGACCTAGGCTAAACATAATGAATATATATGTTAAATAACATCCATTGAGAATGTTAATACTATATTAGCCTATTTGGTCTATAAATACCATGGTTAGTATATGTTAAGGCCATCAGGATAAAGAATAGCGGTTGTTGGATTGCAGCTAAGAAGCTATTTTTATTGGTGTTAGGGACCAATATCGAAAATGGCAAACTCAGATGAGACAGCCGTCGATCGTGTTATGAATGATGTGACACATGCCAATGAAGCTACAATTGTGAGCCTTAGAATTTCCGAAAGCGTTCTCCAAACTATGGTAGACGCAACTGTCGGAAAGGCTGTGAAGAAAGCTATGAAAAAGTTCAAGGAGCCCCAGGCTACTCGTTCCCAATTTTATCTGGGACCACATTTCCTTACTCGTAAGGAGGACCTTGTTCATACCTCAAATGCCAAAGATAAGCTAAAAAGAAAAAGGGAGGAAAAGAACTCCCAGAGCTCTATAAAGAAGAACAAACGAAAGTCCAACCAGAAACCGGTATGCAAGACCTGCAAGAAGTGCCACTATGGGAAGTGCAGGTTCGAACCGAAATCCCGATCACAACCAAGGGTATGTGGGATCTGCAAATCGGGGGAACATACAACGTTGGACTGCGGGGATATGGAGAATGCAGTCTGCTTCGGCTGTAATGAGAAGGGCCACATCAAGACCACGTGCCCTAAATATGTCAAAGGAAAAGCGGCTAAAGAAGGAAAGCCTAAGAATGAAAGCGCCTAAATACCTGAGCTAGTTCATAAATAATGGTCTCAGGTACTTTCCCTATCTTTTTATCAGAAATTTAAATGCTAAGAGTTTTATTTTGGATTGGATACCAATAAACCATAAGCTTAGCAAACTTTTATATTATTCGCAAGATATAACTTACCAAGGAAACCAAATTAACCGATTCTTCTAGTATCGGCAAGAAATCCTTCTGAAAAATCTAAAAGTACTCTTTCTTCGCATAGAGTACAACAACATATGTTATTTTAATTATTTTCTTCTTTCATTGTTTTTCTATCGCCTGCGAATGCCAAACTATGTTTGTTAAAAGTGCATTATGAGGATTGGCGTATTCTAGTGTGTCCCATAGATTGCTTCCATGCCTGATCAGTATGGGGGTTTAATACATGGAACACCTGAGATATCCCAATGGTCATATTGTACTAATGTCGACTAGTAGTATTCAAAGAAGATATCCAGAATGGTATTGCCCAAGTAAATACTCCCGAATTGGAAATTCGTGGACTTATATGTGTCACTTGTTGGCACAAACAATAATGAATGAACTGGAGCCTGAGATATGAAAAATCTCGGTAGTCTCCCTGTATCTAGATTATCTTCTCATAAGTTTTCCCTGCTTACCTCCTGGAAGGCAGGTAGAATTAATTTTAACATCCCGCTGTGGGCTGGAGTATTACGAAAACTCCATATTGCTTATAGAACAATCGAAACCTTGATTAAGTAGGGTTTAAGATATAGGCTCATATAGCCTGACTCAAATATTTTGAAGGTTTTATGTTATTAAATAAGAAAGACGGTTCATATTGCTTATATATTAATGGCCGCAACCCCAATTAAGCAACAACTAAGAATTTCCATAAGATGCCCAGGATCTAAAGGCAAATTGTTGGTAGATAGGCTTGAAAAAGTCTATAGCCACCTATGTAGCTAAATGCTTGACATGTGCGTAAGTCAAAGCCAAGCATCAGAAACCGTCAGGTTTGCTACGACAGCCTGAACTTCCCGAATGGAAGTGGGAATGTGTAACTGTGTATTTTATTACCAAGTTACCCAAGACGAGTAAAGGAAATGACACGATATGGGTTATAACCGATAGACTGACTAAGTCAGCTCATTTCTTACCCATCAAGGAGACTTATAGCTCCGACATGTTAGCCCAGTTATACGTTGATAAGATTGTAGCCTTGCATGGTATACATGTGTCTATTATCTCTGATCGGGATACTAGATACACGTCGCATTTCTGGAAGAGTTTTCCAGCAATCTTTGGGCACACGTTTGAATTTTAGTACGGATTACCATCCTCAGACAGACGGTTAGAGAGAGCGGACTATTCAAACGTAAGAAGACATGCTACGTACATGTGCTATCGATTTGAGTGGTAGTTGGGATAAGAACCTACCACTAATCGAATTCTCCTATGACAATAGCTACCATACCAGCATTAAGGCTGCGCCTTTCGAGGCATTATACGGTAGAAAGTGTAGAGCGCCCGTCTGTTGGGCGGAAGTCGGAGATATCCAATTATCCGGACCAGAGATAGTGTTCGAAGCAATGAACAAGATTGTTCAGATTCGTGACCATCTCAAAGTTTCCCGAAATAGGCAGAAGAATTACGTAGACCCAAAAGCGTAAAACTTTTCACTTCGAAGTAGGTGATAAAGTGTTGCTTAAAGTATCACCCTGGAATGGGGTGATGCGTTTCGGTAAGAAAGGCAAGCTAAGCCCGAGATACATAGGACCTTTCGAGGTTATCGAACGTGTCGGACCGGTTACCTACAAGTTGAACTTACCGGAAGAGCTCAATGGAATTCACAATATGTTCCGCATCTGCAATCTAAAGAAGTGCCTCGCCGATGAGTCATTGGTGATCCCACACACAGATGTGCATATATGTCACACCCCCAAAATCCACCTGCGGAGTATCACCGCTTGGGAGCGTGACTGACCAGGATCAAGCCACCAATCATATCGAACATGTAATTAATAACAGTTATAATAAATGTAAACCAATCATTCAATACGATAGGTGTTCAAAACATAATCATAGTTTATAAGTATAGCGGAAGCATAAGTACGAAAACCCAAATGTGTAACATAAGTTCAATAAGTTTCAAAACATAATCCATGCTCCACAACGACCTGCTCCTCCCTGTGCAAGCTCCATAAGTATCTAACGACCTGCAAGGCATGTAACAGAGGATCAACAACTAGTTGAGCGAGTTCACAGTTAACAGTTCAGTAATAGTATAGTGTGAGTAGTAGTATGTTCGTTCGTTATGTCATGTATCGTATTAGTTTCCATCGCGGCCTCCCAGGCAGGTATGCGGAGATATTAGGGGATGTTCATCCCGTGTATTCTAGACTAGGTTTACCTGTATCGCGGCCTACCAGGCAGGTGTGCGAAGATTAGTAAATTTCAGTTCGCGGCCTTCCAAAGGCAGGTGTGCGAAGTCAGCCATAATATCGCGGCCAACCCTTGGCAGGTGTGCGAAGATCAGTTCAATAAGTGTTAGTAGTCTAGTCGTAGTTCTATCAGCGAAGTATATTCAATAGATCATCAAATCCCATTCCCACCCGGGAACCCCATGCCTTGGCTGTGTGAACTCACCTTGGTTTGCTCGGTATGTTATTGCTTCTAGGGTTTGCTAATCGTCTAAGTCCGTTACACACGACCTAGGATGTATTGCACATGATTCGATGTAAGTATTTTATGTTCAATTACGTTTACAACTCTTTGGTGTTCAAACAGTAACATACGATAACGTATCGCACAGTAACATGTAGTATCATTCAGTAACACGTATCATCATAATCAGACAGTATCACACAGTCGTATACAGTAGTAAACAGTAGCATGCAGTAGCAGGTTGTCCTTCACACGAAGTTCCGAACTTGGTATCAACATAACTCAGTCTTTTCAACCATTAACAACAGTGAATTATGAGAGCATATATTTAAAGTTCGAACAACACATCATGCGTATGAAATTTGAGCACACATACATCATTCAAGCCTTAACAGATTCAACAACATTTATCATACAACTCAAAGCTTCATATGAACATTCACTAGGTCATGCCCCTCTTAAAAACTCAGACAAGTGTGGGGGGGGGGGCTTCCCCTGTTTAAAAGTCGGATCATGCAACAAGGAATTAAAACTCAGAAAATATAAGGTGTGGGGTTAAAGTCTGACCATGGGTTAGAGTTTGAGGCCATGAAACTCGGACAAGGGTAAGGGTAAACAACCCTCACAAACTCGGACCATAAGGTGTAAAGGTCGGACTTAATACATTTCAATCAAAACTCGGACAAAGACTCAAGTCTAAAGCTCGGCCCTATACTCTTCCTTAAAAGCTCGGACCTAAACCCCCCTTAACTACTTCGGACCAGTTTTAATCCAATACAAACTCGGACCCATGATGCTTTCATGAACTCGGACCTTTTATGAACGATTAAAACTCGGACTAATGAGCATCACTTGAAACTCGGACTCAAGGTCCCTATAAAGTTCGGACCATGTGCATCCTCGGACCCCATTTGCTTGTTTTTAAAATCGGACAAGGTTATGGGTTAAACTCGGACCCTTTACAATCATCAAAAACTCGGTCATCATACAAAGAACTCGGATATAATGCTTCTTATAAGGCTCGGACCATTAAGGCATGATAAAACTCAGACACAACACTTATACAAACTTCGGACCTTTACATGTATAAGAAACTCAGACAACTAAATCAATCATACATACGATTATTCAAGTCCAACGTGATTGAATCAGTTACGTTCGACAACAGTTACGATTTCATACAATCAAAACCCTAAATCATATTACAGAAATCCTAAGCAGTCAATCGATGATTACAAGGAATCACTATGTGAACAATCTTATCGGTTTACAACAATCATTCATCATAACACAATAATCAAGATTCAATTCAGTAATTACAGGAACATCATATCAAGAACTAGGGTTTGCAAAAATTATAAGAATCAAGAATTGATATCAATCAAATAGTCAACAAACAATCATTAACAATTACCTTGTGTTGATCCTAGAGAAAGAGAGGAATCAAACTTGTGATGTCTTGCCAATGATTTGGTGATGATTGCCAGAGAATTGTGAACCACGTGCTTGGATTTTTTTGTGTGTGTGTGTGGTTTAGTGAAGGATTAGGGTTAAGTATAATTAACTTTTCACTAATTGCTCAATACACCCTGAATAACTATATTTTACACAAGTACACCATCCCCTAACAATTTCACAATTCCACCACCATGTTCATATATTTACCAATTTCACAACTAACAAACAATCATGCACAATCACACAATCAAAACATATATAATTCCATGGCATTCAATTGCGCAAGTAAACAACTAAATAATACAAGAACGTGCAATAAATGTGAAATGGAAATCTTGGAAATTTAAGTTGTCACATTATCCCCAACTTAAAAGTAATTTCGTCCCGAAATTTGGTACGCACTCACTGAGGAAGCTAGGTAAGTTGTATCGTTTACTGGTTTTCCTGGGGTGTCACATCATCCCCCCGTTGATTTGGAATTTCGTCCCGAAATTCAGTAGTAGTAGCTTCAGCCTCAGTAGTGGATGCATGGGTTCTGAATAACTGGGGGTACTTTTCTTTCATTTGATCTTCGCGTTCCCAGGTGTACTCTGGGCCACGTCGGGAGTTCCAACGAACTCGCACAAGAGGGATTCTCTTGTGTTTGAGGACCTTAACATCCCGGTCCGTAATTCCAACTGGTTCCTAGACGAACTGCAACCGCTCGTCGATAGTGAGTTCCTTAAAAGGAACTATGAGGGTCTCATCTGACAGGCACTTCTTCAGATTCGACACGTGAAATACATTGTGAACTGCACCGAGTTCAGCTGGTAGGTTTAGCTTGTAGGCCACTTTGCCTATTTTCTCAACGATCTCGAACGGTCCAACATACCGTGGATTGAGCTTGCCTCGTTTACCAAATCGAACCACACCCTTCCAGGGTGAGACTTTTAGTAAAACCCGGTCCCCGACCTGAAATTCCAACGGTTTCCTACGCTTATCCGCGTATGCTTTCTGACGGTCGCATGCTGCCGCCATGCGTTGTCATATTTGTGCAATCTTTTCTGTGGCGTCCACTACAATCTCTGGACCCGTAATCTGACTATCCCCCACCTCTGCCCAACAGAGAGGTGACCGGCATTTACGTCCGTACAATGCCTCGAATGGAGCGGCTTGTATGCTGGTGTGATAACTGTTATTATACGAAAACTCCACCAGAGGGAGATGTTTTTCCCAGCCGTTGCCGAAATCGATAACACATGCCCGAAGCATGTCTTCAAGAGTTTGAATCGTTCGCTCAGACTGCACATCCGTCCGAGGATGATACGCTGTGCTCATGTCTAACCGTGAGCCGAAAGATTTATGCATCACTTGCCATAGCTCTGACGTGAATCGTGCATCCCGATCCGAAATGATGGAGATGGGCACCCCGTGCCTCGAAACAACTTCCTTAAGATAGATATCTGCAAGAGTGGAGAACTTATCCGTTTCCTTTATGGCCAGGAAGTGTGCAGACTTGGTGAGTCGATCCACGATCACCCATATAGTATCATTCCCACGCTGGGATCTGGGTAGGCCTGTAACAAAATCCATGGAAATCTCTTCCCATTTCCACTGTGGTATTCTGGGTTGCTGAAGTAGACCCGCTGGTTTCTGATATTCAACCTTGACTCTTGCACAGGTCAAGCACTTGCCGACGTAAGTAGCGATGTGAGCCTTCATACTAGGCCACCAGTATGTAGTTCTGATGTCGTGGTACATTTTATCCGACCCTGGATGTACCGAGTAGCGAGACTTGTGTGCTTCGTCCATCACAAGCTCTCGTAAACCGCCATAAAGTGGGACCCAAATACGCCCCGTTACATAGTATGCGCCGTCTTCCTTTTGTTCCATTCGTTGCCTTGAGCCGCGTAAAGCTTCAGCTTTGACGTTTTCGGGCTTTAATGCTTCCATCTGAGCAGTTCGTATCTGTGCAGGAAGACTGGACTGAATAGTAAGCTGTAGCGCTCGCACGCGCTTAGGTAGAGTGTCCTTTCGACTGAGGGCGTCGGCCACAACATTGGCCTTGCCTGGATGATACTTGATGGCGCATTCGTAGTCGTTCAGTAGTTCAACCCATCTCCGTTGACGCATGTTCAAATCCTTTTGCTTAAGAATATGCTCGAGACTCCTGTGATCGGTGTAAATCGTGCACCTGGTACCGTACAGGTAGTGTCGCCATATCTTAAGCGCGAAAACAACAGCTCCCAGCTCTAAATCGTGCGTCGTGTAGTTCCGTTCATGAATCTTGAGTTGCCGCGAAGCATAGGCAATAACTTTATCACGCTGCATCAATACACAACCAAGCCCCTGTATCGATGCGTCACAATAGACCACGAAATCGTCGGTGCCCTCTGGCAATGAGAGAATAGGTGCACTGCAAAGCCTATCCTTCAAGTACTGAAAAGCGGTTTCCTGGGAATCTCCCCAAGGGTAGGTGACACCCTTCTGTGTCAGTATAGTAAGTGGCTGAGCGATCTTGGAGAAGTCTTTGATAAACCGCCTGTAGTATCCTGCCAAACCCAAGAATTGGCGTATTTCTATCGGTGTACGCGGTGCAGGCCAGTTTCGTATCGAATCTACCTTGGATGGATCGACATGAATCCCATCCCTGTTCACCACATGGCCTAAGAAGTGGACTTCACGAAGCCAGAAGTCGCATTTTGAAAACTTGGCGTACAGTTGTTCCTTTCGAAGAAGTTCCAAGATAAGACGTAAGTGCTGCTCGTGTTCCTCCTGACTCTTGGAGTAGATCAGAATGTCGTCGATGAAGACAATGACGAACTTGTCAAGATAGGGTTTGCACACCCTGTTCATAAGATCCATAAAAACAGCGGGTGCGTTCGTAAGCCCAAATGGCATGACAAGGAACTCGTAGTGGCCGTAGCGAGTTCTGAATGCTGTCTTGGAGACGTCCTCATCCCGGACTCTCAACTGATGATAACCAGACCTTAGATCAATCTTGGAATAGTAACTCGACCCTTGCAACTGGTCGAATAAGTCGTCAATACGAGGAAGAGGATAGCGGTTCTTCACTGTGACCTTGTTCAGTTCACGATAATCGATGCACATCCTGAAAGTGCCATCCTTCTTTTTAACAAATAGTACTGGAGCTCCCCAAGGCGAAGAGCTTGGACGAATGAAGCCCTTATCCAAGAGCTCTTGTAGTTGCTTCGAGAGTTCCTCTAGTTCAGTTGGAGCTAATCGATACGGTGCGCGAGCTATAGGTGCTGCTCCTGGGGCTAGCTCGACTTGGAATTCGACTTGACGATGAGGCGGTAGACCAGGTAAATCTTCAGGAAACACTTGAGGAAATTCGCGTACAACTGGAATATCCTCAATCCTTTTCTCTTTCGCCGATGCATCTGTAACAAGTGCCAAAATAGCCGTATGACCCTTTCGTAAACATTTCTGAGCCTTCAGGAAAGAGATGATGCCAACCACTGCACCACTCTTGTCACCTTGAACTTCGAGAGGTTCTTGACTGGAACGAGGAATGCGAATGACCTTTTCCTTGCATAAAATCTCTGCATGATGTTGGGATAAACAATCCATACCGATGACAACGTCGAAGCTACCCAAAACTATGGGTATAAGATCAATCGAGAAAGTCTGACCAGCTAAAACGATGCTACAATCCTTGATTACGTGCGCGGCTTCTACACTCTTACCATTTGCTAACTCTACGACGTGTTTGGTGTTTAGGGGTGTTGGTGTACGTTTTAACAATTTACTCATTTTCAAGGACATATAACTTGTGTCAGCACCCAAATCAAATAAGACAGTAACATAAATATCGTCGAGAAGAAACTTACCCATAACGACGTTGGGATCATTTCTGGCATCACCCTGCCCCAACACAAATGCACGACCCCTTGCTTCGTTGCCGTTGTTGTTCCCACCATTGTTGTTGTTGTTGCCATTTCCTTGATTGTTGTGATTGTTGCGATTCTGGTTCTGGTTCAATTAAGGGCAATCACGTTTGTAGTGGCCTTCAGCCCCACACTAGAAACATCCCCGGTTTCCACGTTGTGGCTGCTGGTGCTGGTTCTGTGGAGCTGGCGGTGGGAGTTGCTGGTTCTGATTCGCTGGCCGTGAGCTTCTACAATCCTTAGCCTCATGACCCATTGTCACACCCCCAAAATCCACACGCGGAGTATCACCGCTTGGGAGCGTGACCGACCAGGATCAAGCCACCAATCATATTGAACATGTAATAAATGTCAAGTATAATAAAAGTAAACAAACCATTCAATACGATTGATGTTTTCAACAAAACATAATTTAAGTTGCGGAAGCATAGTAAGTAACCCAACGATAGTTAATAGTTTTAAACGTCATAATAGTTTAACATAGAGACCGCGATCCTTGTCCACAACGACCCGCTTCTCCAGTGCAAGCTCCAATTACCTAACGATCTGCAAGGCATGTAACAGAATGATCAACAAACTAGTTGAGCGAGTTCACAGTAAGTAAATGAGTAACAGTAAGTATCAGGTGGCTCTAAAGGGCCAATAGTAAGTTATACTGGTGGGGGCTTCCCATGTTATGTGACCACTAGACTATTCGTATTATCCCTGTTCTTCGTCCGAGAACAATAGTATGTATGACCACGTAGGTGTTATCCCAACCTACGGAAGAAGTAAGTATGCGTACACGTAGGTTTTACGTGCGTATCCTTTGTATCGAGGATAGTAATGGCATATGACCACGTAGGTGTTATCCCAACCTACGGAAGAAGTAAGTATGCGTACACGTAGGTTTTACGTGCGTATCCTTTGTATCGAGGATAGTAATGGCATATGACCACGTAGGTGTTATCCAACCTACGGAACCACGTAGGTGTTTTCCAACCTACGGAACCGTCCTGACATCCGAGGACTATGATAGGTGATAGTCTAGGAAAAGTATATGCACGTTTTCAATCAATGATAACCTTTAACCCATTCCCACGACCCGGGAATCCCATGCCTTAGTAGGAGTGTGAACTCACCTGGGTTTGCTCGGTATGTTATTGCTTCTAGGGTTTATAAGTCTCTAAGTCCGTTACACACGACCTAGGATATGTTGCACATGATTCGTTCCATTAGGGTTTACAAATCCTCGATATTCAAACAACGGTGCTTTGTGTGTTTATTGTGTACATAACGATATTACATATACTGTTCACACATGTAGAATCATACTGTTGCACGCAATTGTTCACATAGATTCATACGTCATACAGGCAGGACTAACATAATATATCATGCAGCTACTTGTTTCAATTGGACAATTATACAGCATCAAACAGTTACACAATATCAGACAGTGTGTGTGTGGGGGGTCACCCCTGTTTAAAACTCATATAACACATGAAATCATACAATAACTCAGACTATCATGTTACACCCATAAGTTCAGACCCTTGATACCTTCATTAAACTCGGCCCAATGTCAAGATATTAGACTCGGTCCATTTGTTCATCAATTAAACTCAGACTTACAATTCAAGATTAAATTCGGACTAAGGATATATGTTTAAGTTCGGACCAAGGATACATGATTATATTCGGACCATATCTTCATTTAACAAACTCGGATAACATCACCAAATTAAAGTCGAACCATGTTGAGCTTATTAAAGTCGGACCACCTAACATGATTATATTCTCGGACATAGCATCAAAACAATAAACTCGGACATGTGATAACTTAATTAAACTCGGACCAAATCAAGTGTTTATATTCGGACAAGTCCAATTCATTAAGTTCGGACCAAGCAATTGTGTTAAACTCGGACCGAATCATTTGCATATCCTCGGTCCATTCTTGGTCCATTTAAACTCGGACCAACATGTTAAACTCGGGCCATCTTTTGTTCATTAAACTCGGACTCCACACTAAAGAATTAAACTCGGACCTTGTGATGGATGCTTAGAAACTCGGACATGCATTGAATTGATTAAACTCAGACTCTCAAATCAACAATTAAACTCGGACAACATTCAGGAATTAAACTCAGGCACATAATAACATGCATTCCAATACAGGAGAGAATCATATCAGTTACGTTTTTGGTAACATACGAACGTGAAAACCCTAATTCATACGTTTGCAATATACAGATCAAAGCAATGACCTCTATGTCTACCTCTCACACATCACAATCATCAATCAATTGATTATCTGACTTATAATCTTCATAACACAACAATCAATCATCAATCAAAAACACAGAATCATCATGTGAAGACTAGGGTTTACCATGAACACAAGAATCAAGAAATCAATAAGCAATCGACAATTAATCATAACAATGATTAAACAATTACCTTGTGATGATCCTAAAGAAAGAGAGTAATCAAACTTGTGGTGCCTTGCCAATGATTTGGTGATGATTGCTAGGAGGATTAGAGATTACAAGCACGTGCTTTGGTTTTTGGTGAAAGTGATTAGTGAATGATTAGAGAGGGGATTAGGGTTTTAAGTATAATCAAATTCACTAATGGCTCTCTACACCCCTAACTAATATAATTTACAATAGTACACCATCTCATAACTATTTCATAGTTCCACCACCAAGTTTACACATTTGACAAGTTTCACAAATAACAAACAACTATGCACAATCAAACAATCAAACATATATAATTTCATGGCAATCAATACATGATCGTGCAATAAATATGAAATAGAAATCTTGGAATTTTGAGTTGTCACATTATCCCCAACTTAAAAGAAATTTCGTCCCGAAATTTGGTACGCACTCACTGAGGAATTTAGGTAAGTTACATCGTTTACTGGTTTTCCAGGGGTGTCACATCATCCCCCCGTTGATTTGGAATTTCGTCCCGAAATTCAGTAGTAGTAGCTTCAGCCTCAGTAGTGGATGCATTGGTTTCGAATAACTGGGGGTACTTTTCTTTCATTTGATCTTCGCGTTCCCAGGTGTACTCTGGGCCACGTCGGGAGTTCCAACGAACTCGAACAAGAGGGATTCTCTTGTGTTTGAGGACCTTAACATCCCGGTCCGTGATTTCAACTGGTTCCTCGACGAACTGCAACCGCTCGTCGATAGTGAGTTCCTTAAAAGGAACTATAAGGGTCTCATCTGATAGGCATTTCTTCAGATTCGACACGTGAAATACATTGTGAACTGCACCGAGTTCAGCTGGTAGGTTTAATCTGTAGGCTACTTTGCCAATCTTTTCTAAGATTCCGAATGGTCCGACGTACCGCGGATTTAGTTTGCCTCGTTTGCCAAAACGAACCACACCCTTCCAGGGTGAGACTTTTAGTAAAACCCGGTCCCCGACCTCAAATTCCAATGGCTTTCTACGCTTGTCCGCGTAGGCTTTCTGACGGTCGCGTGCTGCCGCCATGCGTTGTCGTATCTGTGCAATCTTTTCTGTGGCGTCCACTACAATCTCTGGACCCGTAATCTGACTATCCCCCACCTCTGCCCAACAGAGAGGTGACCGGCATTTACGTCCGTACAATGCCTCAAATGGAGCGGCTTGAATGCTGGTATGATAGTTGTTATTGTATGAAAACTCCACTAAAGGGAGGTGCTTTTCCCAGCCGTTGCCGAAATCGATGACACACGCTCGAAGCATGTCTTCTAGAGTTTGGATAGTTCGCTCAGACTGCCCATCCGTCTGAGGTTGATATGCTGTGCTCATGTCTAATCGTGAGCCGAAGGATTTGTGCATCGCTTGCCAAAGCTCTGACGTAAATCGTGCATCGCGATCCGAAATGATGGAGATGGGCACTCCGTGCCTTGAAACAACTTCTTTCAAGTAAATGTCTGCTAAGGTAGAAAACTTATCCGTTTCTTTGATAGCCAAGAAGTGAGCAGACTTTGTGAGTCGATCAATGATCACCCAGATAGCGTCATTCCCTCGCTGGGATCTAGGTAAGCCCGTAACGAAATCCATGGAAATTTCTTCCCATTTCCACTGTGGTATCCTGGGTTGTTGCAGTAGACCTGCTGGTTTCTGATATTCGACCTTGACCCTCGCACAGGTCAAGCACTTGCCAACATAAGTGGCGATGTGGGCTTTCATACTTGGCCACCAGTATGTTGTTTTGATATCGTGGTACATTTTATCCGCACCTGGATGTACCGAGTAGCGAGACTTGTGCGCTTCATCCATCACAAGTTCCCGTAGACCGCCATAAAGTGGGACCCAAATACGACCAGTTACATAGTAGGCGCCGTCCTCCTTTTGTTCCATTTGTTGTCTTGAACCGTGTAAGGCTTCAGCCTTGACGTTTTCAGGTTTCAGAGCTTCCATCTGAGCAGCTCGTATCTGAGAAGGAAGACTAGACTGGATAGTAAGCTGTAGCGCTCGCACGCGCTTCGGTAGAGTGTCTTTCCGACTGAGGGCGTCAGCCACAACATTGGCCTTGCCTGGATGGTACTTGATAGCGCATTCGTAATCATTAAGCAGTTCGACCCATCGTCGTTGACGCATATTCAATTCCTTCTGCTTGAAGATATGCTCGAGACTCCTGTGATCGGTGTAAATTGTGCACTTGGTACCGTACAGGTAGTGTCGCCATATCTTAAGCGCGAAAACAACAGCTCCCAGCTCTAAATCGTGCGTCGTGTAGTTCCGTTCATGAACCTTGAGTTGCCGCGAAGCGTAGGCTATCACTTTATCACGTTGCATCAACACACATCCAAGACCCTGGATGGATGCATCACAGTATACCACGAAGTCATCTGTGCCCTCTGGCAATGAAAGAATAGGTGCGCTGCATAATCTATCCTTCAAGTACTGAAAAGCAGTCTCCTGCGTATTACCCCATCTGTAAACGACACCTTTCTGTGTTAGCATAGTAAGCGGCTGCGCGATCTTGTAGAAGTCTTTAATAAACCGCCTGTAGTATCCCGCCAAACCCAAGAATTGGCGTATTTCTGTTGGTGTACGCGGTGCTGGCCAATTCCTGATCGAATCTACCTTGGATGGATCGACATGAATCCCATCCTTGTTCACCACATGGCCTAAGAAGTGGACTTCACGAAACCAGAAGTCGCATTTAGAAAACTTTGCGTACAGTTGCTCCTTTCGAAGAAGCTCCAAGATAAGACGTAAGTGCTGCTCGTGTTCCTCCTGACTCTTGGAGTAAATCAAAATGTCGTCGATGAAAACGATGACGAACTTGTCAAGATAGGGTTTGCACACCCTGTTCGTAAGACCCATAATTATGGCAGGTGCGTTCAAGAATATCAAACCATCCATTATATCAAACATAAAGTATAGTAGTTAAAATAATTCATAAAACCCAATACAAGTGATGTTCAAACCAAACTTTGTTTGAGTAGCGTAAACATAACAATGAAAACCCAAGATAAGCTATAAGTTCAAATATTGTTCATTGCGTCTCCTCCTCCTAACACGAAAGCTTGACCTCTTGCCTCGTTGCCATTGTTGTTGTTTCCCCCGTTGTTGTTGTTGTTCCCGTTGCCCTGGTTGTTGTTGTGGTTGTTGTTGTTCTGGTTCCTGTTTAGCTGTGGGCAGTGTCTCTTGATGTGACCTTCAGCACCACAATTATAGCACCCCTTGTTGCCCTGTTGCTGATTCTGCTGTGCCGGTGGCTGCTGCTGATTCTGATTCGCAGGACGAGGGCTTCTACAGTCTTTGGCCTCGTGACCCATCTTGAGGCATCTTTGACAACGACCCTTATTACACTGGCCACTGTGGTGTCGGTTGCAGGTGTTACACTTTGGGAGGTTCCCTCGATATCCCCCCTGTCTGTGGCTGCCTGAGGAGTGCTGACTGGGACTCTGGTAACTGTCTGTCTTTCGCTGTTGAGCTTGCGACTGCACTGAAGCTGATCCCTTGCTAGAATCCCCATCCCATTTTCTCTTACTTTCACTGGGAGTAGCAAGTGTAGTAGAAGCAGTAGCGGTAGCAGTAGCACTGATACGCTTAGGCAGTTTATTCTGATCCACTGCCTGATCGGTGATGCGATGAGCGAGACGCTGGATTTCCTGGATGTTGTTGAGGTTAGCCGACGTCACGTGGCTCTGGATCTCTGGCGCAAGCCCCTTGAGATACAACTCAATACGCTTGTATGGAGGGTCCACCATAGTTGGACATAACACAGCCAACTCATTTGATCTCTTGGTGTAAGCTTCGATTTCCGAACCAACCATTTTCAAGTTATACAACTCGTCCTCCAACTTGTGAATGTCTTCTCTAGTACGATACTCCCTCTTGATCAGCTCCTTGAATTCATTCCAGGGTGTGGCGTTAGCAGCTGCCAACCCTAAGATCTGCACTTGTGCGTTCCACCAAGTGAGCGCAATCCCTTCAAGTGTGCCAGTGGCGTACTTCACCCTGCGAGCCTCAGGGCATTCACACATTTCGAAAACCGACTCGAGCTTTTCAAACCAGTGGAGGAGTCCAACTGCCCCCTCCGTGCCACTGAACGAGCTAGGACGACAGTCCATGAAAGTCTTGAAGGTACACGCAGGTTGTTGCTGAGCGGGTTGACCTATTGTGTACGAATAGGACAAGGTTAAATACGAGAATTATTGTAGGATCTAAAGACCCTAGTATGAATCTATACCGCAGGATATACTACCTGCTTGGGCGGCTGCAACTGCCGCAGCAACGAGAGCCTCTAGCTGGGCTTGAGTCATGGTAATTCGTGCGGCCATTGATCTTCACATCAAAGGCAACATAAGTGAGAAAAGTTCGCGAATAGTGCGATGACAGAAGAGTGTAAGCACATAAGTATTCTCATGCAATGACAAGTTGTGAGCAAAGTAATGTAAGCATACTACGAGCAAAGTTCTATGCAGTTCTAGCATGTAGGCAATAAACATAAACCTTATTACCTAGGATGTCGAGTCTTGCACGTGGAGCGAAGCGTCGTTGTGGATCGTTGAGAGCACTGTTCTGGTTATAGTCTGGTTTTAATAAAAACGTTTTTCCATATTAAAACCAAGTTCTCTATAACCAATGGCTCTGATACCAATCTGTCACACCCCCAAAATCCACACGCGGAGTATCACCGCTTGGGAGCGTGACCGACCAGGATCAAGCCACCAATCATATTGAACATGTAATAAATGTCAAGTATAATAAAAGTAAACAAACCATTCAATACGATTGATGTTTTCAACAAAACATAATTTAAGTTGCGGAAGCATAGTAAGTAACCCAACGATAGTTAATAGTTTTAAACGTCATAATAGTTTAACATAGAGACCGCGATCCTTGTCCACAACGACCCGCTTCTCCAGTGCAAGCTCCAATTACCTAACGATCTGCAAGGCATGTAACAGAATGATCAACAAACTAGTTGAGCGAGTTCACAGTAAGTAAATGAGTAACAGTAAGTATCAGGTGGCTCTAAAGGGCCAATAGTAAGTTATACTGGTGGGGGCTTCCCATGTTATGTGACCACTAGACTATTCGTATTATCCCTGTTCTTCGTCCGAGAACAATAGTATGTATGACCACGTAGGTGTTATCCCAACCTACGGAAGAAGTAAGTATGCGTACACGTAGGTTTTACGTGCGTATCCTTTGTATCGAGGATAGTAATGGCATATGACCACGTAGGTGTTATCCCAACCTACGGAAGAAGTAAGTATGCGTACACGTAGGTTTTACGTGCGTATCCTTTGTATCGAGGATAGTAATGGCATATGACCACGTAGGTGTTATCCAACCTACGGAACCACGTAGGTGTTTTCCAACCTACGGAACCGTCCTGACATCCGAGGACTATGATAGGTGATAGTCTAGGAAAAGTATATGCACGTTTTCAATCAATGATAACCTTTAACCCATTCCCACGACCCGGGAATCCCATGCCTTAGTAGGAGTGTGAACTCACCTGGGTTTGCTCGGTATGTTATTGCTTCTAGGGTTTATAAGTCTCTAAGTCCGTTACACACGACCTAGGATATGTTGCACATGATTCGTTCCATTAGGGTTTACAAATCCTCGATATTCAAACAACGGTGCTTTGTGTGTTTATTGTGTACATAACGATATTACATATACTGTTCACACATGTAGAATCATACTGTTGCACGCAATTGTTCACATAGATTCATACGTCATACAGGCAGGACTAACATAATATATCATGCAGCTACTTGTTTCAATTGGACAATTATACAGCATCAAACAGTTACACAATATCAGACAGTGTGTGTGTGGGGGGTCACCCCTGTTTAAAACTCATATAACACATGAAATCATACAATAACTCAGACTATCATGTTACACCCATAAGTTCAGACCCTTGATACCTTCATTAAACTCGGCCCAATGTCAAGATATTAGACTCGGTCCATTTGTTCATCAATTAAACTCAGACTTACAATTCAAGATTAAATTCGGACTAAGGATATATGTTTAAGTTCGGACCAAGGATACATGATTATATTCGGACCATATCTTCATTTAACAAACTCGGATAACATCACCAAATTAAAGTCGAACCATGTTGAGCTTATTAAAGTCGGACCACCTAACATGATTATATTCTCGGACATAGCATCAAAACAATAAACTCGGACATGTGATAACTTAATTAAACTCGGACCAAATCAAGTGTTTATATTCGGACAAGTCCAATTCATTAAGTTCGGACCAAGCAATTGTGTTAAACTCGGACCGAATCATTTGCATATCCTCGGTCCATTCTTGGTCCATTTAAACTCGGACCAACATGTTAAACTCGGGCCATCTTTTGTTCATTAAACTCGGACTCCACACTAAAGAATTAAACTCGGACCTTGTGATGGATGCTTAGAAACTCGGACATGCATTGAATTGATTAAACTCAGACTCTCAAATCAACAATTAAACTCGGACAACATTCAGGAATTAAACTCAGGCACATAATAACATGCATTCCAATACAGGAGAGAATCATATCAGTTACGTTTTTGGTAACATACGAACGTGAAAACCCTAATTCATACGTTTGCAATATACAGATCAAAGCAATGACCTCTATGTCTACCTCTCACACATCACAATCATCAATCAATTGATTATCTGACTTATAATCTTCATAACACAACAATCAATCATCAATCAAAAACACAGAATCATCATGTGAAGACTAGGGTTTACCATGAACACAAGAATCAAGAAATCAATAAGCAATCGACAATTAATCATAACAATGATTAAACAATTACCTTGTGATGATCCTAAAGAAAGAGAGTAATCAAACTTGTGGTGCCTTGCCAATGATTTGGTGATGATTGCTAGGAGGATTAGAGATTACAAGCACGTGCTTTGGTTTTTGGTGAAAGTGATTAGTGAATGATTAGAGAGGGGATTAGGGTTTTAAGTATAATCAAATTCACTAATGGCTCTCTACACCCCTAACTAATATAATTTACAATAGTACACCATCTCATAACTATTTCATAGTTCCACCACCAAGTTTACACATTTGACAAGTTTCACAAATAACAAACAACTATGCACAATCAAACAATCAAACATATATAATTTCATGGCAATCAATACATGATCGTGCAATAAATATGAAATAGAAATCTTGGAATTTTGAGTTGTCACATTATCCCCAACTTAAAAGAAATTTCGTCCCGAAATTTGGTACGCACTCACTGAGGAAGCTAGGTAAGTTACATCGTTTACTGGTTTTCCAGGGGTGTCACACCCATCTTGAGGCATCTTTGACAACGTTCCCTGCGACATCTTCCGCTGTGGTGTCTGTTGCACTTATTACACAGTGGGTGAATTCCCCGATATCCACCCTGCCCCTGACTGCCAGATGATTGCTGACTCGGATTCTGGAAGTCATTTGTCTTGCGCTGCTGAGACTGCACAGAAACTGATCCCTTGCTGGAATCCCCCTCCCATTTTCTCTTGTTGTCACTGGGAGTAGCAGAAGTAGTGACAGCAGTAGTGGTAGCCTTGATACGTTTTGGCAGCCTGTTCTGATCCACTGCCTGATCTATAATACGGTGAGCAAGGTGCTGAATAGCCTGGATGTTGTCAAGATTGGCCGATGTTACGTGGCTCTGAATTTCTGGCGCTAATCCCTTGAGATACAACTCAATACGCTTGTATGGAGGGTCCACCATGGTTGGACACAGCACAGCCAACTCGTTCGACCTCTTGGTATAGGCTTCGATCTCTGACCCAACCATTTTCAAGTGATACAGTTCATCTTCCAGCTTGTGAATGTCTTCACGAGTGCAGTATTCCCTTTTGATCAATTCCTTGAAATCATTCCAAGGGGTGGCGTTAGCAGCTGCCAACCCTAGGATCTGTACTTGCGCGTTCCACCAAGTCAACGCGATTCCTTCCAAAGTGCCAGTGGCGTACTTGACCCTGCGAGCCTCAGGGCATTCACACATTTCGAACACAGATTCTAGCTTCTCAAACCAATGGAGGAGTCCCACTGCCCCCTCGGTGCCACTGAATGAGCTTGGACGACAGTCCATGAAGTTCTTGAATGTGCAGACAGGCTGCTGCGCGTGTTGACCTATTGTGTACGAATAGGACAAAGTTAAATACGAGAGTTAATGTAGGATCTAAAGATCCTAGTGTGTGTCTATACTGCTGTGACACCTCGGATTTTCCCGGATAATCATTCGATGTAACGTGTGTGTACGTATATTTTATTAAATGAAAAATTCATGAAACTGTTTGTTGTTACATGCTATGTGTATGTAAGTATATGGGTATATATATATATATATGTGTGAGTGTTATTGTGAGCCGAAACCATGACCCAACTCGAGACCCCTTGGTCTCGAGTGAACAGTAAGACATATTAGGGGGTTTGGTTAGGGCCTTGTGACCGAGAGGCCCAAAGTCGGAACCCCTAAGCCCACTCGGAACACTATATAACCCAACCCTCACACCCCTTTGCCTCTTTTACAACACTCATCTCACTCACCCTCACCATTCTTCTCCAAAACCCTACAAACACCAACATCCACCATCACCTTCTTCCTTCTACTCGGAACCGACGACAAGACCACATTCGGATCACCTCGGAACCACCACTCGGGGACTCCACCTAGTCGCCTTCTTTTGAGCTACACACAACCGGTTAGTGAGATAAATATGGTTGCTAGATGATAAATGTTAGTTGTTGTTATTGTATGCAAATTAATGTTACATTATGTGAATTCAATATGTGCAAAGTGAGTAATCGGCTAACATGTGTACATTCGGATAGATATCATTGTTGTGTGACATATAATGATGGTTGTTGATTCTTGTTCCGGTTTGTAATAAGGGTTGGTTAGGGAAAATTGCATGATTCTTAGGTTTGTAGGTATAATGGTAATGATTTATGCTAGATTCGGTATTATAACCTTTGTTAATAAGGATGCACTGTTTTATATATGTTGCCTAATTTGATTCGGATCTTTTTCGAGGGTTCATATGTATGATGAATGTGTTTGAATATGGTTGATGATAAATGAAGAACACTTTGAAGGTTGCTTAAAAATTTCAAATATGCTAAGTTTGATCCGAATAGTGCACATTTTAGACAAGAAAACATGTTTAGTGGGCATAGTACACAATTTGCATGAAATTGCAATCCTATTGGTCAGTACATTGCAGGTTCTAGAAGTTTTGCTGCACGAAATCATGGTTGCGAGTCGTAACCTTTGGTTGCGACTCGAGACCACATCAAGCTTTGTCGAGACCTCCCAGTTGCGAGTCGCAATCAACGCGTATCGAATCCGGTTGCGAGTCGTAACCAAAACGTGATGAACCGAGACCTCGGTTGCGAGTCGTAACCTCGGTTGCGAGTCGCAACCACCCTTATCTCGACTGGGCTATTTTGTTGTTATTGGGCTTTGACTGTTGGGCTTTCTGTTGACTGGGCTACGTGTTTGTTACTGCTGATTATATGTAAGGGCTGACCCAATAACCCAACTGTTTGTGTATTCGCATGTTATACGTGTTTGCTATATGTATTGCCATACGTGTTCGCTATGTGTTTACTTGTACCCGACTTGATCCATATTTGGTAACCATGTTAGGACGTGGTGACCAACATACTTGACCGGATAAAATAATCTACCGAGCAACCTAAGGTGAGTTCACAACTTAAAAGCATGCGTCCCGGTGGTTTGGGACACGAGACTAAAGCAACCCTATCCCCTTGAAAAGGGGATACCATTCACTTTCCTTCCCTAGTTACTGGGAACAAACTTACTTTCTCTTCCCTTGTATTGGGAAACCTTTTGGTTAATTACTGTTTATACGGAATGCAACCAAACGGCACTAAACGCAACTCTATCACTCAAGTCCCTACTACATAATACCGATTAGTCGCCGGGGCCAGGCGAACGGGTTATTAGTTGATAGCGCTATTTAGGTTTTACCAACCTCACACCGTGCCATGGTATGGGATCGGTCGTGAACTAATGTACTCAGGCATCCGTCAATGATGATAGAACATTGGCATCGGGGCATCCTGCGGAAACGCAAACGGTTACCTAGTGTTCGGTATTGGAAAAACAGTTTAGTCGCTAACTTTTGGGGTAGCTCCCCATGGCATGTATAAACGGATAAATTAACTGGTGAAACGAGTTTTTGGTAATTAAAACTGGACAACTAGTGAACTCACTCAGCATTATTGTTGACCCCTTACTGCATGCTTTGCAGGTGGCCAGTGACTGGAGCAGCTGCTTGGGATGTGTAGTGGTCGTCTGCCCGTGTGTTGGGCATTTATCATGCTTACCTTATGAACATTGTTTAAAACTGTTTATTTATGCTTCCGCTACTTTTTACTCTGAACTTAAAACATTGAACTCTAAACTTAACACTCGCTAATCGTATGGTTAGTAAGTACTATTTGAATGTTAAATTTAATCATTCAGTATGATTGATGGCTGGATCCTGGTCAGTCACGCCCTCGAAGCGGGTGTTATCCGCAGGTGGAAATTTGGGGGTGTGACAACTGCAGGGTATACTACCTGCTTGAGCAGCTGCAAGTGCCGCAGCAACTTGAGCTTGAACGAGAGCCTCTAGCTGGGTTTGAGTCATGTTGATTCGTCCGGCCATTGATCTTCACATCAAAGGCAACATAAGTGAGAAAGGTTCGCGAATAGAGCGATGACAGAAGAGTGTAAGCACGTAAGTGTTCTCAAGCAATAACAAGTAATGAGCAAAGTAATGTAAGCATACTACGAGCAAAGTTCTATGCAATTCTAGCATGTAGGCAATAAACATAAACCTTATTACCTAGGATGTTGAGTCTTGCACGTGGAGCGAAGAGTCGTTGTGGATCGTTGAGAGCACTGTTCTGGTTATAGTCTGGTTTTAATAAAAACGTTTTCCCCATATTAAAACCAAGTTCTCTATAACCAATGGCTCTGATACCAATCTGTCACACCCCCAAAATCCACCTGCGGAGTATCACCGCTTGGGAGCGTGACTGACCAGGATCAAGCCACCAATCATATCGAACATGTAATTAATAACAGTTATAATAAATGTAAACCAATCATTCAATACGATAGGTGTTCAAAACATAATCATAGTTTATAAGTATAGCGGAAGCATAAGTACGAAAACCCAAATGTGTAACATAAGTTCAATAAGTTTCAAAACATAATCCATGCTCCACAACGACCTGCTCCTCCCTGTGCAAGCTCCATAAGTATCTAACGACCTGCAAGGCATGTAACAGAGGATCAACAACTAGTTGAGCGAGTTCACAGTTAACAGTTCAGTAATAGTATAGTGTGAGTAGTAGTATGTTCGTTCGTTATGTCATGTGTCGTATTAGTTTCCATCGCGGCCTCCCAGGCAGGTATGCGAAGATATTAGGGGATGTTCATCCCGTGTATTCTAGACTAGGTTTACCTGTATCGCGGCCTACCAGGCAGGTGTGCGAAGATTAGTAAATTTCAGTTCGCGGCCTTCCAAAGGCAGGTGTGCGAAGTCAGTCATAATATCGCGGCCAACCCTTGGCAGGTGTGCGAAGATCAGTTCAATAAGTGTTACTAGTCTAGTCGTAGTTCTATCAGCGAAGTATATTCAATAGATCATCAAATCCCATTCCCACCCGGGAACCCCATGCCTTGGCTGTGTGAACTCACCTTGGTTTGCTTGGTATGTTATTGCTTCTAGGGTTTGCTAATCGTCTAAGTCCGTCACACACGATGTATTGCACATGATTCGATGTAAGTATTTTACGTTCAATTACGTTTACAACTCTTTGGTGTTCAAACAGTAACATACGGTAACGTATCGCACAGTAACATGTAGTATCATTCAGTAACACGTATCATCATAATCAGACAGTATCACACAGTCGTATACAGTAGTAAACAGTAGCATGCAGTAGCAGGTTGTCCTTCACACGAAGTTCCGAACTTGGTATCAACATAACTCAGTCTTTTCAACCATTAACAACAGTGAATTATGAGAGCATATATTTAAAGTTCGAACAACACATCATGCGTATGAAATTTGAGCACACATACATCATTCAAGCCTTAACAGATTCAACAACATTTATCATACAACTCAAAGCTTCATATGAACATTCACTAGGTCATGCCCCTCTTAAAAACTCAGACAAGTGTGGGGGGGGGGGGCTTCCCCTGTTTAAAAGTCGGATCATGCAACAAGGAATTAAAACTCAGACAATATAAGGTGTGGGGTTAAAGTCGGACCATGGGTTAGAGTTTGAGGCCATGAAACTCGGACAAGGGTAAGGGTAAACAACCCTCAAAAACTCGGACCATAAGGTGTAAAGGTCGGACTTAATACATTTCAATCAAAACTCGGACAAAGACTCAAGTCTAAAGCTCGGCCCTATACTCTTCCTTAAAAGCTCGGACCTAAACCCCCCCTTAACTACTTCGGACCAGTTTTAATCCAATACAAACTCGGACCCATGATGCTTTCATGAACTCGGACCTTTTATGAACGATTAAAACTCGGACTAATGAGCATCACTTGAAACTCGGACTCAAGGTCCCTATAAAGTTCGGACCATGTGCATCCTCGGACCCCATTTGCTTGTTTTTAAAATCGGACAAGGTTATGGGTTAAACTCGGACCCTTTACAATCATCAAAAACTCGGTCATCATACAAAGAACTCGGACATAATGCTTCTTATAAAGCTCGGACCATTAAGGCATGATAAAACTCAGACACAACACTTATACAAACTTCGGACCTTTACATGTATAAGAAACTCAGACAACTAAATCAATCATACATACGATTATTCAAGTCCAACGTGATTGAATCAGTTACGTTCTACAACAGTTATGATTTCATACAATCAAAACCCTAAATCATATTACAGAAATCGTAAGCAGTCAATCGATGATTACAAGGAATCACTATGTGAACAATCTTATCGGTTTACAACAATCATTCATCATAACACAATAATCAAGATTCAATTCAGTAATTACAGGACCATCATATCAAGAACTAGGGTTTGCAAGAATTATAAGAATCAAGAATTGATATCAATCAAATAGTCAACAAACAATCATTAACAATTACCTTGTGTTGATCCTAGAGAAAGAGAGGAATCAAACTTGTGATGTCTTGCCAATGATTTGGTGATGATTGCCAGAGAATTATGAACCACGTGCTTGGATTTTTGTGTGTGTGTGTGTGGTTTAGTGAAGGATTAGGGTTAAGTATAATTAACTTTTCACTAATTGCTCAATACACCCTGAATAACTATATTTTACACAAGTACACCATCCCCTAACAATTTCACAATTCCACCACCATGTTCATATATTTACCAATTTCACAACTAACAAACAATCATGCACAATCACACAATCAAAACATATATAATTCCATGGCAATCAATTGCGCAAGTAAACAACTAAATAATACAAGAACGTGCAATAAATGTGAAATGGAAATCTTGGAAATTCAAGTTGTCACAATATAGATGAGAGCTTGAAATTTGTGGAGAAACCGCTGTCGATTGAAGATCGACAGGTGAAAAAGCTTCGAAGAAAGCACGTACCGATTGTAAAGGTCAAATGGGATGCTCGTAGAGGTCCCGAATATACGTGGGAAGTCGAAGCCACAATGAAAGAAAAGTACCCCTATTTATTTGAGTAAATCTCGGGTCGAGATTTATTTTAAGGGGGTGAGGATGTAACACCTCGAATTTTTGTGTCCAATGATGTGTTAACACGTGTCATTTGATTACACGTGGCATTGATATTAAATAAAGGACTAATATTGACAAACCTTGAATGTATGTAAATTCGAGGGTTATAAATGTCAAACAAGGGTAAATATACTGTATAGTAACCCTAAGTAGTGCTTATACCTTCAAACGAATGAATCATGGATCGTACGGAAGCGAAATGTGGAAGAAAGTGAGAGATTACAAGCTACAGGGGTTAACTGTGTCAACATGTTTAATTATACCTCTGAGTGACCCTTTAACGCTCCCGAGGCTTTGTAACAGTATTATACGCTCACTAGAATATACTGTATAAATTCCGCGAAGTGCCGCTTTAAAACGAGAAAGTTATGATCGAATTCGTATGAGGAGGGTTAAAAGCGTCAATAATGAAAGTTAAGGCTTTCAGAATAATTAAATAAACTAACCAGGGACTTAACTAAGCGAGTAAATAACACGAGGCCCTTAGCAGTAAATAATCAAGGACCAAATCGCAAAGTTACCACTTCAAAACCCGAAAGGTCAAGTTAATAATTACTAAAGATTTCATTAATAATTACTAAAGATTCTATTATTTATTACCTAGATTTAGTAATGATTATAAAAGATTTAAAATCTCAGAAAATCCACCCTCTCGCGGGCCGCGTAAGGGTTCGGGTTAAGTTGAGGCGGGCCACGAGCCTATGATTGAACGCGCCTGATTTTTAAACTTCAGGCGGCCCGCGTAATATGTGTATGGTTCCTCCATGCGGGCCGCGTCAGGCGCCCAGATGCAGAAACATGCTTAAATTGGTTGTTCAGCCTTCTAAAAGCCATGAGATGCGTTTAAGTCCTTCCAATTGACCCCTAAACAACCCCTAAGCATTAGGAACACCTATTGGAAGGTTGTGGTTAGTTGAGGGACTTGTGTGTCAAAAGTTGTGATGAAAACTTTACTATAAATAGGCATGTTATGTGCATAAGTTTCACCACACCTCACAACACTACTTCTGATCATTCTTGGAGCTCTCAAGCTTCCTTCTATATTCCTAAGTCTCGCATTAAACTTCTGTAAGTTGCCTAACCTTTTGTGGTCTCGTTTTTCAATGGTTTTAGCTTATAAACCAAACCGTCGTAATGAACGGTTGTCACAGCGATAATTCACAAATGGTCCAGTGAATTGTCGGATCAAAAGTAGTTATGAGTTGGTATTTATGTGGGTAATAAACCCCTAAAGGGGTTCCCTCTGATCACCGCTCTAACTATGTCGAATGTCGAGTCAAACGTGCACTTAAAAAGTGAACAGAAAGTCATTTTGCGATTTCTTGCATAATCTGTAATGTAGCTGATGTGTAACTTGTTTTGATGTTCGTAAAACATGATATTAAGTATATAAACTTGTCTAAACCCGTTTGATTCGGCCATTTGCTATATTGACCCGGTTCGGAACCGAAAGTCGCAAAAGTTTGACTTTTGCTTTGACTACGGTTCTAACCCGTTTTAGTACAATGTAGATATGCCTTAGGACTCTCTTAGGACCAGGTTACATGATGGTATAAGCCTCTGTGACCGGTTCGTGGTTTGTCCGAGTCTTTTACGCATTTCCGCTAATTACTTAAAAGTTGACCGTAACGCCCTTTATAAATTTCAACGAGATTTTCGGACAGGTGAACGGATCATGACCTTGGTTACTGAATTCTAAACATGTCCCTAAAATTTCATGTCAATCCGAGGTCCAGAATAAGAGTTATGCCAATTAGCGCAAATTGCGAAACTTTAGTAATTAAATAGCGCAATTAGCATAACGCCTATCTAAACCCGGATTTCGACACCAAAACTTTTACTCGCTGATGTAAAATAATATTTTGGGATTTTTAAAGATTTTTAATTATTTTTACCTTGCTCATAACCTGCGGTTATGGCTACGATTCGGTAAATACCGAATATGCCCTTTTCGGCCATAAATCGAGTTCTATAAGGTCTTTTGACCCGATTCCAGTTGCTACTAATTTTAAATAATAAATAAAGTATTTTGGACTTTATAAACTGTTCGGGAAACTCAGATTTCCTGTAGAACTCGAAAAACCCTTTAAAAATCTTTAAAATGACCGAAAAACCCCTACGGGGCGTATCACCAACTTAAACTCGTTTCGGGCATCACGGAAGGTATCCTACTGATACCACAACCTCTTTAAGGCATATTGAATTAGGAAACAAGCGTAGGACTCTCACGGTTACCCGTTGCGCCTATTTGCGCGCACGATTCGGCTTATGTAACTAGTTTACATAATTTAGCCGAAACGGGTCAAACTATATTGTTTTAACCCCAAAATCCAGAGTATGATTGTTATACCCATATGAAACAAGTCTTCAAACTTGTTGGGTCAAAATCACACTCCATTCACGGTTTTCGCCTTTCACGCAATTAAACCGTAACAATTCTTTAAGACTAACCGGTCTAAGCTTAGGCTTAATTAAAGACCCGTTAGCATTCTAATTGGTTATTTATACCATCGTTCCAGACTAGAGCCTTCCGGTAAATTGTACCTACGCTTACTTAAGTGAATACAGCTGAGTTATTATTCTTGATATTTTAAGACTGGAGCTAGCTCAGGTAAATACTCTTAACTTATTTCCCTATACGGGCTTGGGATACGGTATAATAATACCGCTTGGTCGGGTATTGAATATTTAATTGGATTGTGATTAATTTATTGAGGTAACCCGGTTTGATCTGAATTGTTTGAAATAAAAGCCTTTAGGGGTTAATGACCATGTCCCGGATATCCTTGACATCATTGTATTATAAAATGGTCACGTCTTATGCACGGGGTGTAGGCATACACCTGACCGCTGCATAAGGGAAACGGTATCTCACGCTCAGTGGGCCTATACTTGTGACGTGTCTGTTAATCTTGACTCGGTTTCTATATCGGGCCCTGAACGTACAACGAACATGTAAATCTGTATACAGGATCATAAATATGATTGTCTCAAGTTATAAAAGATTAATTTTGCCTCTGTGCATTTTAATCAAAGTGTCAAAATAATTTGTGCGTGGTGCATCTAAATCAATTTTCCTAAACTCTTTTCAAATAAGTCAGTTGAGTGTATTTACCAGTGAAAACTGACGTATTTTCAAAAGTCTAAGTGACAGGTACAAGTACGTAATAGGCTGGGAGCTGCTCAGGACATTAATAAGGAATCTTGCAAGTTCTAGGCGTCTAAAGTCTGTTGAACAATTTCTTTGTTTTGATTCACCTGTGGATCCTTTACTTTCCGTCGTAACACTTGATATTATTTCATATCCGGAACGTAATATATTTTATCTTTTGCTTCCGCTGTGCATTCATATAATTGTGTGGTTTGACTATATTGTTGCCAACTACGTCACGGTAATCCCCCACCGGGCCCACCGGTGATATACGTGGAAATTGGGGTGTGACATTTTAAGAGATTATCTTTAAGTTACAGTAGTAGGCCCCTTTCCAGACAGCGTTACCCTCAATCTATTGGTCTGTCACACCCCGACCACGTGGAACAATCAAACGTGGTGGAAACGTCGGGGAGTGTTGTAACAGAATTAATTGTTTCACAACCATGGCATACAAAGTTACGTTTTATTTATCAACAATAGAGTAACATTGTCTTAAACATAAAAACCAAGAGTACATAACATAGTTAAACAATGTCTATCTTCATTTTATTTCTCTAAGTCACAGGTCCGCCGTAGTGTCATGATCATCGTCCTACGTAAAAGCTCCTGAAAACACATGTGAAAATAGGTACGTCAGCATAAAAATGCCTGTGAGATACATAGGTTTTGTGAAAATAGAATTCACGACTTAAGATTTAAGAACTGTTTAATGAAATTCAGTCATGAACCTTGTAAATTATTTTGTTTTGTAAATCGTTTAAAAGCGATAAGATCAAATGATATGTATAGATAAAAGAATAATGTATGGTTAAATGAATAACCAAGTAAGATGAGTTGTATAAAATAAACTGTATTGCAAACCAAAGCCTTGTGAAAACGAGCTACTTGTGTAAAATGTATAAGTAAAAAAGGAATAATTTAAGTAACGCTATGATATGTAATATAATACAAACACTTATATATAAAAAGTACCAGCGGCGTATTTACCATGTTTGTATTATACTACTCACATCTCGTTACTTAAGTCACTCAAACCAACCAACAATGTATAATGTCTATGTTTAAACCAATTGTCAAAAGTCCTTGTATAAACCTTGGCAAATGTTAAAAAGTCCAAATGTAGTCATGTTATGTGTAACAAATGTTATGTATTGTAAATAAGGTATTGTCACATAACCAAGTGTAGAAAATGTACAAAACAGAGTATTTTGAATATATCAAAAAGTTATGTTTTGCAAAGTAAAAGCATGTTACATTGATACATAAATTTATGTGGTAAGTTAACGCATACGTTCAAGCCTTGAGACAGTCGGATAACCCTAAGTCAAGGTTATCAAAAGAAATGTTTTCGGATTCAGTCATTCCTTACATCCAAACAAACCCGGGATGTCAGGAATGGGATTTGTCAAGTCCTATGGTACCACTACTTACTACCGAGCGGCGTAGCTAACGTTAATGAACGTATATAAGTCCCGTTTGTGCAAACCAAATGTTATTGCAAATGTAAACTTGTTATATAAAAACAATGTGCTAAGTATGCTAAGTTGACATACAAAGCTGAAAAGTCATGTAAATCAATGTGCTAGCATGGTATCAGTCAACATACATAGCAAAAATGTAAAGTAAAACAATGTACTAAGTATGCTAAGTAAACATACATAGCAAAACAATGTAATGTAAATCATGTACTAATAGTGTACTAATGAGCATAGCAAGTATATGATGTGAAAACAGGAAAGCACGAAAGTAACAAGTAGGCACATGTGTTTCACCCCAAAACAGTTTGGAAAACAGTAAAAGAGGGGTCTATGTACTCACTTGAGATTGCTTAGAAGTCCTTGTGTAACAACCAAACAATGGTAGAGATCATGGATATCAAACTGCACCTAATATAGGTAACTATGTTAATATACTGGACCTAAATCGGAGGTTTGGATAGAATGAGGGTTCGTAAACCAAACTAGTATGGAGACTCATGTAATATGGTTTAACAAAGCCCACATACTAAAATGAAACCTAACCTAAGTGCTTACGACCCATTACGACCCGTTTAGGTAGCTTATGCTACTTTAACGCGTCGTTCGCGTAAAACGCGTTCGTAACGCCTAACTAGCCCTATGATAAGTAAAATATGCCTTAACATGTCTAATATTGTTGCCAAATCAGTTTTGATACCAAAAGTTGTGTTACATATGCTTAATATGAATTTTGGCGTAAAAAGGGCATTTTGGTAATTTACCTAAGGCATATATACTACCTATCATACAACTACTCAAATGATGTGACCATAAGGTATAACCTCGGAAGGTTATTCCCTATACAACTATGGTCACCTAATGCGTTTAGTCGGATCCTAAAGATCGACCAAATGGGTCGGGTTCAAAAGTATAAGTGATTGTTTAGATAGCTTACCTTACGACCCTATATAAGCACTAAACTAAAAGTGACGAGGTAAGCATGTTAAAACATGCTTTTAGAAAATAGGTTTGGTATCAAAACAAACGGTTTTGATACCTATGAGTAGTTTGGTTATAAAATACGCAAGAATGCGCATTTTGGCTGAAACTACGACTCGTCACTGAGCCTAGATAACGTGGTAATCAGTAGGTATAGTCACTATGGAGTATAACTGTGACACCTGTGTCACTCCAACCATCAAACAAATGCCAAACCAAGGAA